>NC_136156.1:5626926-6102295 GCF_965212315.1 Lampetra planeri
GGGGCTCCGTGCCTTTTACACAGAATCAGAATGAGATTCTGAATTTGATACGGCAGCAGGAATCCGATGAGCTATGAAGCTCTTTTTCACAGATGGCGGATAAGAACGTTACAACAACAAACGATACAAAAACACGATAGGAGTGCAAAATTCAAGAAATGTAAATAAATCACCCAGACACATACAAAATAAAACTAAACAATCCCCATCATATCAGACAAAGCCCACTGAGGTATTCACTTATTTTTAAAAAGCGACCTGGCCACAAATGATAGCTCAACATTTGGACATTTATAGCAGCAAAATAATCTAAATGTCTCAACGCATTGCACCCACTGAGCCACCCAGTTGTAGTGCGATCGTTGTCCATAAAGCCAAAATACCGCACACGAACATGAGTGCCAAACAGACTCCGTGCTGCCGAACGAGCCGTCACTCGCTCGAACCTTTTTTTTATCCCCGTCTGGAAACGGAGTTTTAGTTCTTTCAGCTTTGAAGTTGGTTTTGTCGAACCGGGCGAGAAGTGAGAACTCGGGAGACCGGGATGGCGGTCTCGTTCGCACAAAAATGGCGAGAACAAAACCAAATTAAAGTACTGCAGTGAAGCAAATATAAATCTCGATTGAAAAGTAATATCTTTATAACTGCTCTTTGTGTACGGTGTTTTGTCCTTCCCCCCGCACCTGCCATTAGCACGGCTGGCTATGTACAGTATGAAAGAAGTTCAGCATATATACATATGATCTATCGTCTGTGAATCGTTGGTGACGTAAATATTGGACCATGTGATCCAAAGGTCTGGCTCTGGTGACTGTAGCAGTCACAATGCGGACTGTTTTTCGTTTTCCATTGATGAAGGTGACCGCATCTGTCTGCTGGGGGGAGCCCTGTTCTGCGGTGACTTAGGGCTGACCACCGTTTCCTGGGTCAGAGTCGAACCCCCGGCAGCTCTGGTGCGGGGTCGGTAACGAGTACCTCGTCACACTACCTGTGGTTTCGCGTCACGATTCTCGCCACTGTTACTTCGTTAAGTTCAACATACGTACATAGCGAGGCACTGGTGCGCCGCGCTCTCCACCCCCTTCCCCCCACTCACCCCACCCCCCCCCCCCCCTGGTTTGGGGCTGCGCTTGCTGTGCCCACACTTGGCGACCGGGGTCACGTGGGATATCCGTCGCGTCTTGGCAAAAAACAGACGACAGCCGGAGCGCCTTTTTTGCTCCGCTGACACGCTTCGGGACATGCAAAGCGTTTTGGGTTTTAGGGGCCCTTCCGTCTGCGAAACACCAGGCTGCAAAACGGGCAGCGTTTGTGGCCTGAGGCAAGTTTGTCCTGCTGCATCTGCAGCAGGATTGGGGGATGCATTCGCGGCGAGCTGTCAGTCTTGAAGTGTGTGGATCTGAGCAGAAGCTGGTGTACCGCCTAAGGTCGCGTAACTTTAAGTCTTACCGATTGAGTTGTATGGAAAAAAAGGGCTTGCCGATCTGCTCATTTCAAATGGGCACCGCGGAATTCACCGTTTGTCACGTGAAGATATCGAAACTGCCAAAGTGATGGCAACTCTGGTGGAACTGACAAGCGAAATATCTGGTCTGGGATTGTGGACTATGTGTGGCCACAGTGGACTCAAGTCCATGGCTGTGAGCAGGAGAGGAATAATAAAACTCACCGCCCTCCAAGTTGATCAATTGTTACGATTCAACGACGGTGATTCGATGGAAGAAAAAAATGTTTAGTCATGATAGTAACCGTCGAACCTGTAGTGTCTGCAAGCGGTACTCGAACATCTGCATGCATTATTGTAATTAACTTTTGCGCTTGCATTAAAAATGCGCACAACATATCAGTGATGAAGCAAAGCAATAAACATTGCACAGCATTTGTCAAATTCACTGTCATGCCTACTTTAATGATTGTGCTGTAGGAAACACGCTAAGAGTTTCATCCCCTTAGGAGTAAATTTTACCGTGCGAATATGGAGAAAAACGTATTTTTGTTTAATCGGCTAAATTGGCCAGAATTTAAAACTGATAAAGGCTTCATTGTTTTTTGTGTACAGTCTGTTCCCCTATAACTCTGTCACTGCGCTCCTGAAGAACACCGCGTTATGGAAAAATCACGTTATAATGAATAATATAGAATTGTAGGGTAAAGCAGAGCCCGCGATAACACGAGAGATGCATACGCAGGCTGAACAAAGACTTCAGGCATGTGGGTAGCATCAAGAAGCATCCAGCAGTATCCCACTGCCTTGTGTGATGCTACGCCAAGACAGCCGTGTAAACCACTTAAAACTACTCCCATGACGTAGTTCTGTTCACGCGATCGCATTATATCCAATTCGCATCTACGTTATAAACAAAAAAATCCCTCGTACGTTCATCGCGTTATATCCAATTTGCGTCATGAAAACACACGGCGTTATAGAAAAACTGACTTGTATCCCCGTTTGTCCCTCTGTCTCTCTCTTTGTCCATGTTTCCATTTGTCTCTGCATCTCTCCGTTTGTGTCTCTGCAGCTCTGTCGGTCTCTTTGTGACTCCTTTCCCTCCCTGCGGCTTAATTTGTTCTCCAATCGCTGTCTCTCCGTGTCTCCCGGCAGAGCCAAGACGTGAAACTATTCAAACTCGTATCTCTCTGCTGAGCAATGCATGTTGCACATTAGCGATGGAGAAATACGAACACTTGCGCTTCGACTGGGCAGTCTCATAGACCATCGAGGCGATTGCCATTAGCAGGCACTTGCTAAGGGCTAACATCACGCTTATTGAGCTGGCGTCACCAGCACCATGTCCAGCTTGCCTTTCCCTTCCCGTTGCCGATGTATAGACACCTCGTGACGTGGCAGAGTTCACTTCGACTGTGAAGCAGGTTTAGACAACTTTCGCCACTGATGTGAATAGCAAGGAATCGAACCCAGATTTCCCCCGGATGTTAGCACGGCATGCGGATTGCTAAGCCAATGAACATTACACACACTTACTAATCCTCGTTTACAAAGACAAATATCTCCAATGTAGCCTTCAACAGAACCTATAAAAAAACTTTTATTTTTTTTCGCATCATTCATGCTCATAGCATCCCATAAGGCTGTACATTAATTATATATGAGGACCAAAAACCCATGTGCGGCCGCTACCAAGCAAATTAACAACTCTACTACCTACCAAGCAAAATCTAATCTGAATAAACAAATTAAGTGAATGGCACCAAAACAAATAAAGCACTACAACAACGAAAACAAGTTTTCACAACAAGAGAGAAATGAGTCCACGAATTCTACTATGCCACATCTCAGCCCACATTCCCAACATCTCAGCCCACATTCCCAACATCCCAGCGAAGCCGGGAAACCTTCACAGGAGGGGCGGTGGTGGAGTTGACAAATAATTCCGGCTCATTTACATAAATCGCTGCGATGTCCATATATGCATTACCTATTTTTCAGTGTTTTGCCTGGATGAATAAAAAGGCACACGAGGAGGTGGGTGGTCAGAACCACGCTCAGCCGTCTTTGTCTCCCTAGTGGCGACCCTGCACACACCACACCAGCTCCTCGTTTCAGGCTTTGTAAAACCTAGACGAGTCTCTGGACCAGCCCTGATCTCACTCGCCACTGATGAGATCTGTGGCTGGGAAACAATGCATTGGCATTGATCAGACACGGATCCATGTGTTTGATATTCCACGAAACTGATGGTCCACCTTAAAAGGCATCCGCACAAACCGTGACAGATGAGGATACCTGATGTACAAATGGAAGATTAAAAACTCTCCAGCGTGCGACTGTGGTCATCCAGAACAGACCGTACAACGCACAACGACGCAATGCCCTATCCACAAATACCACGGAGACGTCACGGGCGATACACTCCGCCGCTCCTGCTGACGCGGTCGTCTGGCTTGACCACCTGAATGTGAAATTGCAGTCGCTGCTCTGCATCTGCACGAGCCGTGCGAAAATAAGCAGAATGCGCCGGCACGCATTCGCTCGCAGATGGGGCGCGTCCGCCCTGCGCGCCGCTGCCGCCGTAGCGGGAAGCCGACTCCGTGACATTCACAGAGACGCCGCCGTCTCCCAGGGGAGGAACGCCGCCGCGATGGCACGCGTCGCCGCTATCCCCACAAAATCCTCGTGTCCGTGTTTGCGCAGCGGCCATCTGCTGTCCGCGTGAGCCGGCGACCCCCTGGCCCCTCACCCTGGCACGCCGCTCGCTCCCCGTCGCGGATGGGAGGACCCATCCCCCCCCCCCCGGCTGCCCCGGCGTGGCTTGCGCCGTAACCCCGTGGGCGATGCGCGGGATGCATGCCCGTCAGTCAGCGGTGCTCAAACGAGAAGTAAAAAAAAAAATCCAGCTGAAGGCGGAAGGAAGAGACTTGAGATTAGATGGTGACAGATGAAGTTTAATGGCCAAAGTGCCTTTGTTGTGCACCGTTGATCATCAAGTGGGGGGGTGGGTCTTTCGTCATCTAGCCTCATGGAGGCATTGGCTTGGGCCAGAAATTTTTTGGATGATCGGGACATATGTATAGGACAGTTACTTAAAACGTAGGTTTCCATAGCCAATGCAGTGACCATTTTTTTTTAGGATTGGATCCCACATAGTAGTTTAATGACACTAGCTTTGGTGTTTAACTACAGCTTGGCCTCACCCAAAACTAAACACGGATCAAATACAATTAACTCTTCACTTGCCGCAAAGTGGTCCTCGTTATTATCGACGGCGACGGAAGCTTGTGTTGCCTCCGAAACGTCGTGATTTTTATTTTATTTTTATTTTACTTTTATTAATTAAAAATTTTTACCTACGTGACTTTACCGAAAAAAACCTAAGAATATAGATAGTGAACCGCCAACCCGAGGACCGGGATATAAACTCCGAACGCCCCCCCCCCCCCCCCCCCCGTGAGTCGAGCGCTCCCAATCACGGCAGCACCGTCGCGGCAGGAAGAAAAAAAGCAAATAATAAAATCGCAAGAGTCACATGCGGGCGGCGGTGGGGAGGTGGGGAGGTGCAGCTGCAGCGGGAATTCAACTGGGACGATTGGCTCGGCAGGGCCCCGTGTGGTGGCTCTGTGTGTGAGCGAGGTTATTAAACAACTGTCCCTATCCCCCCCCCCCCGCCCCACCATTGAATGTCACGTCTTCTCAATTATTAATCTTTTCATTTTGAACGGGCCGGAAATTTGGCATTCAAATTTAATGTTGCGCACACACGCACGCGAGACTTTTGAGAAAAGTGGTTTAGGGATATGGGGGGGGGGGGGGTTGGGGTGCTCTTTGCCCCCCCCCCTTTCCTCCTACCATCTCTTAAAATTGAGTGACCCCCCCCCCCTTTTTGCCCACTGGTGTCTTTATAATCCAAACGCTGAGCCCATTTTTTTATGTTCAACATTTTAATTTTCTCACACACGGGAGAGAAAAGTGGTTAGGAGAGATTGCGATTTTTTTTAGGACCCCCTCCACCGCCCCCCCCCCCCCTTAAATTGAGTGAACCTCCCCTTTTCCCATTGTACGGTAACCACATCGGTTCCTTTTATCCTCTAAACTCTGAGCCGAGGAACATTGTTCAACATTTGAATTCGCTCGCACGCGCACACGCACACAATGCCTGCTGTGTCCGGTGTGCCGTGAGCATCATCATAATGAGCAAGTGGCTGTTGAGGTTGGCACATTGAGCATTCCAGTCTCAACAATGATGAGATGATCACCACAAAGTGCGAGGCTATAATTTCGACCCGAGTTAATGTCGGGAAAGGGTCAGGCACAGGTTTGAGATTCGGAATTTCTTCTACTGGTAACAATGTGCATTAGGTCCTCGGCTTAAACCGAGTTCACAGAGGCAGGATACACGTACAAAGATCACCCGTATAGCCTTAACACGGAATGTTTTTGCGAGTACTGTTATTGAGCACCTATGAAGGCCAACACGAGGGGGTGGTTGGCCAGCACCATGCCCGGCCACCTTTGTCTCCCCGATGTAAACACACCGCACCTGAACCGGTTCAGATATTCATCGCCGATGTTCGCCGTGAGCGGGCCGAGTTTGTAGCGCAGCACTAACCCCTGCGCCACCACTCCCAATATATACACACCAACATACACACCGTCAGCAAGTGCTGTTTTCAATGAGCGAGATCCACTGCCGGAAACGTCGCCGATTATATATTTGTTCTTTCGTTTGAGGCAATGAACGTGACGAATGCGTTGAGTTATTTTGCTGTGAACAAGCGCGTGTTTTTCAAGTTGGCAAGGTGCATGTTTGCCGATGTTCACAGCGATGCTGAAAAATGACCCTACGGGTTGCTCGGTGGGGATTACGTGTAGCAGCGTGGCGCCTGACTCTCAAAGCCTGGCAAGACCCTCCCCAGAAACTGGTCTTGAGACTCAGTGAGGTTTGTGTCGGGTACACAAGTGTAGTAATAAAAATAATTATTAATATAGCAATATGAATTATTAATATAGTTTGAATATTTTTTAACATTCTTATTAATTAGTTAGTATGTACTGTTCGGTTATTTAGGTAAAGTTACGTGACTTTACCGAAAGAACCAAAGAGTAATTCCTGCAGTCACGAAAGCTTCAAATCTAATTGGTATTTGCTATTCATATCAAATTATTTTATTATGAATATTAATTGCTCACAATGATTATCAATAATGAATAATTTAATGCGTACCAATGTATAATAAATCAATAATAACGTGTACGCCATTAGAATGGGAAAGGGTTAATTGATTGTGATTAATAATGCTATGAATTAATTTATATTTACTATTAATAGTTATTCATAATAATGTTTACGAATAACGACGCTTGCTCCGTTGATTTCAGAATGCGCGGTGCGGAGCGATTGCTCGCACATTCAACGTGAGACTGCGGATCGCGCGGTGCACCAGTTGGCAGCGTCGTGTTTTCTCGACAGGCGTTTGTGGCTTTTCATTAAATTTCTTTGGCTTCTCGGGCGATGCCCGGACCGATCGCACAGATTGATTACGCGTACGATGTGGTGTTTTTCCCCCATCTGTCCTTTGTCCCACCTTGTTTTGTTGGAGGGGGAACAACGTTACAATAGAAAGGGGCACGCGGATTGGGTGCAAATATTTCGTTTTTTTCATCGTCATTGTGACTTCGGAGAAGGGAACGAATGAGGGTGCGAAAGGCAGCAAAGCAGCAGACGCAGCAGTGCGATTATATTCAGTGTGGTGGTGACTGGTGAGCACCCTTCATGCACTGGCTTGGAGGTGGAGTAGGTGGATCATCTAGACATGGGGGATTGGTTTTTAGGACAGTCACCTGCCAGGGCAGCATGGCGGTATTTCGAGGAAGCAGTGCTGCGAGTAGGTTATGACCTCTCCGCAGGCAGCGTCCGTGTCGACGGCTTACACAAATGGCATTTACATTCCATCCGCACAATACCAGCTGGGCCAGAGTTCGCTGGCCGGAAGAGGCTTCACATACAGCGAGGCTTTCTCGGGTATGTGAAGAACCGGGTATTAATTATAGACGTAATAGACACCACCAATCATCCGTGAGGTTCTATTTTGAAGACAGGTGTTTTTTTATCCACGTGTTTTTTTCTTTCATTTCATTGTCAAGAGACTGCGCCAAGTCGGTTTGGCAAGCCAGGATTTCGGTGGTGTTGGCTTGGTGCCCGGACACAGCCAGAAGCCCTCCCACCCCCCCACCCCACCCCCCACCAAGCCTCCAATTTGTTTTACTCCCGTAAATTATTCACTCGTTCACCGCCGGTGGCCGGGGGGCAGCCAGCCAGCCAGCCAGCGAGTGGTCAGCACGTGTGCTAGAAAGCCCGTCAGCTCGCTTCGATCGGCGAGACGGCCGCCGTGGTAATTTGCCCCACGCGTAATGATTGAGCGGATTGCGGCCCTCTCCCGTGCGTTGTCACGGTGGCGGTGGACTGTGGCGGTCGTGGCGGACGGCACCCAGGAACCCCGCAGCGTCGTCGTTCTCACGAGTAGGCGGCGGCGGTTGGTCAATCTTGCGGGCCCGCACACGGCGAAGCAAAGTGCTCTCACGCGATAGCGAAACGCCGCAGCTCTCCCCCTTTGCGTAAGAGCAAGAGAATTTCGCTGGGTTCTCGCGTGTTTAAGGTTATATTCTGTTAACAAATGCGTTGGGGTTTTTTATTGTTGTTGTTGTTGCTGCAGTGGTAGATATGACAATGCTTGCCTCGACCATGTATTGTTTTGCCTGCGACAGAGTTAAGCCGAGTTTGTGCATTGACAAAGAGATAATCTTATTCTTAGGTTTTTTCGGTAAAGTCACGTAGATGCAGCAGTCGTGCTGTGACGGTTCCACCTGAAGACGGAAGCTTGTGTTGCCTCCGAAACGTCGTGATTTTTATTTTATTTTTATTTTACTTTTATTAATTTAAATTTTTTACCTACGTGACTTTACCGAAAAAACCTAAGAATATGAATCCTTGCAGTCACGAAAGCTTCAAATCTAGAAAGAGATAATCGGTTGCTGTGAAAATTCCAGTCTACACGGCTGTGAGGTGATTTCGAGCGAGGGTAGGACAGCAAGCAGGCTGCTCACAGCTGTCTGTGGATGTTTTGAGCGGTATCTCCTGCGCAGAGTAAACCGTCTCCGGGTGTTGCAGTTTCACCCCGCGTTCAAAAATATCTCATTAACTAAATTGGCCGTGAGGCTTGGTATTCCTTGAGGCTTTCGAATCAAAATATTTAAAGTTTAATTCCCAGTCGGGAATCGACTCAGTGCATCGTCCTCCCCCCCCCCCCGCTCCTTGAGTTTAAATGAAATTGAGTGCTATGTCACGGTAAGACAACAGTAGTTGTCCTTTCGAGATACTGAACCCTTCCATGGGAACATGGAATTTCCATTATTTGACGCAGGACTTCCAACAGTGATGAGTGTTGGAAGACCAAGAGAACCGCATTCAATTGTTCTTGTTACTCATTGTCATTCAATTGTCATGAATTATACCACCAATGAGTGCACACTTACCACATTCTGCAGGATGGGAGTCTGCTTTAGTGAGGAGTTCTGAGATAGTACAGAAAGCAGGTAATATCGCCCTCAATGAAGTGGGCATCAGTGCACATTACAGCAGAACGGTGATGGTACAAGGGACATAACAGCAACAGGAATGAGAAAAGAAACCCAATCACGCCCTCAGCGGCTGACACCGACTGAGCAGAGTAAATTGCAACCGCGTGCAAAATAAAGTGCGGCAGTGCGCAACGAATCGCATGAGAAAGTTAAGTAGTAAGTAAAAATTTACGAAATAAATTTAAATTAAAGAGACCGCATTTCGCTGAAAATGTTACATTGCATGGCAAGGCGAGTCTTGAGTGGGGGTTGGTCTTATGCAGACCAGGGGGTTTGAGAGACGCTCGGCGCATTTCCGATGACCGGTGGCTGGCGGCGGTGTTCCAGATGTCTCGAATTGCGCTGGAGCAGTCTCGTCTCTGGCTTGACGGTGCAGCGTGTGAGTGTTCCCCTCCGCGTTGAAAGCGACTACTAAATTCCTTTTATTTTACCATGGTGAGACCTCACTGATCTATACAGCTCTTCTTTTCAGAAGCGACCTTGGCCACAAATGATAGCTCAACGGAAGTGGCTTATCGTGTGTAAATGTATGGCAGCCAAATGCTGTTAAACACTTGTTTCTAAATGTGGAGGGATAAAACCGGAGGACCCGGAGAAAAATCCACTCGACCACGGGGAGAACATGCAAACTCCAAATATACAGCAAGCGTCAGGGTGAGGATCGAACCTGTATACCAGGCGAGGCAGTGAACATCTCTCCACCGCGGTGCCTCAGGTTTTTCTCCAGACACTCGGGGGGGTTCACGAAGAAGACCTCGAAGCAGCCACTTATTGATTCACTGCCCGTCCACCTGTCAATCTAGCCTCAAGAGCTGCCTCCGCCCAAAATTACGCACGATATTGTACTGTGTTTCTGTGCTCGGTCATTCATTGGTGGCCGGCAGATGCAAACCTGACGCAGGACAGAGGTCGCAACCGGGTACCCGATACCCGTACCCTACCCGATACCCGGCTACCCGTACCCGGCGACCCTGGTGCGGCCGGGTATGGGTACGGGTAGGCCGTGAGTCACTGGTTAGTAACCGTTTGTCACTCATTTTGGGTAGGGTACGGGTAGGGAACGGGTACGGTACCCATTTGCGACCCTGGTGCGGCCGGGTACGGGTACAGGTAAGGAATCAAAACCTGTTTGCGACCTCTGACGCAGGATAGGGACCGACTCTCACTTCCATTGAGTGGGATTGACTGGCCCCAGGATTTGAACACAGGTTCTAAGCGGTTTTTGGGTCGGTGCTCTGACGTGGCCATTGATGCCCCGTGAGCTTCCCACTATGCGTCTCGTTCAATATTATTATTTTTCTCTGCGACTATATTGCTATCATTATTATTGTGAACGTTATTTTTCCTCCCGCCATTTCTCTTTTTTACGTAACTGACTAAGCGCAAAAGCGCACCTTAAAAAAATAAAATAATGTATTGCTTGCAGCGAGGGGACGATGGGAAGTGATTAATGAGTGCATCTGAGATGGAGAATTAATTCCCGACGGGAGCCAGGAAAACCGGGGCCATCCATATTTCACCACCCGTGCCGCGACGCCCACTCATTACCTCTCGCGTTTCTCACCCCCCTCCCTCCACCCCCCTCCCTTCCACCCCCCACCCCCCACTATTCCTATCGACTTTTGCCGTGAGTGTGAGCGGCCACTCGCCGCGCAACTACCCCCGAAAACCACGGGGCCGTGGCACGTGCAGCCACGGAGCGGTCCCAACAACAACAACAACAGCTGCCATTTGTCACTAAGTGGCAGTGGCATCACGACAAATACAAAGATCCTCCGTATAGCCTTGACATATTGTTGAGGCAAGTGCTGTTAGCGAGCACCCGTGAAGGCCGGCACGGTACACAAAGGGCTGGGTGGACAGCAATACGCCTAACCACCTTTGTCTCCCCAGTGGCAATGTTTTTACAGACCGCACAAGGTACTCATTTAAAGCTGAGTCGACCTAGGGGAGGCCCAGGACCGGTTCAGATATTCGTGACTGGTGTTGGCCATGAGCGGGAATCAAACTCGTGACGCTGGGTTCGTAGTGCAGCGCGCTAACCGCGACACTAGCCGCTACACTACCACTCCCCACACATACACATACATGCGCGTGCATGGGAAATATAATGTATTTGATCCATATTTGCCCGTGGGTTCGGCTTCGTAGTGGTAGTTTCATGCCAAACTTTTTGTCCTTAACCCGTCCGTCACCCGCCAAGATTCTCACGTTTGCAAATACATTTTCCGTGCGTGGCAAAGTGTATTGATTCAATTCTAAACGGCCGAAGCTCTTTCTTACTGGTGACTTGAGACTTTTCACGACTGAATTCAGCATCAACATATGTCGATGATTCACTCAAACTGCTCAGAGCTTCGTCGGGAAAAAGCTCAGAGCTTCGTCGTGATTGACGTCTCAAACAAACAGCAGCATCAGAGGTCGTCATCATAATCAGCATTGGTATTATTATCATCAGAATCAGCAGCAACAGCATTGGTATTATCATCATCAGAATCAGCAGTAGTATTGATGTTATTATCATCAGAATCAACAGCAGCAGTAGTATTGTAATCAGAATCATCAGCAGCATTGATATAATCATCATCAGAATCGGCAGCAGCATTGATATAATCATCCGAATCAGCAGCATTGGTATAATCATCATCAGAATCGGCAGCAACATTGATATAATTATCAGAATCAGCAGCATTGATATAATCATCAGAATCAGCAGCAGCATTGGTATTATTGTAATCAGAATCAGCAGCAGCAGCAGTGGTAATATTATCATCAGAATCATCAGCAGCCGCGCTATATCTAATACGCTGTCTTTTGTAAGGGAGAGCCAATTGGACAGTGAACGCAATTTTATCCCAAGTTTAACAGTTGCAGCAATTTGCAAAAACTTACACCCCTAAAACACGACAAACAATGCCAAAGCCTAGCGTAGCTTGTTTACCAAACCCGAGTAACATGTCTTTACATTAATAACAGTAATGCAATGTAGAAAAGGTTATTTATTGTGTAAAAAAAAAATCTATTGTAATGAAATTAACTTGGAATAACTGCGGTCGTGTGTAGGAATAGGCTGTCAGATGTTCACATTGACTGCCAATTAGGGATCGAGTCTGTGAAATAGAATTTATTGAAATGGAGCGTTGGGGCAATATCATTCCATGTAACCCAAGCATCCTTTTACACCATCTGGATTGAAAACCCATTTCTTGAAAACTGCCTTTTGTTGTTTTTCCCCCGCACCTCCGATTAGCACGGTTGACTACGTGCCGTGCGAAAGAGGTTCAATATACGTACACACACACACACAAGCCCTGCATTAATATATGTGCTGCGTTCCTTCTGCGTTGAGCCATTAGCGGCATCGCGGACTAAAACCTCGTTGGGGGCCTGAGTCAAGCACTGCCTCTTCGCTCGTCCCCATTGATGACCCTTAACAGGGAATGGAAATTCCACATTCCTATGACGGGGGGGGGGGGTGGAGTGTGCTTCAATTTTTTTTTACTATTTAAACTTTTTTGTTCACTATTTAAACGATTTATTTTACCAGGTAAGGCCCACTGAGCTATGTAGCTCTTTTTTAGCTCAACGCAGTGGCTTATCGCGTGGGAAATGTATAGTAGCCAAATACTCTAAACGGATGTTTCTAAACGTGGAGGGAAAAAAACCGGAGGACCCGGAGAAAAATCCACACGACCACAGGTAGAGAGACATGCAAAGGCACACCAACCACCTTGTATACTGGTGAAAACCGCCAGGATAGCCTTGGTTAGCGAGCGGCGGTTTTATTGAGGGAATGTGTAGTGTTGTCTTTGTGTGGTCTGGCACCAACGGGAAATTGTTGATGATTCTCGCCAAGTAATTCGGCCATTTGGAGGCTGGCTTGAGGCGAAGTCCTCGCGTGTCGAACGCGCCTCCTGCAGGGAAATTAGGTGGCGCTTCGGGAGGCAGCACAGCAAGTGGGGTGCTAACGGGGCAGCCCGAATGGTGTAAATGTGTAAATAACGTTTCTTTGGAATCTGAAAGGCACCCCCAACGATCGAATCGGTCATGGCAATGGTAGCAGTGGAAATCTGGTTTCCTTCGAAAATGAAAAAAATTACTCAAGGAAATTTTCGAAACGTAGAAACGTGGACTGCTTCCAAAAATATACGCGTACATATGTCTTTGGGCTCGGCGAGGCTTTTGTGGGTAAACACTTCAAATTATCCGGAGCTGTTTCCATTTTTTCGTAAATGGGAGTTTTATTATTTCTATTTATTATTTAGGCCTTTGTTTGCGAGCGCTTGGGAAGACTCGCATCAATTTCCACAGAGTCAAATGCATTTTCGTAGTCCACAAAGGCCAGGCTTAATAGCATTTGATATTTATTCTTCCATTGCAGAATCTGATTGATCGTCATGTGTTGTGTGTATGGTCGATGGTGAGGAAACTTTCCCTGAAGCTGGGCCTTACTCGCCGCGGTGTTGGTTGGCCGCTCTGTCCGCCACTCTATTTCTTTTCCCAATGATTTTCGTGAACAATTTACGTCCGCGCCGTACGGGGCTGTAATTCCTCAAGTCAGTTTTATCGCACTTTTTGAACGTGAGGATGATTGGGGGCGTCATTCCATGGCCGAGGTATTTCGTTTCTGCGTAAACATTTGAGTTACTGGGCGCCGCAAACAGAAACAAATTCTGATCTTCCATCTTTGATGATGTCCGCGTTTGTATCATTTGCCTCAAGTCATCGTTATCTGCAGCCATCATCTTTCGACCGCTGGATGAAATCCCTCTCATTGCTCTCCCCATCCATCTCTCGAGTAGCCACTTTGGTGGAAATGCAGCGGTGGTGATCTTACACACAGGCCGGCCCCACACCATGGGAATACCGAACCTCCGCCAATTGATTCCGTCCACCGCAATCAGAATCAGAATCTTGATTTAGACTGGAGGAATCTGATGAGACATGGAGCTAATTTTTCACCCGATGTCCAGTACAAGGACGGGCCACCAACAAAAAGAGATTATGACCGTGGCACGGTCTTTAGGTGCAGGGAGGCGGTCTTCCTTGATACGATTCCGATGGCAGCGGTGGGCGGTGACCTGGCAGCTCCCAGCAATATGCTAACCACCTCATTGTAAAGTCAACAGTCGCCGCTGAAGCCCATTACACAAGGAATTCCCATTACGGGGTTTGGGGCTGGCGCCAGCGCCATCAATCTGGGTGCGCCCACCGCCACCGCTCCTCCTGATGGCACTTCCCCACGACGGGCATTGTGGGTTAAGCGCGCGCTATCTCGGCGGGGGCGTTATGAACGCTGATGTCTCCCTCGGTGACGCGCGGAAAAGCTCGCAATGCCTCCCGAACGAGCCGCTCGCAGCTCAACGGAGCAAACTCTTCAAACGATCTTATCCCGGCTCTATTAAGGGATCTGTGTTCTGTAATAGAGCTTAGCTGGCAGCCGGATTGCCGGTGAGACGCTGAATGTCGAAACCGCTCTGGAGGTTGCTCGAATTGAAGCAATGCTTCTGAAGAAGTGAACTCCCAGAAGGCCTTGTGGCTGATTGGATGTGTAAAAAAAATACTTTGTCTTTTTCATGTCGGGAAACAAATATGAGCAGGGTGTGAATGTATTTGTCAGTGTATATTTGTTTTTGCCACTCACATTCTCCACAACGACGCAAAATATTGTTCCTTGTTATCTATTCACGGATGTGTGTTTCTGTAATATGTACTGGCGTCCCTATAAGCACCATCTTGTTACAGTCAGACGCTGTTCACAGCTCACTGATGCTGTCGTGTTTTAAGGCATATCTTGCGCTGTGTGTGTCGCATTCAAAGCGGCGGCATCCTGTAGGCGAGCGGGGCGACAGGCCCGTTGAGATTCATTCCTGCCCAGCGCGGTGGTTCGCAGCCGTGAATCCTCACCTCTTCCCTCCCCTCCTTCCCCTCACCCCTCCACTCCTTATCGTCCCTCCCCAACCCTTTCGTGATCCCCTCAGTTACCCCTCTCTCGCCGTCACTCATTCCTCAATACCTTTCTAGCACTTGCCCCTGCCGTCTAAATCATTCCATTGCGTGTGTCACCATTTTTCAAACAATGTCGAGCGCCCTGAGTTTGAAGGCGCTGCATGATAAAATAGTGTACAATTAGAGTCCATCCCCTGGTTTCGGAGGCAGGGTTGGTGGATCGTGCACGGAGATGAACATTTTTCATTGAAACTCCTAAACCGCTTGGTCGAGGTGTGCCAATCCTGAAAATGGAGAGAACAGCAAGTGGGTTTCTGAACACGTCTGCTCTGATGCGTGCACGCATGTTGAACTTCTTTTGTACCATACGTAGCCAACCGTGCTATTCGGAGGTGCGTTCAAAGGACAACAAACTAAACACAAAACTCATTTTTTTATATATTGCAGTGTTTGTCTCCTTAGACGTGTGGTGGTGGTTGTTATTTACAAAAATTAGCCATTCCTGGGTATGTAGAGGGCATCACTCGTAATATTGCTACTTGTCGTGCCTGCAGTTACGTAGAAATGAGCATGAGTGTGGTTAAACAATCTGGATGTGTGTCATCTTTAAATTAACAGATCTGGTTGATGACCCTTGACTATTAGTAGCCTGCCGTTCAAAGTAACTTCACGGGATCTTCAACATCTGCCTCAGAACAGAGGGAATGCTTTGTCAATTCCTCGCGTGAACAACGCGACGAGTCTAATGGGGATTTTGACCTCTGCTGTCGGCGATTGTTAGCCGCCACCGTTGTGTCGAAATGCCAACGTTTGACGACCGCTCCATGCTAGCTTCCTTATCTAGGGGGGGGGCCCGGTCATTCGACTTGCGACAATTCTCCTCGACGGCAATCCGATGAATTGGTTCATGATTATTTTATTATGTTTTATTTGTATTATTTTATTACTTCCCTTCTACGTGACTTTACCGAAAGAACCAAGAAGATGAATCCCTGCAGTCACAAAAGCTTTAAATCGAAATTTAATGGTTCATGATTAGTTTACTTTGGGTTAGATCGTCACGTAGGTATGATGTCAGTTTCTTAACTTTAACTCCCGACCACCCGGCCGAGCCAATCAAATCAAGCTGTCACGTCATCGGAAAATATGCGAATCAACTTTCTTTTTTCAACAAACTGAATGAATTGTTGAAAATCAAGCGGACTTGTTTTTACAAATGTATAATGAAGTTTAACTGAATACTATCCCCGCACTATTTACACTCATTATGAGTCGTAACATGGGTCATTAGAGCCTTCGTACAAAATTATGAATGTGATGAATTGTCACAAATTTGGGGTTGTGATTTGTCTCATCTTTACCGTCGCATTCGCACTACCATCTTTGTTTCTGAATCTTACTTTTTCACAATCCCGTTTTGCTCGGTTGCCCCAAACGTAGCCGCAGTTTTACCGACACGTTAAATCAACGGTCTTCCCCAAGCACGCCGATAAGACGCACGGTATCGTGACCACGAGAACATTCAAATCGATGCATTCTCACAGGACCTTGATGGGCGATGGTTCACGTGACAAAACCGCGGAACGTGTAACGGCTCGATGCCCGATTCACGAAAGCGAAGAAGGAGGCGTCATCGCAGCGATGATGTTTTTTTTTCTAAGCTCACTTGCATATTTACGTTCGCTCAGTTTCCGCCGATTATTGCGGTCGGCTACGTCCGGCTCAACCGCCTCAGTGTCAATTTTTTTTTTTACGGTACGTTGCTCATCAACATCAGCAGCCTTACGAAGGAGAACAAGGTTTACACCACTGGAACCTCATTTGCCAGTAAAAAATATGATAATTGTTTTTTTACCCTTTTATCTGGCAACAAAACCGACGCCTTTTGGCGTCATCTGGTCCAACCCATGTGAGACTAGGCTCTAAGGAAAGCTGTCTCGGGTGTGGACCAATCAACTTCAAGGACAGTGCATACATTATCAGAGTTATGTTTTTTGTTTGCATTATGACTGCAGGTATTGTGGTCTATGCAAACATGACTCCTTGTAAAAAAGGTGTCAGTTTTGTTGCCAGATAGAAGGGTAAAAAAACAATTATCATACGAGAACAAGGTTGTTGGAGGACCACGAGTAGGAGTTCAACCGAGGCTCAGCAGCAAACGCCACTAAACGCTCGTCAAGCCGGAGAGCTTCGCCCTTCGACAAAGCGTCGCCACTCGGCGAGAAGACGCCAGCGCCAAAAACCGCGCACCGCCGTTGTATATGGGCAGCGAGCGAGCGCGAGTTAAGAGCCCTCATTGTTTTATTAAATGGTGTTAACTATTACATTACATTATAACAACATTACCGTTTCATTAAAAGTTGATGGGGAGGTGGGGGTGGTGTGGAAAAATTAAACCTTCAGACAGCACAGTTTAACAACAAATGTATTTCTTGATTGCCTTGTCATTGCCTCATTAATATAACGAGTTTCCCCCTGTATAATTTATATGCAAATGCATCTATCTCTCTCTCTCTCACGCCTGCCCCGACATGTGTTGGAAGCTGTTGTGTGTGTTCGCGTGCGTGCACACAGAACGCACCGCCAAAGAGAGGGAGACAGAATGTGAGCACCCCCACCGTAACCTCCCCCCCCTCCCCCCTTTAACTTTCTGTCATGCGTTTCTGCTCGGGGAGCATCGAGAGCGGCCACGCGGCTCCAACGCGTCGCGTTCCACCGTCGTTGGCGGCCGACCGCCCTGGCAGGGGTTGGCCGCTCGCCTGCTCGGGCTGCAGTAAGCCAGGTTGCTTGTGCGTGTTTTGAAGTGGAATGCTAATCGTACTCTCGTTGTGATTTACTCGAGTACGTGGCCTCGATGCTCTCGTGGACATTATGCTCACAAAGGATGGTATTGCTATGTGTAGTACAACGGTGTGTGTGTGTGTGTGTGCGCGTGTATTGTGGGGAGCGGTGGTGTAGCGGTTAGCGCACTGCGCTATGAACCCGACTTCCAGAAGTCGATTCCTGCTCACGGCCAACTCCAGTGACGATTATCTGAATCGGGCCTGGGCCTTCCTCTAGGTTGACTCGGCCTTAAATGAGTGTCTGGTGTGGTGTTTAAGCATCAACACTGGGGAGACAAAGGCGGTCGGTGTGGTGTTGGCCACCCACCCCCTCGTGTGTCATGCTGGCCTTCATTTGTACTCGCTAACAGCACTTGCCCCAACAGTTTGTAAAAGGCTATACGGAGGATCTTTATATATAACAAATAAATTGTTTTACCTTATATCCAAGTGGTGTTAGCGAGCACCTATAAAGTCCGGCACGGTACACGAGGGGGTGGGTTGTCAGCACCGCGCCCGGCCACCTTTGTCTCCCTCGTGGCAATGTTTCTACATATCATGCCAGGTACTCAATTGAGAGCCTGAGTCAATCGAGGGGAGGCCCAGCACCAGATCAGATAATCGTCACTGGGTGTTGGTCATGAGTGGAAATCGAACTCGGGTTGCCAGGTTCGTAGCGCAGCACGATAACCGCCACGCTATATTTAGTTTATGCGTATATGTATACACACACAGGGCACAATATTCCCCGTACTTTTGATGTCAGGCAGTTGTGGCTATGCACGTGGCCTGTAATCCAGCACTGTGGAGGCAGCGAGGGTTGGTGGATCACCGTAAAAATATTGTGAAACTCCGTTTTCGTGGGCGTCGAGGATGTGCTATGCCCTAGCTCGCCAGCAAATGGATCGATCGCCATCTGTTTCCATCTGTACAGGAATAGAGCGTTGCCCCCTCGCACGTGCGAGTTCTCTCCAGGTGCTCTGTTTTCCTCCCACGTGACCAAATCATTAATTGGCTGAAAACATCTAAAAATAAAAAACCATATAGCAGCGGGAACCTTCCTGAAAAAGAGGCATACGACTTAGTATGGCTTTCCTGGATAGATAAGTAAGTATTATTACATAACTATCATACAATTGTAACGACGTGTTGTTAGCCCATTTATTATAATGACAATGTGTTATGCTGTCCGCTTACGCAGCCCGGTGGGATCGCAGTCCAATGTGGCAGAGCAGCGGCGTTTCACTTCGTCCGTTGTGGTTATAGGGCGATGCCGAGTGCACCAGATACCACGTTCTACTCTTCGGCCGATGAGGAAAAACGAACTCGCGCTGGCGAAGTATGGTCAATCAAACCCCCGTGACTGACGTGGCATGTGGAGGCCTTCATCCAGCAATTAATTTAGAAGGGCCCTACATTATTATTATTACTACGTAGTGTGAGAGTGAGAAACAGAAGCACATTTAGTCATCTGAAGCCATTCATTTAGCACACTATAAAAACTGTCACTCTCTAAATCCCATCAGAATTAACACGGGGAGGAGCTTTAATCGTGTATGAGAGTACTTCTGCATGTGTGCAGTGCTCTGTTTGCGCTGTCGAGCGTTAATCTGCTCGTACATTTATTAAGCACGTTGAGGCGAGGGGCAGAGGTGCTCGTTAACGCATTGCGTGGTCTTGTTGACGCGTCCGCACTTGTCTTCTTGGCCGTTTACATTTTGTTATACGGGGGGGGGGGGCTTCGCGAGCAACGTTCACGAATCACGGGAGCTGAGTTTCTGTTGACACCTGATGACGCAGGATGTGATCTCCGGCCAAAGCGTCGTGTTCGCTTCCTCCGTTTTTTTTTCCTGTAAAACCAAATCGATCGGCGTATTTGCCCGTGAACCATCGCACGAACTCTGGTCATCCTCGCATCAGCGGCTTTTGGCTCGCCATCAAACAAAGGCGGTCGCCGCATCACGCGCTTTCAGGTGCCGCTTCTCTGGCCGTCTGGAACGCTGTTGGAGCTGTGCATTTTTGAAATCTAGATTGGAAACTCATTTTTTCAGAGCTGCCTTTTGTGTTTAGTTTGTTGTCCTTCCCGTGCACGTCTGATTAGCACGGTTGGCTACATACGGTGCGAAATAAGTTCAACGTACACGCGTACAACTTCATTTGAGTGGCTCTGTCGCCAAGTGGTTGAGGGTTACGGTTCACTTCGTGCCTTCTTTTAGCCCCGCCCCCCTCCCTCCCGATACGTTTCATTCATTGGCTACCACATTCTGATGAGCTCCCCCCTCTCCTCCCCCCTCAACTTGTATTTAAGGGATTACATCTTGAATCCTTGCCTCACTTGATGCAGCAAATCTGGCTGTGACGGTCCCACCTGATGACGGAGACTTGTGTTGCCTGCGAAACGTCGTGATTTTTATTGTTTTATTTTTATTAATTTCATTTTTTTACCTACGTGACTTTACCGAAAGAACTAAGAGTATGAGAATTCACCCTCCCGTCACACCTCCCGGTTTCAACCTTCCACCACCGCCGATGGCCGACCATCAACCGAATCAAGCCGATGCAGCCACTCGATGCACGAATGGCGCATCAAAGGTTCGGCGGCCTGCGAGTGCGGACACCAATCCCAAACCATCGACCGCATCGTAAACACTCTGCTACTGATGCCGGCGTCACTCTCTTAAAGCCAGGGAATGGACGAGATCCACTCTGCTTCTGAACAGACAATTGTGTGGATAACAAATCTAAAATCGCATCTTTAATCTGTTGTTATTAATTTGTACGAAAGAAGAAGATGGTTCAATTCTGGAATTATACTTACACGCATGACAGGCGAAATAAGCGCATCATGTTTCAGTATTTGTTGGTGAATTTGCGAAGAAATGTTCGCAAGCGTCAAATTGTGTGTGTGTGTTTGTCCTGAATACTGACAGTTCAATTCACACTGTCCCTGGATGTATAATGCAAAAAATGCATTACATTTTAAACTCGTTTTTACTTTGTTGCCTAAGCAGTGGAGAATTCTGTACATTATTGCGAGACTCTGTTCAGTTGTTTAAAAATTTATTTAGATCTCAATTCAATTCAGCCGTCTATATTTAATCAGGCAAGCGGCCGATGAGCTGAATTATTTCATTTTTGCAAAAACAGACCTGGGAATCTCAAAGCCTTATAAATTAGGATGGTGTTTTTATATATATATCAGTTTTTGGTCATTTCCGACTGGCCATTGGCACTGTGGTGAGAGCACGCAACTCCCCCAAGGATCATTGGACTCAACTAATCATCCACTCCATGGTGGCTCAAAAGAATATCGCGAAGTGAGGAGTAATTCACGGTTGTGGTTGTCCTACTGAGTGACTCGCTATCGTCATAGGACGAGCGCACCTCCAATTAGTGCGGTTGGCCACGAACGGTGCGAAAGGAGTTCAACGTACTTTTCGTACGTACGTGCATATGAGTGCAAGCTTGATGAACGGAACTGACAGCAACGCATGACTGTCTGTGCTTGAGGATCACGACGGAGCCGTGTTCCGCCAGGTAAGAGCCCAACGGGGGGGGACGGTGCTCCTGCCTCTGCAAGGGAAGCCTCTAAACCGCATGGAGACATGCAAGCGGAGAGTTTAAAAAAAAGTACATAAAGTTCAAAATAAACAGCTAACTCGAGAACAGAAACAACGGGCAGCTATGGGGGCAACATTTAAAATAAAATTCTTGCTGTGGTTTACATTTTATTCATTTCCGTTTTTTATACGGCACGGAAAACCCAACAACGGGCTTCAGAGCGCCGTAAGAGCGTTGCGTATTTTAAAACATCTCTAGTTCATCGAATGTTAAAGTCACGTAGAAGGGAAATAATAAAATAATACAAATAAAACATAATTAAATAATTCTCACGACGTTTCGGCCACAATGCAAGCAGCCGTCCTCAGGTGAAGAACAGGTCTATTCTTCACCTGAGGAACAGGTCTGTTCTTCACCTGAGGACGGCTGCTTGCGTTGTGGCCAAAACGTCGTGAGAATTTTATTGTTTTATTTTTATTATTTTATTATTTTTATTCTACGTGACTTTACTGAAAGAACCAAGAAGATGAATCCCTGCAGTCACGAAAGCTTTAAACCGAAATTTTTCATCGAATGTATCGTAGGAAATAAGTGCGTTTTTAGTTTATTTCTTAAAGGGTGAATCTCAGCGGTCGGGCGCAGTCGTTCGGGGCAGAGCGTTCCAAATCTTGAGGGCCAAGGACTGAAAAAATCCCCACGCTCCGAAAACGTTTTGCCAAAATCGTGGCCAAAAGAGAAGCATGGCCGCGGCTTGAGGGCCTCAAACTCCTCGCGCGCGAGAGGGTTCCTGAAGCTGCACAGTTTTACCCTTCAGATATTGAGGCAATTGCCGATAGAGTGCTTTGTGAATTAAGCGCGGTGATCCGAATCGCGCAACGGAGCTCAATTTTCACGTGAACAAACACGTGAGGTACGGACGGCCACGTTTGCCAATCCACAACTCGAGAGGTCATCGGGTCCAAAACTTGGGTTGCCATCTATGCAGTGACGGCTCGTGACATTGCCACTAGGTGGGGCTGTTGTGAGTGACCTGAAAATATGGCGTTCTGATTAAGGAAAACCTCGTCATGTTATTGGCTTTCCCGTGAAAGTTACGTAGCTGTCATATCCACCAACGGTAGGCATTTGTAAACAATACGAAACAAAACAACAAAGCACTCAAATGCTGTCCCCATGACTCTCAAGTCCACACCACACAACCCCTTTGACACTGCCAAAAGCCATGAGCTGCTGGATTTCCAAAGTGCAACCTAGCGTTGTGACATCGTCCTTGCAGACATGGCTGCCTTTTTCACCACCCTGAATGGGTCTCAAACGGCGTGGCTAAAATGTGAAGCTAATCGCAATGAATGAAGGGATATCTCTCACTAGAAATGTAATGCAACTCAGAGAGTCGGCCAAAACAACAGTTAACACTACACCTGGTTGATCAACGTCCTTCCAAAGCTTCAAATCGAGATTGAACCACCTCTACGGGGAGGATTTCCACATAACTCAGACAGGACTTCAACCGAGAAGATGGACGCAAAATTTTGCAATCTTTGGAAGGGCGTTGATCAACCAACCAGGTGTAGTGTTAACTGTTGTGTTGGCCGACTCTCTGAGTTGCATTACATTTCAAAGTTTGCCAAGTTTGATATCTTTTTTTCTCTCTATCACCTTGTTCCCTCTGTAAATTTCATTAGATGACGTTTACTAACCTTACATTTGCTAGCCTTACATTTACTTGCAAATTCCATCCCTAGCCCGGCCCACTTACCCTTGGGTTGTACCCACCACAAACGTCTATAACCTCTGGTTGCAACAGCTCTCTCGCTACATTTCCTCCCACCTCAGCAGTCCGCCTGCTGTATTGTTCCACCAGAAGACGATGGCTTGTGTTGCGATCGAAACGTCGTGATCGATTAGCTATTTTTCTATCTACGTGACTTTACCGAAAGCACCAAGAGTGTATTCATTCCCGCAGTCACGAAAGCTTCAAATCAAGATTGTTAACCATAGATAACACAATTGGGTAAGTAAATCTCGTGCAGATTGTGCGGGGCAGCTATAGCAGGAATCAAACTTTTGCAATAACGGTTCAGTAGCCACCGTGCGGTCGGCCAGGCCATTGTCCCCCATGCCGTGATATCGATCCACCGCTCGGCTATCGCGCGACAACTTTCCCATGACGGTGTTTATTCACACGCGTTAATGTCCTTCTTCGCGATAATCGAGGTAGCATTTACAATTTGAATATATTTTCATTCGTAATCTCAAGTTTGCGAGGATGTGTTGCATTATTTACCTGCGTATTTGATGACTCGCCCAAAGCGTTAATTATTTATCTCCCCATTGAAACATTTATCACTTATCTGTTGAAGTCTCTATTTACTCATCCGTTTATTCATGTATTTTTCTCCCCCCCCCCCATCCATTTACATATGTTTTATTTATACATATACGTGTCTTTATTTCTGCTATACAAGTATTCATTATTTAGGTCTTTCATCAAATATGTACACCAGCCGGGTTACCAAATGCTTCGCAGTGGCCCAAGTCGCATGTGTGGGGGCTCCCTGTGATGACGAGCGCACCACCATCCTCACCTCCGCTCCACTCCCCTCCCGTGCTCGTCCCCCGCGGCGTCCTCAGTTGGTCGACCCCGGTGACCTCGCGATCGGCGCACACTTGCCACCCCGCCAGGAGCCTCGGCGTCTGATAACACTGGTCAACACACTTTTTTGGCATAAGGTATTCCAACGGGTTTAAAGCAATTTTGGGGTGCTGATTCAAAATCTGGAATCAGTTTTTGTCTATCACATCAGGTTTTTGAGATATCAAATATTGCATTTTCAATAAAAACTGCAGAAGAAAATATTAAATGTGGATATCTACATAAAATTATATTATAAACACACTATCCTAAAAATACAGCACCATATTTTAACACTAAAGCAGTCACTGACTCGCAACAACTTTGCAATCATAAGTGACAGAATTAATTTCGGGTAAAATCCATGAAAATGTGGTATGCCAATAGCATAAAAATGATGTGATAGACCAAATCTAAGATCAGATTTGGAATCGGCACCCTGAAATTAGTCTAAAACAGCTGCAAAAGTCCAGGCCAGAAAAAAAGGTTTTTTTTGTTGACCAGTGTAATTCACTCTTCAACACGATTGTTGTTCCTGAGTAGTAAGTGTTCGTTCCTAATTGCTTATTCCTCAAAAGTATAGAAAATGGCTATTATTCCCCATATTCTTTGCTTTTGTGAACAGGACTTTACGTGAAGGAATGACACAAATGCACACCACGTTTTCTCACTGAAAATAGGTACATTTCAAAATATCACTGTTCTGGTCACAAAAGCAAAGCTTGTGAACAATAATAGCTTTTGTACTTTTGAGGCATAAGCAATTGGAAAATGACACTTACTACCCAGGAACAAAAAATAATTGTTACACAGTGAATTACCACAACGACCGCCGGCTGATTTTTCTGTCGCACAAGGAGAAAGATCCTCAGTGGTGAGCGGTTAGTGCGGCGGTTCAGCCTGGCTGCGCTACAAACCCGGCGACCCGCGTTCGATTCCCGCTGACGGTTGACACCGATTATCCGAACGGGTCTTGGGCCTCCCCTAGATCGACTCAGCCTCAGATGAGTGTGTTAACATCACCACTCGTAGTGCTGGCCACACCACTGACTCGTGTGCCGTGCCAGACTTTATAGGTGCTCGCTAACACCACTTGCCCCCAGCAGTCTCCGCCAAAGCAGGCACACACACACCGGCAAGCGGTCAAACACTCATTGATTGGTCGATAACACCTTTATTTGTGGAGGACCGCAGAACTTGGGAAGGGCTCCGAGGGGGCATTTGGTTGGTCCGGTCACCGAGTGGCCGCCACCTCCCACGCTCATCAGTGATTCCTCCTCGCTCCACTGGGTTGTTCGCTCCCTTCGAGAGCGAGCGAGCGAACGCCACACGCGCATTGCAAGTCGAACTTTATTGCGAGTGTGATCTCGATTTTTTAAAAGCTGTCATCGCCGACATGAAGCCAAATTTGACGAGGCCCGGTCAATGTCTTGGTGCTCCTACCTGTGGGGAGGCCTCGGGCCTATGGTAATAGGAATGTCCCATTCCCATGGCAGAGGGAGCGGGCGGGGGGGAGGGGCCTTGTTATTTCCCCCGTTGATTTCCCACAAAGTGGGACAGTCCTCGCTTTTGTTGATCACAGGAGGATGGGGAGCCCCGAGTCAAACTCCCGACCGCAATTTGAATGTGAAAAATGACCCGCAATTAAATTGCAACTTGCCCTTACATATCGACGTGAAAGCGAGTTGATTAAGCAAAAGACACAACATTAATAACGGTTAAACAAAGGACATCAGTCTCTTTACTTTCGTATTGCTGATGTAGATGCATAGCAACAGCTACAATTTCACATTCAGGTGGTCAAGCCAGATAACCGCGTCAGGAGCAGCGGAGTGTATCATCATCGCTGCGATGTCTCCTTCGTGTTTGTGGATCGGGCATTGTGTCGTTTTACGTTGTACGGTCTGATCTGGATGACCACAGTCGCACACCGAAGAGGTTTACAATTTTCATTTGTACGTCAGGTATCTGCATCTGCCATGGGTAGTACATCAGTAAATGTAGGCTATAATTGCACACCCACATACAGAACAGAATAACAAAGCACATGATCCCCCTTTGGCTTTTGGCAACTACTGATAGTGCGAACCTATTAAAGCAATTGTCGCACAGCGATAGGTGTAGGCGTGGCTGTATCGTACATGTGAGAATCAATTATTTTCCATTCATATGTTATAATGTGATTACAACCTGACATCAACTAGAGATTTTCAATTCACCAGGACAGCAATAAATAATTGACTCTTGAATAGAATTGGGACAAATCGTGTACTCATGAGAGGCGCACTAATCATTAGGTGCCTTGCAGGTGGATCCTAATGCTGATGAGTCCCAATGAAGATGATGCAGTTTCTTTAGGAACTGTTGATGGTTTTTGCGTAATGCACAAGGCTGAGTGGTTGTTTTTTTTCGTTAACACATTTCTGTGTGTTCATATGAAAGTAATTGTATTTTTTCATTTGCTATACAGCCAGATAATACGACAAATCGCTAACCTTAAACACCCAGGCGTTCATAAAAGTTGAAGGTAGTATAGTACTATAGTAAGAGAGCAAGTGCAGAATCACTGAACCGGAATTGATAGCTTGAAAGCATTTAGTGCGGGTCCCTTAAAAGTGCGGGTCCCGTAGCATTTGCTACTTTTGCTCCTCGGATAATCTGGCACTGGGGCCAGTCAGCACTATTGTCTCGAACTCAAACGACATCAGGTTACAAGTTAGTGACGCTAAGTTGGGTGAGGCTCACATGCATTACGATGCCAGCCTGCACTGGCAAACAACTGTGTTATTACGTTTGTTCGTCCAGGAAAGGAGGGTCCTGCCAAGTTTTCACAGTTAGGCAGCGATGTTGCTGCAGTGCTTAATCTCAACTGAGCAATCTGCAGGCAATCTTTCGGCAGTGGTATGTTTGGCCAACACCAGTTTACTTCGTGTGTTTTTTAACTGTGGGAGTGACCAGAGAAACTGGAGGAATACCGATGCAGAACAGGGGATCAAACGTACAGACTCCACACAAACAAGACGCAGTGCTAACACTGGGCGGTGCAAGTGTTACCACTGCAACCACCCTGCTGCGCTTACATCCGTAGATACATGTTCATACTCCAACGATTCATGTGTTTATGAACATACCTTTACCACCAATGCGGACGGTAAACAGCCTGGGCTTCGTGACGTCCCTGTGTGTTCGTAGCGCACCGCGCACTGCGCTAGGAACCCGGCAACCTGAGTTCGATTCCCCACCAACAGCAGTGACGATTATCTGAATCGGTCCTGGGCCTCCCTTAGGTCGACTCAGCCTCAAATGAGTACCTGGTGCGGTGTGAAAACATTGCTACCGGGGAGACATAGGTGGTCGGGTGTGGTGCTGGCCACCCATCCCGGCCTTCATAGGTGCTCGCTCACAACATTTTCCCAAAAAGTATGTTAAGGCTACACGGGAAATGGGGGATCTTTGTCTTTGTCTATAAATAGTATTTACTTAGCATACAGATACATTTTAAAACGAATAAATTTTCAGTTGCTTATGCGCAACATCATATTTTATAAATAGGCGCTCCATATCTATGCAGTATTTATGGTGCTTTATTTGCCCCGGTTGTATTACATTTTTTAAAAGGGGTTACTTAACCTTAGCATGAAATAAATAAGTGTAAATGGCTATACACATCCAGTATGTATGCGACATCCCCTCGCGTTGCAACCCACAAGCCCCGCGATGGAGATGTCGTCTCGGGCGTACGACTCTCAGCCCCGCTCGACCACACGGCACCACCATCGAGTCCCGTTATTTAGCCATTAAACCGGTTGAAACTCCCTGTACGTATCCATAATAGATGTTTTTGGGTAAGATCGAGTAAATATGAATGTGTCGTTAAACACCGCCACCATCCGACACAGCCAATTAGTGAGGTTTGTCACGTAAACAATACATTCCAATTCGTTACTAGTTCAGCACACTGGTGTGTGGGAGAGTAAACGCACTGCAACATTTTCGAGTACGACTTTTACCAGTAATTACAACCAGCATCATCAGGCGACAGCCAGTATTGTGGAGAAATCCTCCTCCTGTTTCGGTCTTAAATAGAGGGGGGAAATGTGATGTTGTCACTTGTTAGCCAATCAGGTGTGACAGACCTTACTAATTGACTGTGTCGGGTGATGACGGGTTGAACGACACATTTACACGTACGCGATTTAACCCAAAAAAATAATTATGGATAATATTAGTCGTGAAAGCCCACGTGGTAAACAGAGAATGTTTTTTGTGCTCGTATCAACTGATACCCCTGACACGCCGGACTCCCGTGTTACGATCCGTCTCCATAGATTATCCGAGTGAAATGTGTTAATAGGTTAAGACAAATGTAACTCCCCTTTTCCGAGTGAGACGCGACGAATTTTCGTTTCCTAGAGATGGGAAGCGTGATTCTTTTTTAGATGATTTTAGATTAATGTACATGTATATCTGTGTTTGTAGTTATAGCTAGACTAGCTATCAGCCGAGCCGTACTGTGCACTTCGACCCTCTGCTCGTGATTTTACATTGCAATCCTCAGCGCTGCGCCCGGCTTTAATCAATTTCCAATGCTTCATTCATGCTCGCGCATCCTTTTGTGCGAGAACTGTGACTGCGTTGGCCCCATTGAGCTCGACTGCACGGCACCAGCGCGCCGTCACATCATCGGTGGCTATCCGGATTCAAATCCATGCTGTCTCGAACCCCCTTAGGCTTTCGACAAATGCACCCTAGGTCATGGGGTCTCTCCCATTGCTCTCCCATTTTTTTGGCCAGGTGGCCAGTCAGCAGAGACGGATGCCTGGGTTCAATTCCTGGGTGCCTTGTGAAGTCACACACTCTCGAGGAGTCTGTGTGTGGTCATTGATAGCTGGCAAGCCTGACTATTCACCCGTTATTAAACGTACTACATCGCTCCTTTATATCAACTTATTGGCGGTACATCGGTGGTTAGCGGTATCAAAATAGCACATTTCTCGCATTAGTTATTTCTTTTCCCACCGTACACAACCCCGGTCAGAAAATGTTGCGGGGTAGTGGTGCGTCAAAATAAGTTCTCGTCATGTCGAAGCAGTCGGAAGATGAAAGTCGGTTCAAATTGTGATGATAGACTGTTTTATGAGGGCCGGTGTGCTATACTGCACTGGTTTAACCACGAATACGTCCATTCATCTGTCTCTCCACGTCAAAAAAGACACTTTTTTTTTTACACCGTCAACTACAAAACTTTCTGTAAGAGCATCATTTCAGCGGCATTGTTTCACCACAAGCAAACGCTTGACCCATTTCGACACACGCAGTGTGTCTCAAAAGAAAGAGTCAGTCCCTGCTTGAACCAACGCTGATGAACTGCCAGATATTTATAGGCAAGAATCCCCTCGCTATAAGATGTGGGCCCTTTAGTGGGTCCTTTTCACACACAGTTCGCCTCAGAACTTTGACACTTGGATTCGAATGGACGCTTAATCACATTCATCCTAATAATTTATAGTGTTTGGGTGACAGGTGAAATGAAGACGTGCTCTAAAGAATTCCACTTCCTCGGCTGCATGGGATACCGGCTGCTGTTAAACTATTCAGGCGTTGTGGGCTGTCAAGGCCCAGGCTTTCCGTTGCCACTGCGCCCCGTGAGTTCCTGTGCGTGGGAGGGATGCGTGGATATTTGCCGAGCTTTCGGGGAGTTCCTGAGAGCTCACTTTTTCAAGGGGGATATGTTTGAAGAATCTGTCACGGAGCTTCTCAATGCGTCCGCTTTTGAATTGCTCGCTTGTTTAGCGATCGCGTCGGTGCGCGTTTGTTGTGTTTGTGGTAAGGGGGGAGTGGTGGCGGTGTGGTTCGCGTACTGCTCTATCAAACTGGCTTTGATTCCTGCTCGCAGATAACATCAGTGGTAACTAAACCAGTCCTAGGTCTCACTTAGGTCAACTTGGACATAGTCTTACGGCAGAGCTTGGAGGACAAAGGCGGTCTGATGTGGCGCTGGCCTCTAAAGGTGCTCGCTAAGAGCACGTGCTCCTGCAGGCCATGAGGCTAAACTGGACATCGATGTCTGTGTATCGTTGTCTGTGGGCGCCACGATGGCGAGATGTTATCTTACTTTTAGTTTTTTCGGTAAAGTCACGTAGGTAAAAAATGAAATTAAAATTAATAAAAAATACCTACGTATTTTTTACCTACGTGACTTTACCGAAAAAAGTAAGAGTATGAATCCTTGCAGTCACGAAAGCTTCAAATCTAGAGATGTTATCTACCTTGCCTGGTATACAGGAGGTCGTGGGTTCGATCCCGGCTCTGACGCCTGCTGTATATTCGGAGTTAGCACGTTCTCGCCATGGTCGCGTGGATTTTTCTCCAGGTGCTCCCGTGTTTCCCTCCATATGTTTAAACATGCGTTTAGCTGGGTTCACAGCGTGGCGTGCTAACCACTGCGCCACCGCTCAACCGCTGGGGCATTACAGACACGGTTGTCCCAACAGCGGCTTAATACCGATGGGTATTGAGGCGAGATTAGCATGGAACTGGTATCGCCTAAGATGCATTGTCCAGTTATTGCCAGGCAGGAAGGTATTCATTCCCCAGTGTATAAAATACCTGGCTATTGCCGACAGTGATGGTACATCGGACAGGATATATCGAGACACTGTTATCTGAACAAAGGCAACATCAAGGGGGTTTCTATGCTTGCCGCGTAGTCAGCTGTGGCATTATTAAAATGTGTACCACGTTTCTGCAAAGGTAATTGTGGGTTAGAATTTGCCTTACAAAATGAATTATAATTTTAAGTTGTGGTCCATTGTTGAGATGAGCACCCAGTGAGAATCACTCATTACAAGTTTTGTATGGGGTAAAAAACAAAATGTTGTTATGCAATTTAATCCTTTATTATTTACAATCTAGGAGTATAACAGCAGCACAACACTGTTTGCTCTTGTGAACGATGTAAGAGGGTCTTCAATGCACGCTTCACTTCAGCTTCACAGTTGACGATGCAATCACGTCGAGTTCTGTGCCCACATGACCAGGAATCCAACCGTGGCTTCCACGTGATCTGGCTTTGGGAGCGATCGCACTGACTGATCGCACGACTATCGCGTTGCCTACTGCAAAATGCAATTTTCATCCGACGGTCGTGTTTGTGGAGGTGCGGCTGACTTGATTAAACAATTCTAGATTTGAAGCTTTCGTGACTGCAAGGATACATACTCTTTGTTTTTTTAGGTAAAGTCACGTAGGTTAAAAAAGCAAACAAGTTAATTAAATCACGACGTTTCGGAGGCAACACAAGCCTCCGTCTTCAGGTGGGACCGTCACAACAAAATCACTGCATCAAGTGAAGAGACCTCCAAGAGACACGACCCTTTATACTGGTTAAGGGGAGGGGGGAGGAGCCAGGATGGGTCGTGGGGGTTGAGTACCAAAACAACCACTGCGGCTACACCTGAAGCTGCAGCCGAGGCCTTGTGATGTAGATGGCGTAAGTAGATGAGCGAGCTAGGATTACGCCGCCTTTTGTTATGCACGCCGGTGGGTTGCAGGCAAGCAGTGTGTGAAAAGCTAAAAAAGCGACTATGGCTGTACAACCAAGCCAAACTCTAGCTACCTTATAAGTGTGAGATTCCAGATTCCAATCCGGGTTCCATTCATCAAGTAATTAAACCGCTCTTCAGACGGTAAATAGGAGCATCACCTGCATTGCTTAAAAGAGCGAGAGGACATCCCGAGTTGCTCACTGAGCTCTGTAGTTCTTTTCAGAAGTGACCTGGCTACCACAAATGACAGCTCAACAAAGCGGCTTATTGCGTGGACATTTATAGCACACTGGGGAATGAATACCTTCCTGCCTGGCAATAACTGGACAATGCATCTTAGGCGATACCAATTCCATGCTAATCTCGCCTCAATACCCATCGGTATCAAGCCGCTGTTGGGACAACCGTGTCTGTAATGCCCCAGCGGTTGAGCGGTGGCGCAGTGGTTAGCACGCCGCGCTGTGAACCCACCGACCGGAGTTCGGTTCTCAGCCGTGCCGAGCATTATCGACAACTGGTCCCGAGACTATTCCCTTCACCAAGTCCCACTGTGTGAGCGTGGTATGTATGTCTGAACTTCTTTCGCAACGTACATAGCCATCCGTGGCAATCGGAGGTGCGGTAAAGTATGGTCAAACAATCCCGTTGACCGAGCCGGTGTGGGCACGCTTTTATCCGCTCATACTGGACACCTGTGAGAAGGAGCTTTGTCGCTCATCGGATTCCTCCAGTCCAAATAAAGATTCCCTGTCCGATCCAGTGGTGGTATAATAAAGGTCTGTGCATCTTGTCTACTCGTAATTCTCGAGAGTGCAGTCAAAAAAGTCAAAAAGTCAAAAGTCACTTTATTGTCAAGTGTGTTACATGCATAACATACAACACAGATGAAATTGCAGTCCTCTCTCTTGGTCCCACGGTGCAACCAAGCAATTGAAAAATGAATCACAATTAACAGACATAAATAAACAATAAACAATCGGCGATCAACACAAGATAAATAATCAAAAATGTAATAGACTTAAAATAAACAACAGTCAAGAATTATAAAATGTAAAATATTATTTAAATAAAGTATTTAAAGAAATAAATATTTAAACCGGTGTGGTAGTGCGATGTAGTGCAATGTGCAGTCCAGAGATCAGGATGTACGAGTGAATGTGGGGCTTGGGGTCAGGGGGCAAAGGGGGGAGTGTGGGCAGAGGGGGGGAGTGATGGTAGAGCAGGGAGGGAGTTGAGTCTCCTGACAGCCTGGTGAAAGAAACTGTCTTTGAGCCTGCTGGTCTTGGCCCGAAGACTCCGCAATCTCCTCCCTGACGGCAGCAGGCTGAAGAGGCTGTGAGATGGGTGGGTGGGATCACCTGCAATCTTGATTGCTTTGCTGGTGATGCGGGTGTTATAAATGTCCAGAAGAGGGGGGAGAGAGACACCAATGATCCTCTCAGCTGCTGTCACTATGCGCTGCAGAGTCTTGCGGCAGGACACGGTGCAGGTGCCGTACCACACGGTGATGCAGCTCGTCAAGATGCTCTCAACGGTGCCTCTGTAGAAGGTGTGCATGATGGGGGGCGGGGCTCCTGCTCTTCTCAGTTTGCGGAGAAAGTACAGGCGCTGTTGGGCTTTTTTGGCCAGTGATGCAGTGTTGTGACTCCACGACAGGTCTTCAGAGATGTGCACACCCAGAAACTTGGTGCATCTCACCCTCTCCACTGCAGCACCGTTGATGGTTAGCGGAGTATGCTGGGTGTGCACTCTCCTGAAGTCCACAACAATCTCCTTCATCTTCTCAACATTCAGGTGGAGATTGTTGTCCTTGCACCACGTGGCCAGCCTGCTCACCTCACTCCTGTAGTTTGTCTCATCCCCGTTTTTGATGGCACCCACCACAGTTGTGTCATCCACAAACTTAATGAAGAGGTTGGAGCTGAATGATGGTGTGCAGTCGTGGGTCAGCAAAGTGAAGAGGAGGGGGCTCAGCACACATCCTTGGGGGACCCCTGTGTTCAGTGTGATGGTGCTGGAGGTGTTGCTGCCAACTCGAACTGCCTGTGGTCTCCCTGTCAGGAAGTCCAACAGCCAGTTGCACAGGGAGGTGTTGAGCCCCAGGTGGTCTAGTTTGTGGATGAGCTGCTGGGGGATGATTGTGTTGAATGCTGAGCTAAAGTCGATGAACAGCATTCTGACGTAGGAGTCTTTAGTCTCCAGATGGGTGAGAGCTGAGTGGAGGGTAGCGGAGATGGCGTCATCGGTCGAGCGGTTAGACCGATACGCAAACTGGAAAGGGTCCAGGGCGGGGGGAAGGACAGACTTGATGTGTTGTAGGACTAGCCGCTCGAAGCACTTCATAAGGATTGGAGTGAGTGCGACCGGGCGGTAGTCATTGTTCCAGGAGGGTGATGACTTCTTCGGGACCGGGATGATGGTGGTAGCTTTGAGGCACGTAGGTACAACAGCCTGTCTCAGCGAGGTGTTAAAGATGTCGGTGAAGACATCAGTCGATGCCCGTGTTGAGAATCGGATGCAAGAAACATCACGCTGACAGAATAGGTTCACGAGTGTGAATATATTGATGGTAGCTGTCAGCGCTCTGAAAAGAAGCGACGTGCTTGGTCTTGAATCCACGAGTCGTGACGAAGCGGTACGGCGTGATGATCCTAAACGGCCCTCGGATTTTCGCGTCTCGCAGAGATATAAAACCGTGGAATAAAAACGCTAATCTCACCGCGTTGCAGCAGAGTGCACATCTTGAATCTTAGAGGCAACTGATTTGGCCGGGAAATGTCTTTCTGTCTTTAATTGTCCAAACAAGTATTTAAGAATGGATAAAGCAGTTAATGCAATATAACTAAAAAAAATGCACGTGGACAAAAAAAGAGGCTGCAATTGAAAGTGTTCAACTAATTGGCGAACACACTTGCGGTACATCGCTCCTCCTCTCTCCCTCCCTTCTCCCTCCATCTCGTTTTCTCCCCTTGAGCAATTAACAGCAAAGTGAATGCACGCATCTATCTTACTTTCAATTTGAGCATTAAATTAGCTGCCACGCACTCCGGATTAAACGGGCTGAAATGAGTACACACAGTAATTAACTCGCCCGCTCTATTTCCATCTTTCGCTTTGATGATGCTTTATATTTGCCCGTCGCTCAGCTCTTAGCCCCCAGTCCCAGAGACCCGTGGTGTGTAATCGCCGCTCACGTAGAGCAGCGTTGTCAGTCAAACCCCGCGACCCCCCAAGCCGGCAGATGAAGAGATGTCGCCAGACACCCGCGCAGGAAATACCCGCGGCCGAGTCTGTGAGTCTCTTGTTGCTGAACATCATAATCCAGCGCGCTCACCAATTCACTCCAGTCACTCGCTCGCCGGCGGTCCATCGTTTCCCCTCGTCGCTCATCCTATCAATGCTACCGTGGTTACTGTCTCCGTGAACTTCACTCATTGATCCCTCCGCCCGTGTTGAGGACCCGTCCTGTACCAGACCACTCGCTGTTTTGTCTCTCATCCACTACACTGCCTTCACTCAAGGCGCTCTTGGGGATCACCAAAGGGTAGGGGAGGGACGGTAATGAGTGGAGGGGCGAGGGGAGGGAAGAGGAAGAGAATGGGAAATAGAAAAGAGGTGGAGCTTTAAGAGTAGGAAAAGAAAGAGGTTAATGAGGCTGACTCCTTAATTCAACACATTCGTTATCTCTTATCTACGACATTTTTTAGCCATTTGTTGTTGGCTGCTTTGCTCAGCAACTGTGGTTGAAAACAAATCCTGCTCGGGGCATTGGGTCAGGCATGCGATGACCATGATCCACGACTGCAAGTCCAGCCTCCTGAAGACTAGGGTTTGGTGGATCACGCGGTTATGGAACCATTTCTATGGCAGTGAGCTGAGGCATGAAGAAGTCTGTGTAATGACTTGGACAACGAAGTACTAGGAGCCACTTTATTAACCAAGTCCGGGCTTCGTGCTTGGACTTGAAGCTCGACTTTCCCTCGAACGTCCCCCCCTCCCCTCCCCTTGTGCTCTGCCCTTTTATATCATTCCAGTGCCCTTTCTCGAATGTTCCCTCACTCTATTTCCCTCAGCCAATCCCTGTCCTTCCCCGTCTTAACGGATCCCACCCGTCGCCTCTGGGTTCCGCTCCTGTTTCCCGCCTATTCTCGTTCAAACCCTTTTCCTCCAATCGCTTCAAAAGCTATCCATCGCGACCAATCCCTGTGGAGGCCTCTTTCCGCCAATCGGAGAGCTGGCTTTATCTTTGAATTGCCGTTAGGCTGTACATTGGCTTGAGGTCATTTTCGGTCATTACACAAGTATGATTGACCAGCTTTTTGTAGAATATTTGGTTGGGTGGTGCTGTTTGTAGGGAACCCACGTGTCTTGCAAATTGGAAGATTTCGAGTTCCAATCCCAGTTGGAGGGGAAATGAGCCCACGTCTCCAGGGATATTCCCTCTTTTTTCCCCGCTGTGAAAATCTCCACACATACGAGAGGAGGACTCGTGATTGCAGAGATGAACTACATTAGTTCTGTACGTATGTATGTTGAAATTCTTTCGCGCCATACGTAGCCAACCGCGCTAATCCTAGGTGCGTGCGGTGGGGGGGGGAGGACAACAAACTCAACACAAATAGCAGTTATAAAGAAATTCGTTTTCAATCTACACAATTTAAAAGTGCATGGCTCCAGTGGCTTCCTAATATCGCAAGGAAGAGCGTTCCAGACGGCCGCAGAAGTGCATCTGGGAGGGCGCGATGTGCTGTAACGATAGGTCATATTGCGGTATCGGTTTTCGAAGTCAATCCGTGACGTTTGTGACTTGGGGCCGGACAGCCGAATGAGCTCGGCGATGAGCGCTCGCGCTCTCCGGCTGCCCCTCGACGGCGCCGCTGCCGCTCTTCTCCGAGGTTTTCGGCCGAGCGTCTGGAGCCTGCCACACGGCAGCAGGCAGGGCGGTGTGTGGAGGAGCGGGGGGGGGGGGGACAGCACACGCGCGCAGCACGCTCTTGTGCTGCGCGCGTGTGCGTGGTGGGAAAGCGGCACGTCTCCCTGGGTTCAGTACAGTCTCGCTCGTCTCTCTTTGTGTTAAGTCGTCAGGTGTCCCCATCTTTCTGAGTTCAATAGGGCCTCGCTCTTTATTGCGGGCTCAGTCATGTCTCTCTCTAGGCGGTTTCTCTCTCGGTGGGTTCCGTGGGATCTCTTGAGACTCCATGGGGGTCTCTGTCGACTTAGAGCTCTTGCTTCAGTGGGGGGTTTCTCTCGCTGGCTTTCACTTGTGATTTCTCTTGCCAATAAATACGCTGTCGTCTGGCATACATAACGAATGTTACCGGTCTATTAATATACACGGCACTGCTCGAACATGTGTAAGGAATGGATGTTAGCGCGTACACCGCCGGTTACATTCCCCAAAGCTCTCGCATGTAATGTCGCTGGAAAAAACCGAGTGATGCTAATCCTGTTGAGCTGATGAACGTTTCACGCAGCATGGTATCTTATTTGTTTATATTTTAATTGATTTTTGCAGTTTAATCTTGTTGGGTTTTTTTCCCCCTCCTTCTTCTTAACCTCCGCGTTTCTCTCCGGCTTTGGAATTCATCCCGCCGTCGTACAACGAAAAGTTGCACGCGTGAAAAAAAACACGGCTCGAAGCCTCGCGAATCCTGTCGGCTTGAGTTTGAGTCGAGCGGGTGCGACTGAAGTGATCGCAGTGACAAGTCTGTGGCCGCGCGTTAAACAGACGCCGCCGTGCTGTTCTGCGCGCGCCTACCGCTTACATCCGTCTGCGGCCGTGCTAACAAAGTGTTTGCCCCGTGGCCACGTCGTTTGAACCTTTAATGATCTTGTCACAGCTCAGCACTGCCAGAGCTCCGTTCGGTGATTCTCATTTATTGCCACACCACTGAGCCGGCGACGACGGAGTTGGATTCCCGTCACGGTCATTTCTGCGTGAATGTTTTCTTCTCATCACAGAGGCGGATTGGCTCTTGCGTCCTTGTGCCTCTGTGTTTTTAGAAGAGTAGAGGGATGAACTGTAGTGTTTAAGAGATGGATGTTTGAGGCAAGGGGTGAGATATATATATACCTTAAAACATGGGCCAAAGAACTGAATCTTAACCACGTGATTGGTAAAAGAAGATGCGGGCTTTGGAAATATCGATGTTTTCTGAGGATGCGTGGAATTTCAGCGTGGGTAGGGTAATCAACGTGAAAGTTCAGAAGAGACCATGGCAGGAGAGCAGTGATGGTGTTATCTAGGAAGAGGTTGTGGTGGATGGGGTGCGTGTGCAGGATGGGGGAGGGCCAGGTCACCGAGCCAAGCATCGGAGCGACGGAGGTTGTAGACCGAGCGAAAGACCTCAAGCGAGATGCTGGTCATGCTGAGACCAAGCGTGGGCAAACGTTAGTCCATGATGGGCCCAGACCAGATATCACTTCAGTTGTTCCAAATTCCTTATGTGGTAAAAGACCTTGAAAGAAGTGATAATCATTTGAAATTAGTGCATTAGCATCTAATGCAGTGGTTCTCAACCTGTCTTGGTTACTGTATCCCACTTAAATTTCGATTTAAAGTTTTCGTGACTGCAGGGATTCATATTTTTTTTCTTTCAGAACCATGCTGGGTCAGGCAAGGTGGGTTACAACTCGGTTGAAACTAAATTCAACAAGTGGGATACATATTATTGGTTCTTTCGGCAAAGTCACGTAGAAGCGAAAGAATAAAATATTACTACATTCTTATTTTTCACGTAGAAGGGAAATAATAAAATAATACTAATTATTCTTCTTTATTATTTCCCTTCTACGTGACTTTACCGAAAGAACCAAGAATATGTATCCCACTTGTTGAATTTAGTTTCAACCGAGTTGTAACCCACCTTGCCTGACCCAGCATGGTTCTGAGAAATAAATCTATGAATAATGAACATCAATATTTTAATCAATTGTCCAATTTGTGAGGTATCCTAGCTTGGTTAGTTAACTGCAAGCAAATACAAATAAGTTCAACGGACGCTCTTCATGCATCACGTAATTTGTTCGTGTTCGCTGGTTACTTTTGGTAACCACATTGTTTACAATCAGCGAGTTTATAAAGGTATTTTATATCGTTCTTGTTTACCACGCGGATTCAAATTTTATCGTAGTTATTTTATTTTGGCGGATTCATACCTCATTGTTCACCAATGACTCTCATGTACAATATCATTTCACACATTTAGAAATCCCCTCGCGTGTACCCCCTGGGAAGTTGCCACATACCCCCCCCAGGCATTTGCTTACCCCCTTGTTGAGAACCACTGATCGAACGAGTCGCACATTCACCGTGAAAATGAGTTGGTGCGGACTGGAGTTTAGCTCTGGCGGACAGACTGTGTGCAACGTTTGCAGGGTCTGCGAAGGTTTTCAGCGATGGCAAATTTGACTTCAGGAGCGCTGACCGCAATTGCTTCGCTTCCATGGCCTGACGGACGAAGGAGCATCGTCTCCGCTGGATACTAAAGAGCGGTGCACTTCTCACCTCGGATTGTGGTGGTGGGTTTTTTTTTTCTTTTCAAAATAAAATAATGGGTCAAAGAAATTATGAACATGAAAAAAACCCCGGTGCAAATAAGTGCTCAAAGTCAAATACAAATATGTTCCGAGTAGCTGGCGCCTAGTTGTCTCTCGGCAAGCGGCGTCGTCTCGTTTAACGTTTAATTACCCGCAGCTCGGAGCGCCCGATCGTCAGCGGGGGGGAGAGTGCAGCAGGGGTTGTGCAGCCTCGTCAGGCACGGTGTGATGAGCGCCCGGGCAAGGCCTCATGGGGGGGGGGGTTGCCCACTTGTTCCGGTTTTCCCAGGGATCATTCTCCTCTGAAGTGTGTTCGTCTTGCCGGCGGATTTAGAGCCGCGGTTTTTTGTCGGCTGTATAATAATAATGATAGTGATGACGATGCACCACTCAAGGGCAAAGCACTCGCGTGTAATTCTGTCCTCCTCCGGTACTGTGAGATATTCCCCTTCTTGCCGTGGTTGTTCTTGTTCCTGCGAGGTGGCAGCAATGAACGGATATGGAGGGAGAATTGCCATTTGGTTTTGCCTCACTTTTTTGTATTCAATATACGTTAATCAATGTGCATCTTTAATTATTCGTTTTCCCAGGAAAGCCTCAACTGCGTATGCTTTTGTCGGAGTGTTTTGGTCAATTATAGCCTTGTTTATATCATCGCTTGGGAAGAAATCAGGAGCGCTGGAGAAAACTCACTTATCCGAGTGGAGAACACTCCAATCTACTTGCCCTGCTTCCTCCCACTGAGTACCATCTCTCATTGCCCTGAAGTTGGGGCATCTAAAGCACATGTTGGCTCCACCTATAACAACAATCAATAAACAATAATTGCATTTGCGTTGCACTCCCAGTGTAACTAAACATATCAGAGCGAAGTATGTAGATTTCATTACACCGGTTTTTTATTTGTGTCATCCACCAACCGCTCCTCCCAGGACGTCTGATTGTAGGCGGGCGCGGCGGCTCGCAAAACCGGCTTCAGGTTATTTGAGCGCCGCTGTTTAGTCTTCTGCAACGCTAATGCTGCGTTACAACAGGGACGGGTGTAATTGCAGCCACCCATCAGCAGACTACCCGCTTGTATAAAACTAAAAACTATCAATGGTTTTTCATTTTACCACCAGGCAAGGCCCACTGAGATGTACAGCTCTTTTTTTAGAAGTGACCTGGCTATCACAAATGATAGCTGAGTGAAGTGGCTTATCGCGTGGAAATTTAGAGCAGCAAAATCCTCTAAACCACTGGTTCTTAACCTTTGCTGGAGCCTTGCAACTCTTCGCTTCTCAATCATAAAAAATACAATGTTAATAAATATGTAGGTTTCATGAAATGAAGTAATTGTACTTCTGTGCCGACGCTTAATTTGCATTTCGATGATTTACCTTCTAAAAAAATCTGGCCATTATTCACACCCCCAGAAAAGGGCATCTCGCACCCCCAAGGGGTGCACGCATCCCAGGTTAAGAAGAACCACTGCTCGAAACACGTGTTTCTAAATGTGGAGAGAAAAACTGGAGGACCCAGAGAAAAAATGCACTTGACCACCGGAAGAGAGACACGAAAACTCCAGATATTATTTCCCCCCCCCCCCCCCCCCCGTGTACTCGGCATCAAAGTGGGAGACTGGGATGGGAATATTTCATAGTGTCCACTGTGAATCCATTGATATCCAAGTTTGCCTCCTGGTCGTAAGTCACGTCATTCACTTCTAAAAATGTGTGTCTTGACGAAGTTGACGTGGCCTTGACCTCCTGATCGGGCCTAAAATCAGTGCGTGGTATGTTGTAGTTGGTATCAGCACCGGGAGGAGAGGAAGGAATATAATGTCTCGGTAAAGCATTGCAGTGGATGCCATCGGGATGAGGAAGATGCCGTGGGAAGGCCACGTGCACAGGATGGAAGGATAGCTTACTGAGACAGGCAATAGAGCGGCACTGAGAGATCGGTGACCAGAGGAAAAACCGTAAGGTCACATGATGGCAGTGATGAGCTGGTAAGGGTTGGTCCTTGGAAGCTATAGCATCTGACACGAGGAAGTGTTGATGAGTTGTGGTGGCCTCGGTGAAAAATGTGTCCATGATGACTTCTTCGGTGTCAAACGGCTAGACAAGGAAGGCGTGCAGGGTCTGCGCAGCACGGGGGCATTTGATGGCCACTTCGTCCGCGTTCGTGAGTGGCCTCGCACCGGGTCAGCAGCTGGCCCTCGTGGTTGACGAGCGAAGGAACGGGGCACCCTCACTGCAACACACGCCAGGATGATGCGCCCGACACAGACACACTACAATGGGAGAGGTCCCGCACGGGAAGCTGGAACGCTGCTGCTGATGTCTTCATTTAGAAATTAGCTCTTCATTCAAGGGGGGTGGGGGGGGAGGCTGGCGGGGTGGGTGGGTGGGCCGGGTGGGAGACGCTGTGATGGAGCGGAGAGAACGGAGTGTTTCTAAATGGTTAATCCAGGCCTGGCCACAATTAATTTTCACAAATTAATGCCGCTTTGATGAATTTTAAATCTGTGAGCGAAAACGAGAGAGAAAATAATTGTAACTCTCCCAGTAGTCCCATTAATGCTTAATAATATCAACTCGAAGCGCGTGCGTAATCCGTGCATGTTCGTGTGCGTTTGGGGAAGCGCATGCTGGCGCGAGCGGATATTAAAATGTAAACTCGTAGAGCTCGGAAGCCAATAACGCGAGCGGCTTCTTTTGCCCCGAGGCAGCTGCCCTCTCCGGCTGTCGGTTAATAAATCCCTGCTGCACAGGCTGAGCTCCATTGCGGCCTCCGTATCAGGCCGGGTTCACAACGGCAAGCTCTGGGCTGCCCCCGCCTCACCTCGCCCCCCACCATAAGGAGTCGGTAATCGCAGCAAATCCCAAAACTATGCCTCCCATAGACACTTGCTCATGGGAAAAAAATAAAGTATATATAGCCGAGAGTGGAGGAAAAAATACATTGGGAGCTACGGCCGTCGTTGGCCGAGCGGCCGATGCCGGTGGGTGGGCGCGCCGAGTCGGCACTGCGGAGAGCCTGGGTTCGAATCCCAGACCCTCGCCCGGCCGAGACCAAGCCACGCCGGTACGCTTAGCTCGACGGAGTCGGCCCGCTCACCAGCGGTCTCGCGTTTTAAGTGAGCGGTGCTGCTGCTGCGTGAGATCGCGCCGCTCGACCGCTTGGAAAGTTTCGTTTTTTTGTTCAAATCCCAGCTGGGGGGGGGGGGGGGGGGTCTAACGCAGCCCCATCACAATTTTGATAAAACGAGCAGCAGTTCTGTGGAGATGAGTGCTGCCACGTTTGGCTTGGGCTTGGGCTATGATCAATGATTACACATTTTTTTTCACACTCTTCAAGCTATTCGTAGGAGGGTCCTGCTTAGGATGAGTGCCCAGAACTAAACTAAAATTATAATTTTTATTTGACCAGGTAAGGCTCACTGAGATATATCGTAGCGTTTTTTCAGAAGCGACATGGCCGCAAATGATAGCTCAACTAAGTGGCCTCATCACGTGGAAATCTATAACATCCAAATACTCTGAACGCACGTTGATTATAAATGTGGAGGGAAAACCCGGAGCACCGAAAGAAAAATCCATGTGACCACGGGGAGAACATGCGAACTCCAAATATACCAGAGGCATTAGGGTCGAGATCGAACCTGCAACCACCTGGAAATTGAAGAGCGAGCGGGAAGTCCATCCAGACATGGGGTAGCCTCTTAGCATGAACAACTAACTTAGTTTGTTAAAAAATAACAGAGCTCTTCACTAAAATGCCAAAAATCCTGTTAACCCGCTGACAGAATGCGGCTGAACGCTGTGGCTGATGGATTCCCGAGAAATGCATTGTGGGTATGGGGACACTTAACAGGACTCGGCCGTTGTGGGCCTCATCAGTGAGTCGAGTCGTGCCAGGTACGGGTCCAGAAAAGCATCCGCAAGCTGCGTACGCGAAGATAGGCCTCGGTAAGGTAAGGTAAAAGTGTAAAAAAAACGAGCCTACCTTTACCCTACCTTTTACCTTACCACAATACAATCACTCTACCCTACCTTTTACCCTTTAGCAGGTAAGGTAAAAGGTAAAAAGCAACGAGCCAACCTTTACCCTACCCTTTACCCTACCCCTTGGCATGTCGACACCTTTACCCTTTACCTTTACCCTTTTACCCGTTAAAAAGGGTACAATTACCTTACCTTGCTGAGGCCTACGCGAGGAGGCCCAGGCTGAACCGTTCACCCTGTGTATTCGACAGCATTATGACCTGCGGTGCAGTAAGTGGGGAAATTCCCGTCGTTTTTGAAAATTCACGCGCGTATAAAACGTACCGCTGATATTCTCAAGCAAATTGTTGCGATTGCCGCTTCGGCTTAACGACACAGGCTGTGGCAGGGTATATTTTCTAGGGAGCTCGTAAGGGCCGTTAGAGCCAACATAACTATGAATGCTGGGGCTTACAGTTGTGAGGAACTCAAATCGTTTAGATAAAGTCAGTTTCGTGGTATAAATCCTGACTCTAATTCTGACCCGATCAAAAGTATTTAAAGATGTTGTTTTAAAATAAATAAATTCTTAAATATTGCCTAAGAATTTCCAGATATTTTGCACATTGCCTCTCAATATATCCTGCAGTTTGCTGTTCCCATCAACCGTATCCCAAGTTATTTTTTTTGTGACAAGTTGAATCTAATGGTCTCTCTTGAGCTTCGACAGTTAGTGGCATCACAGCACGTCACAGCCCCGTCCCCGGGGGGGGGAAGGAGCCCTCGGAAGATAACAGCACAGAACCACTTCAATAGAAGTCACTTCAATAGGCCTCTCCTTTCGCAAGAAAAAGCACGCGTGTTTTGTCTCCCGTATCTCTTCATTTGTGACTTTGTCTTTCTTCCCGCGGCTCACGTCCATGTCGCAGACCAGGAAATTGTAATTTTCACGTTTGAGACCCAGTCGCCAGTCCGGCGTAGGTCGTGCGGTGGCCGGACCCGGTGCTTTGTGCGAACGCAGCGTGGTCTCGGTGTTGCTCGCCCAGCAGGGAAACAACAGGGCCATCGCGAGGGGGGGGGGGGTATCCCGTGCTCCCTCTTGCAAGCTGCTTTGGCCATCGAACAAAGACGGTTCACTGCTCAAAGGCACTTCGCTCTCAAGTGCTCTTCTGCGGCCGTCTGGAACGCTCTTCCTTCCGATATTGGGAAGCCACTGAAAGCCATGCACTCTTAAATCATCATCTAGATGGAGAACTCATTTCTTTTGAACTACTCTTTGTGTTTAGTTTGCTGTCCTTCCCCTCGCGTACCTCCGATTAGCACGGTTGGCTACTACATTTGGTGTGAATGAAGTTCAGCGTACATGCTTACGTACCCCTGTGCCTTGCAGGACAAGACACAGGGGGTCTCCCAGATGGCTACATGCACAGCTCCGTGTATTTGACCCGACAGGCTCCATTGCTACGAAAGTGCGAGCTTAGTTGCGGAGACCTCTTATTTTATTACGAATAAAACGTGTTTTTATGTTTTCGGAGAGAATGTTTCTATTTTAACGACATCGCTTTCCTTCCTGTCATTCATCAATCGCAGCCGTCGGTTCTGTAATAAATGATGTAACCGAGAGCCGGTCGCCGTTATGAATGGCCCGAGGAATTGAAAGCAGTGATATCGCTTCACGGTTTACAGGAGAGAGGGGAAAAAAATCCACAATATCATAGAGGCTGTGCGTACATCACACTTTACATATATATGGTATACGAGTATAAAGATGCCTTCATATGCAGCGGTACCATATTCATTGCCTATATACTCTGGATGTACATTGATATCTCTTTGTATGTATGAGGGTATCGTTGCTCGTGTGATGTCTCTATGTGCATGCAGGAACGCACTCGCTTGCGGATTGTTCTTATTCTTTACGCATGGGGAGGAGTGGTTGTTGGATTGCTTTTCGTGCCGTGCCACAATGCCGACGATCTGGCTTCAAACCCCAAAGCCGTGACGCCCAACGTCAATGGCAATTCTGCGGGTGTCGGCGTCGATGCTGGGAAGACAAAGGTGGCCAGACGGACACACGAGGTGCCGGTCACACTTGCAGGGCAGCGCCGCACATCCGACCGCCACGTGTCCGCCCTGACCATTTAAGCGCCCGCTCCCAGTGCAGTATTGTGTGCGCTGTGCAGCTGCTGTTTTGTCTTGTAGGATGTTCACGTTTACATTCACTAGATGCGGTCTCGTGGCATCGCGTGGTCGATTGCACAATCGCGTTAATGTTGGGGGAGCAAACCCAGACAAGCAGATGAATAGCAAAGGTCAACAAAGCCCATCATCGGACACCATCACACTCCAGGGGTTAATAGAAATGCCAACGGTGGATAGACTAATCCCTGCTGCAAGAATGTGGAATTTGCACCAATAGTAAATCTCATGTGTGGAAAAACACTTTCTTTGAGGCTGAATAGGGGGCTCGTGTGTGTGTGTGTGCGTAAACGTTGGTGTGTATGCAGATGCGTCTTGTCATAGGTTATTACGCATTACCGTATCATTTATTACCATTGAAAATTGTATGAATATGTGAATAGTGTCCACACACATGTGATCTGTATAATTGCATTTGTACATAATTGATTCTTGGGGAGAAAAAAAAAATGGGCTTTCATTTTGCTTTCAGCAGTTTTGATTTGCATAACAATTTTACGTGTATAATTTAGCGTGTAAAAGGGAGAGAGATAAACAAATAACACGTTAAACAAACACATATAGATACCGTCCTGCAAATAGGTTTTGTATAAAAAGTAACACATTCACAACCCTTGAGTAAGAAAATGTGGCTCGATTGTTTATAAATTAGCAGAAGAGTCTTGTATCATGCACCCAACACTGCCCGTTCAATTCCCACATTTTGTCGGTTGACTTTTCTCTTTCGCTGATATTTGGAGGGGTGCAAGAGAGTGAATTAAGTTGCAGCCCGGGTGAGCGTGTTCTCCAGTCCGACCCATGCGCGTTGGGTTTAACAAGAGGTCGCTGATTGACTCCTGCGGATTTCCGCTCGGCGCCTGACCAGTGTTTGCTTGCAGAGTGTTGTGGAAGCTATATCTGGATAGACATACACAGTAGCAACATCCCAAGAGGTTTAACAGCCCCAATACACCCAGGCAATAAAAGCTTGGCATATCCGCCAAACACGGCTTATAATTCAGTCGCGAGAGCGTGAGCCCTGCACGCTCGCGGCTCTGCATGTGTCGACCTTCAGATGACTTTCTCCGAGTCCTCCCTTTATATATATAACACACACGTATTGCAATTTGTGTTTGCCGTGTCTGAAAGAGGCACGCGACGAGGATATAAGCCCGCACGCCTTTGAACGGAGGTACATGCCGATCGCGTTAGAAGTCGCACGCCAATATCGAACGAAGCGACTTGGGTGCGTGGACTGGCATGCGGGCAAGAGCGTGTCACAGACGTAATTGGGAAGAGGGAAGGGCGAGGGGGGGGGCTCGTACAGGGTGGGAGAAGGGGTGTATGGTGGGGGGGGGGGCAGCAATGGAGCTAAAGCATCGCAAGCCCTTGCTAGGGATCCTGTAAGAGTACATCCTGGACATCAGATGTTTATTTATTTAGCATCCCTATACTTTGCACTCCTATCGTGTTTTTGCATTGTCTATTGTAACGTTCTGAATCCGTCACCCTATTGAATATGTGTAGAAAATAGCTTCTTAGCTCATCGGATTCCTCCAGTATAAATATAGATTTTGATTCCGTGACAGCCGGAGGAATATTTCAGTCGACAGGAATGAATCTCGGCGCAAGGTGGTGCGGTGGGATACCGAGAGCGGCAGTCGGGAGATGTTCGCCCTTGAACAGTGTCGCGCACGAGTGCCACAGACGCTGGGACCCTCCCAGGTCTCCACCTTGGCCCGTGAGACACTCTGGAGAGGAGGGAGGGTCCTTATGCTGATAGCCGAGTGGTTTAAAAAAACATTCTGCTTCTCAATTGTCTCCAACCGTAATTCATTCCAGAGGGCCCCTGTGCTGATTCGTGGGTTATCCGTATTAGTTGTCGTCCATCAAAGCCGTTTTTTTCTATTTTTTTTTCACTTTTCAAGCATTTCGAGGGTTATTTCATTCCACAACTACACTGCCATCCCTTATCCTTGTCTTTTATTGCATTCGCAATTATTCTCTGTCCGGCGGGCACGTTGCCACGTGATGAAGAAAACGTTCTTGCGTGGCCGCGATGATCCATGAATCGCGTAAAGTTTGGGGCAACAGCACCGAAGCTGACTTCGCGTCCCCTCCAATAAACACTTCCCCATCGAGAGCCATTTGCCACGCCTGTCCTCCGATGTGATTATCATATCGAACCATTCCAGTTGGAATCGGTGTGAAACCAAGCTACGTGACTTTCTTGAGTACGATCATTGGTCAATGGGTGGAGGCAATGAAATGGGATTTATTTGGGAAACCGGCTAAGTCGTAGTTATCTAGATCTGATCGTGGGATTCAAGGGGTGTGCCGGCTTAGTGCTCTTCTGACATCATATATTTCTAGCCTCATTCTTCAGAGATGGGTTAAGCCAAAATGACATTTTGAAAAAAAAACACAACTCTTCATCCTCTTGGCTGCTTCGGTAAAGTCACGTAGTAGGGAAATAATAAAATGAAACAATCAAATACAATTCTCACGACGTTTCGGCCACAACACAAGCTTTCGTGACTGCAGGGATTCATCCTCTTGGCTCTTTCGGTAAAGTCACGTAGAAGGGAAATAAATATATGATGTCAAGACAGCGTCTGAATGGCCATTCAGACGCTGTCTTTCCGACAGACCTGTTCTGCACCTGAGGACGGCTGCTTGCGTTGTGGCCGAAACGTTCGTGAGAATTGTATTTTATTATGTTTTATTTTTATTATTTTATTATTTCCCTTCTACGTGGCTTTACCGAAGGAGCCAAGACGATGAATCCCTGCAGTCACGAAAGCTTTAAATCGAAACACAACTCTTCACATTAGTGGGTATCTTTTTTGTTCCCTCGCCCTACGCTGTCATCGTTGACAGGGGCTGAGCATGTCAAAGTCGCTCCTCTTGGGAATGCGCTTTCTGCGCTAGTGGCCTACAAGACGCAAACATGGGGGGGGGGGGGGGCAGCGCCTGTGGGGGGCCCTGCACTCCCCCCTCACCTCCCGTTGGCACCACCCAAGCTCACGGCTACTTGGCGGTGTGAATCAGGTAGTAGGTTTTTACCCTTTAAACTGGTACAAAACTGACACCTTTATACAAGGCATCATGTTTGCAATAACCACAACACAAGCAGTCAAAATGCAAACAAAAATAAACAACTCTGATAATGATATGCACTGTTATTATCATTATCAGAGTTGTTTCTTTTTGTTTGCATTTTGACTACTTGTGTTGTGGTTATTGCAAACATGATGCCGTGTATAAAGGTGTCAGTTTTGTACCAGTTTAAAGGGTAAAAACCTACTACTATATTTTGCCACTGGTAAAGGAGGTCTCATAGTGGTGTGAATCAACTTTAAGGGTCGCCCACCCCCCACGCAAACAGGTCTCCTGCGGGTCTCCCTCCTATTCGAGTTGGAACGAAAACTCAACTTTTATGGGTTTTTTTATATACCCTCTAGAGCAGGGGTAGCCAATCTTTAACAGACCAAGTGCCAGCAAGCGAGTTCTGCAAAGAGCCACGTGTATATGTAAGTGTGTATATTGACACAACTTATATATACAGTGAGAGAAAAAAGTATTTGATCCCCTGCTGATTTTGTACGTTTGCCCACTGACAAAGAAATGATCAGTCTATCATTTAATTGTAGGTGTATTTGAACGGTGAGAGACAGAATAACAACAAAAAATCCAGAAAAAGGCATGTCAAAAATGTTATACATTGATTTGCATTCAAATTATGTGTACACCTTCAGGCACACCACGAGAGATACATCCGTTATTGTTTGCTACTGTGATCGCGTGTTCTACGTCTGCCCCTTCGATAGAGCCGCCCGTGGTGGATTAAAGAGCCGCACGCGGCTCGGGAGACGCCAGTTTGGCTACCGATGCTCTCAAGGGTATTTCACCGACTCTTCCACGCTGGGTAGACGTTTCGGAAGAGGCTGCGGTACCCAGACTTGACACCCCACCGCGCGGGATCTGCTAATCGATCAACTGTGCCTATTTCTATTTCTGGTTGGACAAACGGAAGGGGATTTAGCAAACTGGCACCATTGTTTCAACTTCCACGCAGGTAGATCGAACCAATGACCTCTGGATTGCAAGCGCAGTGTGCTGACCATTCCACGACGGCAAGATGCCTTCTCGTGTAGCGGTTTGATAAATGTTAACCCAGTCGCCAATGAAAATAAACGAATTTTTATAGTTATTTTACCAGGTAAGGCTCACTGAGCGGCATATAGCTCTTTTTCAGAAGCGACCTGGCTATCACAAACGATAGCTCCACGAAACTTAAAGCAACTAAATGTGGAGGAAAAACCGGAGGATCCCGGAGAAAGTCCACGCAACCACGGGGAGAGAGAGACATGCAAATTCCAAATTTACAACAGGCATCAGGGTCGGGATCGAACTTCCACGACCTCCTGTATACCAGGCGAGGTAGTTAACATCTCGCCACCCGCCCAGGCCTGTCAGGAATCTGAGGGACAGGTTGCCCTGCATTTTTGCTGCAGTTGATTGTTTTTTTTTCATCATGCGGTGGCATCGCTTGAGGTTGCCTTCTTTGTTGTAGGAAAGGCTACGTTGTGTTTCACGTGCAGTTGCGTTTCCTGTGTGGATTTGCGGAGGACGGTTGACAGAACTTTTGATGGGAGAGGGGAAAAGGGAAAAAAATTACGTTCACACACAGCGCCGATGTGGAATTTACTTAAGCATTGACCCCGATGAAAACGATAAAGAGCCTTCGTCATGTCACCACAGGATCCGTCCTCCTCTCGCGCCGGGTCACACCGCATGTCGGAGTGTGTAAACACGCATGTGCTCATGGCTCGGGGGACTATCGTCCGTGTCAGAGCGGTGAGCTAGAACCGCCGAGAGTCTGGAATTAAAATCTTCCCAGCCACCTGTGAATTGGCCAAAAACTCAACACGTCCGTCAAAAACACCGTGGGGCCTTTTAAGGGAAAAATCACAGTCGTGTGATGCGCGTCGATTCGCCGAACGAAGTTTCGGTATCACGAACGTTGGATTTACCACCATTTTTTTGCACAGAAAGCTAATATTAAAAGTAAGATAATAAATAAATGCACGGAAATTAAGCCGTGTACGGAGCTGTGGTGTTTGGTGGGCAATGAAACCTCATGACTGCACCGAAGATGGCACTGGTGAGTGTGAACAGTTTACAGTGCATATTCTTGGTTCTTTCGGTAAAGTCACGTAGAAGGGAAATAATAAAATCATAATAAGATAAAATTCTCATGACGTTTCGGCCACAATGCAAGCAGACGCTGTCTTTCCGACAGCCCTGTTCTTCACCTGAGGACGGCTGCTTGCGTTGTGGCCGAAACGTCGTGAGAATTTTATCTTATTATGTTTTGTTTTTATTATTTTATTATTTCCCTTCTACGTGACTTTACCGAAAGAACCAAGAATATGAATCCATGCAGTCAGGAAAGCTTTAAATCGAAAAGTTTACAGTGCACTCTGTTTCTTTAAATTATGTCAGTTTTTTATTTTAATACTGTGCAGTTTTAAATATAATATTATTTTCTAAATAAATAATCTTTGTTTACAATATGAATGGCAAGTTATGAAGTGTTTATAGTATGGAATCGTAAGTTATGAAGGCTGGGAACGCATCCTCATCGTACGAATGTTATAAGTTATTCACTATGCGAAGTTTCAATATACGAACGAAGCTTCGGGAATACTTCTACTTAATATATCGAGAGGTATTACTGTAATTTATTTATAATTTATAATCCTGTATACCAGGCGAGGTAGTTAACATCTCGCCACCGCGGCACTCCTTGCGTATTCACTCCATGCCCTGGCTGATGGCATCACTGGGATATTAGTGGTGCGTTTTGGGTGGCGCTGTGGTGACCACTTGCTGTGCCTCACAGCACGAAAGGCCTGGGGTTCGAATGCCATGGCAGGAAACGTTCTGTGTGGTTCGCATGCTCTCCCCCTCTTCTACTTGGGTTTCACTCCGGGTTTTCCTCCCATAGCGAAGATACAAATCCGAACAATGTAACTGCTATTGGCCAAAATATCCCGTTGCTGCAAGATTACCTGCAAATGACTCATTTGGAGATTACACACAGCAACAGCAGCAGCAGCAACATCGCCCCCAACTGCGAAAACTTGACAGGACCCTCTTGAAAAAGAGTCTTGAGACTAGGCGAGTTCTTCCTGGATAAACAAGCATAAACATTTTTTACTTGCATTTTTTTTTTCTACCGAAAGAACCAAGAATAAGTCTACATTATAGACTGCCAGTACACTCACCGAGTTTAATAACCAGGCTACAGTCTACATTATAGACTACCAGTACATGCACTCCGATTAAGAACCAGGCTACAGTCAACATTAGTGTTTTTAGTTTTTAATATTTTTTTTTACTTTTATTCACTTTATTTTTATTCTTATTTTTCTATCTACGTGACTTTACCGAAAGAACCAAAGAATAAGCATCATAATAAATCAACATTGAGAGTTAATAAGCAAAAAATTACAAAAAATACTTTCACAATAATTTGGCCACTGCTGGACAATACCCTCCCCATGCCACATCTGTCACGGGGGTTGTTTGACCATACTTCACCGCGCTAGCCGGTGATGGATTGTGAAGGGGGGATGGATGGGGGGTGAGGGGTCGCTCGGATAGAATCAAACCCAAGTAGCAAGTCGCCGGGTTTATAGTGCGGTGGCCAAACCACTGTTCCACCACTCAATAATTGGCGGAAATGAATACAAAGAAAATCCCTCATCCCAATAAAGCTTCAGCGGTTATCAAGACTTCTCCAGGAGGGGAGGGGGGGCATATGTTGAGTTTTTGTTTTGGGAGAAACTCATCTTCCTGAAGAAAACGCCACACACAAGCGAGGATATTATTGCTCGCTACTCCACCGAGGAAACTTGTCGGCTACCTGCTCGCCGTGCTGCCTCCGAGCGGTGGGTGGGTCACGTCAGAGGTCGCAAACGGGTTTTGATTCCTTACCCGTACCCGTACCCGGTCGCACCAAGGTCGCAAACGGGTACCCGTACCCGGCCGCACCAAGGTCTCAAACGGGTACCCGTACCCGTACCCGGCCGTACGGGTATCGGGTACCCGATTGCGACCTCTGGGATGAAGCCATGTTGCAGGTGCGGGTGGGTTGAGTCTAGGAACTTGAATTGTGAGAAGAGACAAGACGTTGGGAAATGAGTGACAAACAGTTACTCACCAGTGACTCACGGTCTACCCGTACCCGTACCCGGCGGCACCAGGGTCGCAAACGGGTAGCCGTACCCGGCTGGGTACGGGTAGCCGTTGCAGCGGTTCGCTTTGTCTCACATTAGGAATCGCGAGTGGATGTCATGCATGTATTTATTTATGATCTTTATTGTAAACTCCTAAAAATAAATGTGTAAAGGTGCCCAATTTGGGCGGGAGTTGCGCCTCCCCCCTCCCTCCCCACTGCAAACAACGCCCATGCTGCTGCTGTACTCACGGCAGCGCCACGGATCTCCCGTGTGGAATATCCAGCAAACTTTCCTAAACTGCACCGTCATTGTGTAACAAAAGCAAATAGACTAAAAAAAAAATCCCAACTACGTCTGACACCTCTATAATGCGAGTTTGAATGTTCCAGCCCCGTGGTTGCGTGGATTTTTATCCGGGTCCTCCGGTTTTTACCCTCCACGTTCAGAATCAATGTACGTTTCGAGTATTTACCTGCTATACGTTCCCACGTGATAAGCCACTTCGTTGAGCTATCATTTGTGATAGCCAGGTCGCTTGCGAAAAAAAGCTCCGTAGCTCCGTGGGCCTTACATGATAAAATAAAAATGTGTTTAGTTTAGTCATAGTAGTTAGATCCTCAAGGATTGGGGCGGTGGCCTTGTGTTGCAGAGCAGAGGAGGGTCTGATCAGAATGAGAGGAGATGAAATTGTGGAGCTGGGAACAGGGGGAGGGTGAGAGTAAGAGACCTCCGTTCACCACCCTGCAAAGGGGTTGAGTGGATAGGCCGTGCTTAGCTTGGAGCGGCGGGAAGAGGGAGGGAAGGGGATAAAATCAGAGGTGCAACGAGGAGGCTGTGAAAGATATTTTAGAAAAAGTCGACGAGGGGACAACTGCTTTGCGCCCCAAATGTCGCGGTGCTGGCAGAGAGCCGCGCCGGTGGCTGGAAGACGATAACGAATGTCGCGCTGCGAGAGCTCAGCGGCAAGCGGCGGTGGTCGGCATCGAAGTTGAGTCGCGTGGAGGAGAAAGGAGAGCTGGGATCCTCGTTTCACCGTTTGGTGGCAGCAAACATCGAGGGGGGGGGGGGGGTGTAGCGGGAACAGGGCCCAAGGGTTTTAGCTGGAGTGTAAAGATGCCAGCACCCCCCCCCCACCTCAATCCCTGACACGCACCCACGTGCTCGCGTGTCTTTATGCGCACACGCATGTCCGATCGTTTTCGTGGCGCAGTAGCGGTTTGCCGTGGTTTTACCACCCTAAGGCCCCAGCGGGGTGGATTTAATTCACAGCCACGCTTGTCCTTCATAACCCACAAGCGCCCTTCAGCCTTACCCGGAAGGAGCATGTACCTCTGGAAGAGGCAGATTCCAGGTGGGCAGATTAACCTGGGAGTGGCAGGGGAATTTCCAAGGGCATGGTGGCCGGCAAATGTGGTGGCATGGAACATGGCATCACTAAAACTGTAAACCTTTATTTTACCAGGTAAGACCCACTGAGCTATGTAACTCTTTTTCAGAAGCAACCTGGCCACAATTGGCTTATTATTTGGAAATTCATAGCAACCAAATGCTGTAAACGCATGTTTATAAATGCGGAGTGAAAAAAACTGAAGGACCCAGAGAAAAAATCCACGCGACCACGCAGAGAATGTGCATACTCCATTTATACAGCAACTGCCAGGGTCGGAATGGAACCCACGACCTCCTGTATACCAGGTGAAGTAGTTAACATCTCGCCACTGAGGTGCTCTTGACGCCTTTACCACACCCACGCTGCACACGTCCACTGGGTGCAAACGTTGATCACGAATCCCACAACGATGTTTTGCCTTCTTAACCCCCCCCCCCCATCTCACTCTGCTACCGTGGCCCTTCTCTAGTCGTCGTGTTTTCCCAGTGTGAAGGCGACTGAGTTAACCCCCCCCCCCGCCCCCCCTTTGCCATTCGACAGAAACCCACTTCATTGTGCAGCAGTGAAACATTCTGCGCCCTTTGCTAGGCCACCGGGATGTGGGTTGTTGTGGTTGGAGCATGTGCCAAGGGAAATGTTGTGAATTGAAATGCCACATAGGGGGTTGGACGTGTGGGAATTCAACAGCGGCTGTCATTAGGACACACTGGCCCAGCTACGGGCATGTAGAATTTCCCCCACTGTATGTACGTATGTTGAACTTCATCCGCACTGTACGTAGCCAACCATGCTAATTGGAGGTGCGGTTGGAGGACAACAAACTAAACACAAAGAGCAGTTCTGTAAAAAAATTGGTTTTCTATCCAGATTTGAAAGTGCATAGTTCCTAATGGCTTCCTAATATCGGAAGCAAAGAGCATTCCAGAGGGCCGCAGTAGCGCATCCGAAAGTGCGCGCGACGCGGCGACCCGTCTTCGTTCGACGGCGAGGCTCGGAGATGGCATTGGAGATGAGTGCCATCCCACAGGTTGGGCTTTTTATTGTGGCCCTTGATCCGGTGAACGGGGAAAGCCGCTGCTCAAGGGCGTGAGGGCAGCCCGGGCAGCGTGACCAGAGACCGTCACAGGGGAGACCCTGCATTGTCCATTCTCCTGTGGCACGCGACATCCTCGTGCCCATGTTCCCGCGAGTGTGTGCAAGCGCGTGCGTGCATGCGCACGCGTGTGTTCCGGTGTCGCGCGCGCCGTCAATCCAGCTGCTCCCTCGCCTCGTGATAAATAAATACATGAGCACGGCCACGGGCAAACTCGAGCAAGCGCGGGCAGAGGGGCCGCCGAGTCTTACCGAGCTGCGTTCGTTAGCGGTGACCTCGGCTGAGTGAGCTGGGTCAGGTGCGTTACAGCGGCAGTGGAGTCATCACTTTGTCGCGCGTCAAATCGTTAGCCCAAACAAAAAACAACAACAACAAAAAACTCGCACCGCAAAGGAATTCCAATTATGCCAAAAATACATGTGGGGGGGGGGGGGGAGGCGGGGATGGGGAATGAAATTCGACTTGGGTTGTTTCATCATTTCTGCGGTCCTGACCTGTGCACAAGTCTGCTGACATGTTGATTAACTCATAAATATTTGTACCTTATTTGACATGGACCACTTTTCACAGGACCGGACCGAGCCTCTAGGTTGTTATAACGAACTGTTATACAGCCATGTGTTCACGGTGTCACGCAGTGACTTGGGAGGCGGGGGGGGGGGGGTTGATGGATCATGCAGAGATTTAGATCTGTGTCAACTAAGCGCAAGAAAACACTAACCTGTGACATATTCCTGGTGGGGAATTTGTACGTAAAGTAATTCGCGACGCGCGACTGTTGCGTTTGTTTTCCCATACAGAATCGGTGAGCCTTCCCTCGGCATCCCGGTTTCTTCCCACACACAAAACATCTATCAGACAACTCAATAAGGAACTGGCCAAACATGCCAAGTACGGTTGTCCAATGCATTCTCCACGAGAGTTTCCTGGGTAAAGATAACATCGGTTTGACAGATTTGCTTTATTTGAAAAGCTGGTTGGTATGATAAACTGCTTATTTTATTTATATATATATATACTTCATGCCACAGACACGGGCATTAGCCATATGCCTCGCTCACACACGCACTTAAAAAAGTGCTAACTCTGTCACTTGACATCAGAGTCTTGTCTCACGAGACACCTGGCCCCCCAGGGATCAACCCCCAGACGTGCAGAGGTGCTGACTCAGCGTCTCCGATACAGACATCTGTCCTCCCATTAAGGCCGCCTGCTACAACGATGTTTAAAATACTTTTACGTCGAGATTTTCACCTTTCCACCACCTTGAGAAACGCTTTGATGTGAAAGCCACCCAATTTTCCCCATGCGGTCGTCGTACGAGATGAAGCCAGCCTACAAGGGGCTCGCGTATGGCAATTGGCTCAGCATGAGCTCGCGTGATAGGTCAGTCGATTTTTACCCAAAAAGCCATTTTTTGTCACCCGTAATTACTGTTCCTTTTGCCTGCTCTGTTTACCCATAATGCTCCAGATGCGATGCATTGTTGCGTAAGAAAATAAATAAATTTGACCCTCGCATTATTTAAATAAAATCTAATTCATTCTTGATACGGCGCTCGCATGTCAATAGGCAAAAAAAAAAATGTCATTTAAAAATCCATGAGGGATTCCTTTTCAAAATGCCGTGATGCATGGCGCTAATTTTTATTCAAGTCGGCCAAAGTGTTCGAAATGCGGTTCTTAAGCAAGCATAATGATGACTTAATGACTGGATTCACTGACCAGATGTTGTGCAATTTGCTATGTTTACACATTCTTTCGGATAATTTTTTGGTTAATTTGTAAATTCACATACCTGTTTTTTTTTTTTTTACTCCCAACGCGGCGCTCCAGCAAGACGCACACTCCGGTGCCGCTAGCCTCCCGTTCTCGTATCGCTGACATCCGCAAATCGTCGCGGAGCCTTCCGGAACGCACGCCACCCGGCCTCGTACCAGTGCCTGTGTCACACTGGGTCGCAAACACAAACGGCCGCACTCCTTGCTAATTGTGCCGCATTCACGCTGCCAGTCCAGGCCCCAACAGGGGGCAGAGACGCACATCACCCTGAAACAATATTGAAGTGACGAGTTGCGTCACGCACTTGTGCTTCACATCCTTTCCCGCACCTCCGATTAGCACGGTTGGCTACGTACGGTGCGAAAGATGTTCAACACACATTCATACATAAGGGTCTGTATTACAAAATAGGTAACTGCAGGTATTGCGGTCTATGAGAGCTCGGGGCAAGCATCTACACTATGGGAACCTCATTTGCCAGTAAAAATATGATAATTGGTTCTTTACCCTTCTATCTGGCAACAAAACTGACACCTTTTTACAAGGAGTCATGTTTGAATAGACCGCAATACCTGCAGTCATAAAACAAACAAAAGAACATAACTCTGATAATGTGCACTGTCCTTGAAGTTGATTGGTCCACACCCGAGACAGCTTTCCTTAGAGCCTAGTCTCACATGGGTTGGACCAGATGACGCCAAAAGGCGCACAACTCAACGACAATGCACCATCAGAGTATGAGAGCTCGGGGCAAGCATCTACACTATGGGAACCTCATTTGCCAGTAAAAATATGATAATTGGTTCTTTACCCTTCTATCTGGCAACAAAACTGAGGTTCCCATAGTGTAGATGCTTGCCCCGAGCTCTCATATTCTGATGGTGCATTGTCGTTGAGTTGTGCGCCTTTTGGCGTCATCTGGTCCAACCCATGTGAGACTAGGCTCTAAGGAAAGCTGTCTCGGGTGTGGACCAATCAACTTCAAGGACAGTGCACATTATCAGAGTTATGTTCTTTTGTTTGTTTTATGACTGCAGGTATTGCGGTCTATTCAAACATGACTCCTTGTAAAAAGGTGTCAGTTTTGTTGCCAGATAGAAGGGTAAAGAACCAATTATCATATTTTTACTGGCAAATGAGGTTCCCATAGTGTAGATGCTTGCCCCGAGCTCTCATACTCTGATGGTGCATTGTCGTTGAGTTGTGCGCCTTTTGGCGTCATCTGGTCCAACCCATGTGAGACTAGGCTCTAAGGAAAGCTGTCTCGGGTGTGGACCAATCAACTTCAAGGACAGTGCACATTATCAGAGTTATGTTCTTTTGTTTGTTTTATGACTGCAGGTATTGCGGTCTATTCAAACATGACTCCTTGTAAAAAGGTGTCAGTTTTGTTGCCAGATAGAAGGGTAAAGAACCAATTATCATATTTTTACTGGCAAATGAGGTTCCCATAGTGTAGATGCTTGCCCCGAGCTCTCATACTCTGATGGTGCATTGTCGTTGAGTTGTGCGCCTTTTGGCGTCATCTGGTCCAACCCATGTGAGACTAGGCTCTAAGGAAAGCTGTCTCGGGTGTGGACCAATCAACTTCAAGGACAGTGCACATTATCAGAGTTATGTTCTTTTGTTTGTTTTATGACTGCAGGTATTGCGGTCTATTCAAACATGACTCCTTGTAAAAAGGTGTCAGTTTTGTTGCCAGATAGAAGGGTAAAGAACCAATTATCAGGTAAATGACATTATTGTTTTTTCCGAAACTGTCTTGCGGTTGGGAGTTTCTCGCATCGCTGCATGACACGCCAACCCCGCGCGACTCCCCGCGGATGAATGGCACAGCACAGTCTTCCCCTGGGCATTAACGCTCTGAGGTTGTGGCCTTTCGGGGCAGTAAATTACGTATCGAGTTTGGGTGTGGGATGGAGTCACTGGTGTTGGCCCTGCTTCCTCGGTGTGTGCAACTCAAAGGCCAAGCTCTGAGTCCCGCACCTCTTAATCTCCTTATCTAAGAATCGAGCGTCGCTAAATTCGCGAGCGGTGGCCGGGTCACCAGGTGGGCTCGGTGGGGGTGGGGCCTGACGACCGCCTGCCTTGGAGCGACAGTCGGCACCGCTGATTTTCTGGGTTTCTCACCACCGGAGTCAGCTCTGAGATATAATGATGTCCCCCAACTGCAGCGGGTTTTGACGGTGTCAGCCCGGTCACCGGTGACTATGGTGAAGATAATGCATTTTTTTTGTCGCCTAATCTGGTCAGCCTCAAATGAGGACTCGCCATGCGCGCGTGATTGAACCGCTCGCTCATCCGCGCGGCTTCCAACAAGCGTGCTCTCTGTTAGGGGAGTGGTTCGGAGCGGGGTTGCTGTGTCTCTCACAGATCATACGCGCAAGGTGCCCCATCTGCAGCGGGCCACTGAATTGGCTTCACCTGCACTGGCTCTCATCAGCAAGGCGGCGTGAGTGAGCTAGTAAGCCACCGCCACTGGTGTGCCTTAATGTTACGGGAAGGAGCGGCCACCCACAAATTGCGCATAGAAAACGCCAACGTTGTTACGTTTTGCGGCCGTGGGATGAATAGCCGAAGTGTCGGGTCGAACTGTCCGTCCGATCAGTTGAGCGTGGGGTGGTCACATCGCCACTGGTGACTGTGCATCCACGGTGCTGTGGCAGGGATCCTTTGGACGTACCCGGTTGAAACAAAGCAATGCAAGATGGAATGTGAGAATGGAAAAATCACGCAACGAATGGAACCAAGCAAGGACTTCCAGGGTCACTTAGGCGTGTCGCAATTAATTGCCGCAAATTGATTATCTTGCTCTAGATGCACACAGTGAATCACGTGCGCACGCGTCAGTCGTTTGCAAATACACAAATTGAACCGCAAATGTTAACTTTCTAATGCTAACGGCACGAAGGGGACGGAGCGTATGAGACAAATGGTCTAAGCGAGACAAATAATCACTGATTGCTGAACACACGTGTGGTCCTGGAGAGTAAATAGTTTGGCATGCCCAGTCAAGTTGTCTCCATTTCCACTTGGGCAGCACAACTTACTTGTATTGGTGCCATACCCTCCGGACTTCAGAGTTGTTGATGTGGACGCTGGGGGGTGGGGGGGGGGAACGAGAGAAGGCGGCCACCATGGGGGGCATATTCTGTACACAAAGCCTGAGGAGCAGCATTGAGGGTGAATTTGACGACGATTAATCGCCGTGCCAGCAAATAAAATGATTGCGGTGAAGTAAATTGATCGATAGATAAATACGTTGAATGCATAATGCAGTACATTTCTTTGCCGACAGGGCTTTTAAATCAATATTTTTCACTCGGTGCTACATTATTTCGTGGGGGGGGGGGGGGTTTGAGAGAGAAAAGTTTTCGTTAAATATTTATGTTTGCGCCTCCATAGGTATTTGCCCTCGCAGCCCATCAGTAACCATGGCAATAGCATTAGAAGAGCGATAAGGAGGCGACCGGCTGCCGGTGAGCGAGCAACCGGAGTGAATCAGCAGTGAGTGCTGCATCATCAGTCGCCCAGCTGATTCACATTGAATTCTGTCAAGTGTAGTGAGATAGAAAAACCTGGGTGCTCCACCCCAAATATGACAACAGTGTTCCGACTTCAGCCAAATTTGTGCTTCTAGTAGGAATAATTATTCAAGTTTATCCATGAAAGTCTCATCGAGTGTCATGACCTTTCAGGAGGGTTCCTGCCAATTGTTCGCAGTGGGAGGCAATGATTGCTTTGAACATTCCAATTCGGTTCATGTCCCGTGTAATTTTTTGTTGTTGCTGCTGCCAAATTTGGACGGCGACTCCAGCGCACAATGCAAGCGGGTGAATGGTTCGATGGTGAGCGCACGGTAGCCACGTGCATGTGGTCGACACTATGACCCCTGGAGTGTTTGAGCTGCACCACCAGTGGCCAATGAACAGTTAGTTCATATCTTGTATGTATGTATGTATGTGTAATGACGACTTGACACACTTCTCTTGAGATGTAACTTAATTGAAGACACGTTCACTTGACATAGGTGGAGACCCCCACCGCAACAACAACCCCGAGTCTCCCGCGCATCTCCCTTATACACCGATCGAGGCCACGCCCCCCTTCCCAAACCTTCTCGCTGACTCTGGACGCTCGCTCCACCGGCAGACTCCACTGTCCTCTTCCATCACCTGACCACGTTCCCTTCTCGATCATTCCCGTAGCCACCAGTCCCTTCGCACTCACAGCTGACTCCCCTGTCATTACCTCCTGTGGCCACTAGTGCATTCGCACTGCAGGCTGACTCCCCTGTCATTACCTCCCGTGGCCACTAGTCCACTCGCACTGCAGGCTGACTCCCCTGTCATTACCTCCAGTGGCCACTAGTCCAACCATGCTAATCGAAGGGCCTTGACTCACCGTGATTGACTCGACTTCAAATGAGCATGGTGTGTGGTAGACACGCACACTAGGGAGACAAAGGAGGCAGCCAGGGATGCGTGTCGCACTGGAGGCCACCTCCTGGTATGCGATGTCAGCCTTAATAGGATCTTCACGAATAGCACTTGCCCAGACAGTCTGTACGACTAAATGGGTCTCTTTGTCTTTGTGCGTTGTGGGTATGTATGCGTTCACCCGACAGGTGAATTAACCATCTAATACGTGCGCATATATAAACATTGCAACAAGACTGCCCAGCTACATGTGCCCTGTGCATATAAATCACGGATATAAACGACACCGATGGGAGACATTAACTAAAATTGGCGTTATTTAGGAGGGAACATATTTCATATCGAAAATAATAAACAACACAATTAATGCAAATAACCAGCTCCTGGATTTTGGCAACACTTGTAGGTCACTGCAGGTCGGTATATCAGCATCATTAGAGATGTGATGGTGAATTCGTTACTGTGTTAGCAAACACCTCCACACACAGTGGGCCCATTAGGCTGAATGCATCTTATTTATCAAGGGGCCCAGGTTTATTTTTCATTCGACGTATGTCTTCACGCACCAATAGCTCTATTAAGTTGCACAGCGTGATAATGCATATGCCTTGGGTTTTTTTTTTGGAGTGATTTTTTTTTTAAGTAATAACTTTCTTGCTTTTTTATCATTATTATTTCAGAAATTGTGCCGTGAGCATCATTTAGCGGGGGGGGGGGGGAGAGGGGGAGTTTTTTTCCCATTATCGGAACCCCCTACTGACAGCAGAGACACACAATCCTGGCAGAGACGCACATCCCCGCAATGAGACACAGCGGGGGCTCCTCCAAAAGCCTCGAGCCTTCCCCGTGCCCTGCCTTGTGTAAATACCTGTTTTTAACTTTCTACCCCTCTATTTCAGGAACAAAACAGGAGGATTTCTCCACAAATCTGGCTGTCACATGATGAAGCTAGTTGTAATTACTGGCGAAACGTCGTACTCAGATTGTAAATGTTGTGGCTTTGCTCTCCAACACAGCAGTGTGCTGTACTAGTAACGAATTGGTGTGTCCTCTTTACGTGACAACCCTTACTAGTTGGCTGTGTCGGGTGGTGGAGGGTTTAACGACACATTTATATATTTATGTGATCTAACCCCAAAAAAAACCTGTATTATGGATTACAACTTTCTCCGTTTTTCACGCGACCATCTTCAGGCCTACGCTCATCAGAGTCGCCTAAACTTGCTGGGTTATAATCGATTCATACATTTTCGAGGTTCTGCGATATTTATAGGGCGTATGAGTCAAGTGTGTCAGCGTTTCAGGTATCGTTGAGTCCCAGAATGCCGTGGCACCAATGGGTTGTTGAAAAAATACTTGTGATCATGTGGAGTGACAGATGTATCAAGGAGACATGGCCTGCTTATCTTGTTTTGTTCCTTATATTCTGCACAACAACGACAGCGGTTACTCTCAGGTGTTGTCTCGGTTTCTTGACAAAGGATGTGGGCCGCCCCCGAGATGCCTCCAGCTCCTGACCTGGAGCCCAGGCCTCATCACCGCTGAGACGGACTCTCAGCCGTCGCGGTCTTGGTTCCATTCCGTCGCCGTGAGGTTGTCTGCAGGCAGCTCTGCATGGCTGCCCACAGCGCCGATCGCACACAGAGCCCCGCAAGCTTCCTTGACGTGCTCTGGGACTGTTTTTTTGCCGCTGGTTTACTGCCTTGCCCCAGCTTGGGATTTTGTGTGCTTATGCAATTTGAACGTACGCACTTTTATCGAATTTTTATGGATTTATTTTTTGTGAGCTACCTTTCCTACACCTTGCACTCCGATATTTGTTCGTGTTGTTTGTTGACGTCACGTTTTGACCCCTGTGCCCCTACTGGACACCTTTGAGAGAAGTGAAAGAGCTTCACAGCTCATCGAATTTCTCCAGGATAAATAATTGACTCCGATGCCGATGCCTCCTTTCCCCCGTGCGTTCGCGTCCTCCTCCGGGCGGCGGCACTGACGGGAGGGCACGCGCTAATTTAGCGAGGAAGGGAGAGAGAGAGAGATGGCGGGCGCTTGCGGAGGGGCTCCGCGCGGGATCGCCCTCCCGGGACGGTTCGTTAACGGCGCTCGCGCGAGCAGACGGTCGCCGGCTATTGCGGCGCGGACGTTAACGCCGGGAACGACCCTCGCAGGATGCCAGGCGACCTCTGGAGGGCGTTGGGTGGAGGGGGGGCATGCGCGGGGTTTGACCTTTTTGAGGGTTGACCCACTTCTACAGATAAAAACTATAAGCAATTTTTTATTTTAAAACTTAACTCTTTTTTATTTTACCAGGCAAGGCCCACTGAGCTATTATCTTCAGAAGCGACCTGGCTGTCACAAATGATAGTGCAACAAAGTGGCTCATCGTGTGGAAATTTACATTCGCCAAATGCTCTAAACGCATGATGTTGATTCTCAATTTGGAGGGGAAAATCTGAGGGTCTGGAGAAAAATCCATGCGACCACTGGGAGAGAGGCACGCAAACTCCAAATAAATACCAGGCATCGGGATTGAACCCACGAACCTCCTGTATTCCAGGCGAGGTAGTTAACATCTCGCCACCACGGCGCCCACGGTGACGAGGGTGGAGTGGGGTGTGGGGTGGTGAACACGCATGTGGTTTGACGTTGCAAGGCTTACCCCACGTCCACGGACGTTGTGTCCATGCATAATTCTCAATAATCTCTTTGAGCGATTAGAAGTCTGGCTCCGGGTGACGATGACGACGACGTCAGAGCATTCGGCTCTTGGTCACGTGACCCGACCCCGCTGGGCGTCTGTAAAAGAAGAGCTTCGTAGCTCATCGGATTAGCACGGTTGGCTACGTACGGTGCGAAAGAAGTTCAACATACCATACAAAGATTCTGATTCTGACAAGATTGTGAGTCACATCAGGGGTTAACGCAACCCATCAGGTCCCCTTGGCGGCGGAGGGGGGGGTGATAAAATATGTACCGCGTTGTGGAAAGTCGGCAGTAGTTGTTCTGTTCCGTGCTTCGAATTTCTTGGAGTTCCCTTGCAGTGGCTCGGGGCCACCAACGGAGGGGAACTCCCCCGCGTTTCACCTTCGAACTCGACAATAGAAGCTGTGCGAGAGAGTCGTCTCGGCAAAAGAAGTTTCCCTTCCTTTTTTTGAAAGTCACGGTATGATTTTTTTTGTGTACAATTTCAAAATCTAAAAAAATGTTTTGCGTTGATTTAGTTACTTGCGCTGTGCGCAGGAATATACCGTGCAGCTCAGGTTTCACGACGGCACTATAATTCCGCCTTAACTGAAGGCCGCGTGGTCGTTAAGGTGCCGAGTAATCATTCTCTTAATGGAGACTGATATTGAAATATAAAAAAATTTGTTTAAGCATTTATCACCCTGGTTAATTAATACATAATTGATTATTTTTTTTAAAGAAGGGGCAGCGGTGTTTACGAATGAAGCTTGGTACTATGTGAAACGAGTTTCACGATTGTGATGTATTGCTTTAGGCACGAGCCCGTTATCTCTTTGGCAGTCCGCGTGGAGGCAGCGGTGTGATAACTTGATGTCGCAGCTGCTCACTTGGTCTCCAAACTACAGTTGCCCCGGGGGTCTCCCTTGGACAAGATCTCAAGAGCGTCCACATGCTCTCCCCCTATTGAAATTATACCCCATACAGCCCTTCCCATTCCAATGCTGGACGAAGATCTCCCCATGTCGTGACTGTCATGGCGGTTGTTTGACCATACTTCACCGCGTTGACCAATCCGGTTCAGACATCGCTCGCCGCCGATGCTGCTAGCCGTGGCCGGGATTTGAACTCGTTTAGTGGCGATGTCTGCCCCCGCCCCACCCGTGTCTCCCACCAAATAGAATGATCCCCCAGCAAGTGCTGTTAGCGAGCACCTATGCAGGCTGGGATGAGTGGCCAGCCCCACACCCGGCCACCTTTGCCCCCCGAATATCGATTTCCCACTTTTTGCCAGCTACTCATTTGAGGCTGAGTCGACCTCGGGGGATGCCCAGGACCCGTTCAGATAATCGTCACGTGTTGGCAGTGAGTGGGATTCGAACTTGATTCTCTGGGTTCTTAGCGCAGCGAACTAACCGCTATGCCACCACCACCACCACAGACAACACGCCTCTATTAGCTCCTTGGCTCGGAGAAATGACGCTTCGCGGAGGAATGCGCTGCATTCCGCGCGTGCCCGTGTTTTGTTCTTGCTGCTGCTGCTGTTATATTATATCTTTTTTTGGCGAGCGGCTCTTCCCGGATTTAATCTTGCACGCATCCCCCCCCCCCACGCATGCACTTTTATTTCCAGACCCCCGTCTCTCTCTCTCTCTGTCTCGCAGTCATGAATCACAATAATTGTTGTCTTACAAGATAAAGTGGCTGGATTGATGATGAAAGATAAAACAAAATGAAGGCAGGGCTAGTGCACGAGGAGGAGGGGGCAATCAGGGAGGGAAGTCGTGGTCACTGATATATAAATGCAGGGCGCACAAATGCGGGTTTCTCATTCCGAGTAACAAGCCCACAGGACAACTGTTTTTTTGTTGTTTTACAAATCAAGTTGTACGTTTTTTCTTTTCTTTTTTGATTCATAAGCATTTATCACATTGGGGAGGGGGTCTCGTCATACGGCAAGGATACTGTCTCCATCCAAAACACCTCCCAGTCCGCAGAATGTCACACCGTGTAGTGCCGCAGGCCCGCCTCAATAGGCTCCTTCAATAGGGCGTTATGCTCGCACTCAACAGCAACCAGTGCCTTTATTTTCTTCTTCAACGTCTGCCAGTTGTCTTGAACAGATGTGTGCAGAGCCGAGCGATGCCGAGTTAATAAAACAAAATAATACGGGTCAAAGTATTCCCGGCACATGAAGTCTGGTTTATTCTCAAGCGAGTTGCCGTATTAAAAACCTAGGATCTCGGTTGTTTTGGCATGAGTGCTCCGACATCATAATTGTCATGTTTTGGCATCAGATCAAGCGTTTATTACGTGCTCTGTACCAAACTCACAAGTGTAATTTTTGAATGCACCGAATTGTTAACTGGGTTGGGACTGTCACACTCACGCCTCCACGGAGGGGGAACCTGGTTTAACTCTGGGTGCTTGAAACCTGGGTTGGAACCCAGCATGTCAAAGACGTCCCAGCCACCGCCTCCATGTCTCTTGACAGTCCCCCCCCCCACTCCCGCCCCACCGCCCACCTCTCCAAGCCTCCCAGTTCCTTCCCGGTCACCTCAATGACTAATTAATTTTACCACAGTCATTACAGCTTGGCTTGGCAGACACGCATCAATTACACTTTCGTTTTTTTTTCCCTTCATTTTTTTTTCTTTAACCACCGCAGCGCAGCCCATTTACCAGACGTTGACCTATGACGGAGTGGGGTGTGTGTGGTGGTGGAGGGGGGCGGCGGTGGTGTTTTTTTAGCATATTCTATTCAATTATCCTGCGAGCGAGGCTGCGTCGTCGCCTCTAGTGCCGCCCCATTATTTAATTAGCCACTAATTTCTGGTCCGTGTCCTTCCCGCGTCCCCCCGGTGAAAAGGTGTTGCGGATCGAGGATTGTGAACGCGCCGACAGGCGGAAAAAATTTGGCAAGCTTTTCTCACGTGGGGGCAGGGGGCTTGGATTTATTTTTTCTCCCGCAGACCAGCTGCCAACGTGGCACTCTGTGTTAGAATCCATCAACACGGACACAGCTGTAAAAAGCCCATTACGATATAAACCATTCATTTAATCGTCTCCTGGCTGGGGCAACGCTTTGGTTATCTAGTGCGTGATTTGCAATCGCGAAGTCGCGGATGATTCGATTCCCGGTCAGGGGTCGATGCAGAGCATCATTCCTCTGACCTCAATTGAATGGTCGCTACTTTGTGGTACGCCAAGAGTGATCATCATAAGTGTAACTGGCCCCTGCCATTGAAAAATAGAGTTTCCAAAGCTCAATTTGTCAGACACTGCGACTCATGAGGAAAGCCTCGACAGTCTCTGGACTCCTTTGAAGAGGCTCCTGTTTAGAGGTGTTATTTATTTCCTTGTTTGCGGACTTTTTTGTGCGTCGGAGAAAACCGCCCCGAGTCTGAAAATAAATCGATGCGCTCGTGTAAGGGCCCACGACAAAGTTGGGTCAGATACCCACTTCCTACATTCTACAGACGATGTCTGTACGTGTCTCGCTCATACTGGCTCCGTCTCAGACGATTGGCTAACCCCCCGCCTCCACGTCGCTGTGTAGCAGGCATACGCCGCTGTCGTTGTAGCTCAAGAGCTTTACAGCCCATCGGATTCCTCCAGCATGAATAAATAATCCGATTCTGTCGTCCGTCATTAGACGGCCACTCAATACGCGGAATTCCGCGAAAATGTAACTGAGAAATTAGGGAAAGCATTGGTTACACGATTAGTTAAATTCGTATTTACGGATTTTTTTTCATCTCTAAATTGGACATGTTTTGGGAGCGAACTCGAACAATGCGAACAATGCGTGTTTGTATCTTGAACTTCTTTCGCACCGTACGTGGCCAACGGTGCTAATCGGAGGTGGTGGTCTGTCGTTTGTCTATGCATGTGCAATTCACGCCACTCCGGGTGGTTTGTGCGGTGCGCCGTTCACGCTGTACTCGTAACCCACGCGCCTTCTGTCATGTTCATCACGCCTCGTACTGCACTGTGTCACCATTTTTCAAGGTTCTTACTCCAGTAAAAGTAAGTCAAGATGTCTGGAAAGAGGCCATTAAGTGCAAGTGATAGCAGAAGTGCAAAAAAGAGATGGTAAATAAATTACTTTGGCTGTAAGTGCCTTCCATTATACTATGGGAACCTCATTTGCCAGTAAAAATATGATAATTGGTTCTTTACCCTTCTATCTGGCAACAAAACTGACACCTTTTTACAAGGAGTCATGTTTGCATAGACCGCAATACCTGCAGTCATAATACAAACAAAAGAACATAACTCTGATAATGTGCACTGTCCTTAAAGTTGATTGATCCACACCCGAGACAGCTTTCCTTAGAGCCTAGTCTCATATGGGTTGGACCAGATGACGCCAAAAGGCGCACAACTCAAAGACAATGCACCATCAGAGTATGAGAGCTCGGGGCAAGCATCTACACTATGGGAACCTCATTTGCCAGTAAAAATATGATAATTGGTTCTTTACCCTTCTATCTGGCAACAAAACTGACACCTTTTTACAAGGAGTCATGTTTGCATAGACCGCAATACCTGCAGTCATAATACAAACAAAAGAACATAACTCTGATAATGTGCACTGTCCTTAAAGTTGGTAAGGACAGTGCACATTATCAGAGTTATGTTCTTTTGTTTGTATTATGACTGCAGGTATTGCGGTCTATGCAAACATGACTCCTTGTAAAAAGGTGTCAGTTTTGTTGCCAGATAGAAGGGTAAAGAACCAATTATCATATTTTTACTGGCAAATGAGGTTCCCATAGTGTAGATGCTTGCCCCGAGCTCTCATACTCTGATGGTGCATTGTCTTTGAGTTGTGCGCCTTTTGGCGTCATCTGGTCCAACCCATATGAGACTAGGCTCTAAGGAAAGCTGTCTCGGGTGTGGATCAATCAACTTTAAGGACAGTGCACATTATCAGAGTTATGTTCTTTTGTTTGTATTATGACTGCAGGTATTGCGGTCTATGCAAACATGACTCCTTGTAAAAAGGTGTCAGTTTTGTTGCCAGATAGAAGGGTAAAGAACCAATTATCATATTTTTACTGGCAAATGAGGTTCCCATAGTGTAGATGCTTGCCCCGAGCTCTCATACTCTGATGGTGCATTGTCTTTGAGTTGTGCGCCTTTTGGCGTCATCTGGTCCAACCCATATGAGACTAGGCTCTAAGGAAAGCTGTCTCGGGTGTGGATCAATCAACTTTAAGGACAGTGCACATTATCAGAGTTATGTTCTTTTGTTTGTATTATGACTGCAGGTATTGCGGTCTATGCAAACATGACTCCTTGTAAAAAGGTGTCAGTTTTGTTGCCAGATAGAAGGGTAAAGAACCAATTATCATGCCTTCCATTATTTTAATGTCACGACTTATTCTGAGTAGTATTATTGGTAAGAATATTTTAACATAAAATCATCGATTTTCCTTTAAATGTGCTGCATAAAAAAGTGTGATTTATTGTCACGTCTTGATTCAGATTTTTTTTCTACCATAGGAACATCTCCAATTATTACGTCGTGGAAGTCAATGGGGAAAGGAGACTCATTGTACGGATTTTTACTTTACAGACAACTGTTCAGGAACGCATCTCTTCCGCATATCGGGGAATGCCCCTACAATACCTGGTCATTCTCAAGAAGTCATATCTTAGCCACCTTCGTCACCGCTACCGACGCGGTCAAGTTTCACTTCGCAGATTGAATCTCTGATGGCCTAAACGTGAGCGATTCATGTTCGTGTCACTGATGCACATCCCTTATGCCCACAACGATCTCTCCCCCAGTATGAAATTTACATTTCAATTGAGTGACTCTCATGCCTTTTTGCAAGAGAGTCATCCTCCTCATATACCCAGCCACCCAGCCGTATACGCAAATACATATTTTGTTATTGTACCGAATTATGTTTTAATTCAAAATAAATTACGAGCTGCGAATTAGACTTTAAGGATACTTGGGCGAGTGCTATTGGCGCCGCGGTGGCGAGATGTTAACTCCATCGCCTAGTATGCAGGAGGTCGTGGGTTCAATCCCGACCCTGTCGCCTGTATATGTGGAGTTTGCATGTTCTCCCCGTGTTCGCATGGATTTTTCCCCGGGTCCTCCGGTTTTACCCTCCGCATTGAGAAACATCACGCGTTTGGAGTATTCGGCTGCTGTAAATGTCCACGTGATAAGCCGCTTCGTTGAGCTATCATTTGTGGCCAGGTCGCTTCTGAAATAGAGCTACGTAGCTCAGTGGGAGCCTTACCTGGTGGTAAAATGAAAAATAGTTTTAGTTCGTTTAAAATTAACACACGTGCACACGCAGGCGTGGGGTGCATCCGAGTATAACCCAACCGGAGCCTCGGAATTACCGGATAGGACACAAGCCCCTCCCGCACCCCCCCCCCCCCGCAACGCCCCAACCGCCCACACCTCATGGCATGTAGGCGGCCGTTTGTATTATTAAGTTTTCCAGGGGTTTAAAAAAATAATAAGAGTTGACTTCCCACGGCCCCCTTCCGCCGCCGGCCACAACAATCTGCGTGCGTGTTTGTATTTGCGGCGGCCGTAAATTGGTCGCGGGCAATGAAAACAAGACGTAGGGCAGCGATTGTGAGCCGCTCGAGACTTCATTAAGTAAGCCTTTGTACGGAGCGCAGGCCCGCTGATTAATCACGAACGCCGCTCGCGACTTGGTTAGCGTTGGCCGTGCCTGCCACTTAACCCGGATCCCCTAAACCGCCCCTGCGTCCCCGCGACGGCTCACTCTGCCAAATTTGCTCAATGAAAATTTGATGGTGCGTTGCCAGTTTGCACGTGCCTCACTCGAATCACTTACTTGCTTTTCGCAAATACATATAAATATGCGCACATAAATGAGTGTAAATGTACGATGTGATCATTCACTATGTACTTCACGTGGTCCTTAAAAGATACTCGTGTGGTTAGAATTATTGATTACATTTTCAAATGCTATATATTTTCATTGGGGTTTCACAACCGAAGTGTGTGTTTGCTTCACATCTGCGCGTTGTTCTTTTTTCGGGAGTCGGCATCGTCAAGGCGTCTAAAGAGACAATCCCTTTCACACCTTGTGCCATCAGCAGAGCCTCGTGTCTCCCGGGGTGTAGATGGAGGAGCCCACGCCAATGGGCCTCTCTCTCAACCGCTTAGGAGACGGCGCTCCTCCGTGGTCGTGTGGGTGAGCGGCTGGCCCACCTGTGTGGGTGAGCGGCTGTGTGGGTGAGCGGCTGTGTGGGTGAGCGGCTGTGTGGGTGAGCGGCTGTGTGGGTGAGCGGCTGTGTGGGTGAGCGGCTGTGTGGGTGAGCGGCTGTGTGGGTGAGCGGCTGTGTGGGTGAGCGGCTGGCCCACCTGCAAACCGGATCGTCCGCGCACTTTTTGTTAGTGCGCGAGAGCTCGGCCCGATGCGTCTGCCATCGATAATCCGGGGCTGAGCCATTGACTGCTTGAATCGAGAATCGGAATCTTTATTTGGACTGAAGGAATCCGATGAGCTATGAAGCTCTTTTTTTATCCACAAATGGTCATAAAATGGCCCGCTTAGTTCGGTCTACCCCGCCTCCTTGGCCAGTATCTCATCAGAGGGTGAGCGTGGGAACGGGACAAGCTGGGGACAAAAATCCAAGTGCTGTAATATTTGGGCAAGAAAATTGTACGTTATTATGCCATGTATACTTGAGTTCTGAGCCTAATGCTAAATAATAATGTGCAACACTTTTGTCAGCCCGCTTCTGGTCATGGCCCATTCAACGGTGATTCAACCGTGAGTTGCCGAGTTGATAGCACAGTGCACATATCGCAGTGCTTCTGCTCCAATGTTGTGTTTTTCATCACGGTTCTTGAGCCCCGGCTTCTAGGCGAAAAATGCCAAGCCAGCAACAAACAGCACAATTGCATGTTGAAAAAAAGTTGGGTTTTTTTAATATCATCGAGGCGATAAGAAATCTGAGAAAGGAGATGATCGGAGGACATTCCAGAGTCGAGGAGAGCAAGAAACGAAGTAGATGGAGAAGTGTTGTGGCCTGCAGTGTGGCCAGTGAGTGAGTGTGTGGGTGAGTGAGTGTGTGGGTGAGTGAGTGGGTGAGTCAGTGAGTGAGTGTGTGGGTGAGTGTGTGGGTGAGTCAGTGAGTGAGTGAGTGGGTGAGTCAGTGAGTGAGTGTGTGGGTGAGTGAGTGTGTGGGTGAGTGAGTGTGTGGGTGAGTGGGTGAGTCAGTGAGTGTGTGGGTGAGTGAGTGTGTAGGTGAGTGAGTGTGTGGGTGAGTGGGTGAGTCAGTGAGTGAGTGTGTGGGTGAGTGAGTGTGTGGGTGAGTGAGTGTGTGGGTGAGTGAGTGTGTGGGTGAGTGAGTGTGTGGGTGAGTGAGTGTGTGGGTGAGTTGGTGAGTGTGTGAGTGAGTGTGTGGGTGAGTGTGTGGGTGAGTGTGTGGGTGAGTGAGTGTGTGAGTGAGTGTGTGGGTGAGTGGGTGTGTGGGTGAGTGGGTGTGTGGGTGAGTGGGTGTGTGGGTGAGTGAGTGTGTGGGTGAGTGAGTGTGTGGGTGAGTGAGTGTGTGGGTGAGTGAGTGTGTGGGTGAGTGAGTGGGTGAGTGGGTGAGTCAGTGAGTGAGTGTGTGGGTGAGTGAGTGTGTGGGTGAGTGAGTGTGTGGGTGAGTGAGTGTGTGGGTGAGTGAGTGTGTGGGTGAGTTGGTGAGTCAGTGAGTGTGTGGGTGAGTGAGTGTGTGGGTGAGTGAGTGTGTGGGTGAGTGAGTGTGTGGGTGAGTGAGTGTGTGGGTGAGTGGGTGTGTGGGTGAGTGGGTGTGTGGGTGTGTGGGTGAGTGAGTGTGTGGGTGAGTGAGTGTGTGGGTGAGTGAGTGTGTGGGTGAGTGAGTGTGTGGGTGAGTGTGTGGGTGAGTGGGTGTGTGGGTGAGTGGGTGTGTGGGTGAGTGTGTGGGTGAGTTGATGAGTCAGTGAGTGGGTGGATGGGTGAGTGAGTCAGTGAGTGGGTGGATGGGTGAGTGAGTGTGTAGGTGAGTGAGTGTGTGGGTGAGTGAGTGTGTGGGTGAGTGGGTGAGTCAGTGAGTGGGTGGATGGGTGAGTGTGTGGGTGAGTGAGTGTGTGGGTGAGTTGATGAGTCAGTGAGTGGGTGGATGGGTGAGTGAGTGTGTGGGTGAGTGAGTGTGTGGGTGAGTGAGTGTGTGGGTGAGTGGGTGAGTCAGTGAGTGGGTGGATGGGTGAGTGAGTGTGTGGGTGAGTGAGTGTGTGGGTGAGTGAGTGTGTGGGTGAGTTGATGAGTCAGTGAGTGGGTGGATGGGTGAGTGAGTGTGTGGGTGAGTGAGTGAGTCAGTGAGTGGGTGGATGGGTGAGTGAGTGTGTGGGTGAGTGAGTGGGTGAGTCAGTGAGTGGGTGGATGGGTGAGTGAGTGTGTGGGTGAGTGAGTGTGTGGGTGAGTTGATGAGTCAGTGAGTGGGTGGATGGGTGAGTGAGTGTGTGGGTGAGTGAGTGAGTCAGTGAGTGGGTGGATGGGTGAGTGTGTGGGTGAGTGAGTGTGTGGGTGAGTGGGTGAGTCAGTGAGTGGGTGGATGGGTGAGTGTGTGGGTGAGTGAGTGTGTGGGTGAGTGAGTGTGTGGGTGAGTTGATGAGTCAGTGAGTGGGTGGATGGGTGAGTGAGTGTGTGGGTGAGTGAGTGTGTGGGTGAGTGGGTGAGTCAGTGAGTGGGTGGATGGGTGAGTGTGTGGGTGAGTGAGTGTGTGGGTGAGTGAGTGTGTGGGTGAGTTGATGAGTCAGTGAGTGGGTGGATGGGTGAGTGAGTGTGTGGGTGAGTGAGTGTGTGGGTGAGTGGGTGAGTCAGTGAGTGGGTAGATGGGTGAGTGAGTGTGTGGGTGAGTGAGTGTGTGGGTGAATGAGTGTGTGGGTGAGTGAGTGTGTGGGTGAGTTGATGAGTCAGTGAGTGGGTGGATGGGTGAGTGAGTGTGTGGGTGAGTGAGTGAGTCAGTGAGTGGGTGGATGGGTGAGTGAGTGTGTGGGTGAGTGGGTGAGTCAGTGAGTGGGTGGATGGGTGAGTGAGTGTGTGGGTGAGTGAGTGTGTGGGTGAGTTGGTGAGTCAGTGAGTGGGTGGATGGGTGAGTGTGTGGGTGAGTGAGTGGGTGGGTGAGTTGGTGAGTCAGTGAGTGAGTGTGTGGGTGAGTGAGTGTGTGGGTGAGTGGGTGAGTCAGTGAGTGAGTGTGTGGGTGAGTGAGTGTGTGGGTGAGTGGGTGAGTCAGTGAGTGGGTGGATGGGTGAGTGTGTGGGTGAGTGAGTGTGTGGGTGAGTGGGTGAGTCAGTGAGTGGGTGGATGGGTGAGTGTGTGGGTGAGTGAGTGTGTGGGTGAGTTGGTGAGTCAGTGAGTGGTTGGATGGGTGAGTGAGTGTGTGAGTGAATGGGTGATTCAGTAAGTGGGTGGATGAGTGGGTGGGTGTATGGGTGAGTGAGTGGGTGTGTGTGTGAGTGTGTGTATGAGTAAGTGGGTTAGCCAGTGAGTGAGTCAGTGTGTGGGTGAGTGGGTGAGTCAGTGAGTGGGTGGATCAGTTGGTGGGTGGGTGTATGTATGGGTGAGTGAATGGGTGTGTATGTGAGTAAGTGGGTTAGTCAGTTGGTGAGTCAGTGAGTGGGTGAGTAGGTGAGTGAGTGGGTGTGTGAGTCAGTGAGTGTATGAGTGGGTGAGTTAGTGGGTGGATGAACAAACCCGGCAACCCGAGTTTGATTCCTGCTCACGGCCAACACTAGTGACAATTATTTAAACCAGTCCTGGGCGTCTCCCTTAGGTCGACTCAACCTCAAATGAGTACGTGGTGCGGCTTGTAAACATCGCTACTGGGAAGACAAAAGCGGCCGGGCATGGTGCTGGCCATCCATCTCCTCGTGTGGTGTGTCGTTCCAGCCTTCATAGGTGCTCACTAACAGCATTTTCCCAAACAGTCTGTTAAAGGCTGTGCGGGGGATCTTTGTCTTGTTGTGGGTGAGAGAGTGGGTGAGTGTATGGCTGGGTGAGTGTGTGGCTGGGTGAGTGTATGGCTGGGTGAGTGTATGGCTGGGTGAGTGTATGGCTGGGTGAGTGTATGGCTGGGTGAGTGTATGGCTGGGTGAGTGTATGGCTGGGTGAGCGTGTTGTTGTGACCTGCCGTGTAGTGGTTGAACACACCTCCAATTAGCACGGTTGGCTATGTACGGTGCGACAGAAGTTCTGTGTAATAACTCTCTGGAGACGGCTTGTGGAATCGGTCCTTTTATTTACTTTCCTCAGTTCACAAGCACTCCCCGTTGCTGGCAGGCAACGGGAAGTGGGCAGACAGATTGCAAGAGACGCACCGCCACGTGGCACTCGGAGCCCCGCTAGCGCGTGGCCCCTCTCACTCTTCGTTCCTTGTCTGACCACTTGTCCCTCGGCTCTTCCCTTATTTAATGCCTGGGTCACGTGGTACGCTCCAGCCAATCCTTAATAGCCTGCGCTGAATGTTCCAGATTCCTTCATCAACTCCCGGGACCACGCCCCTGACTTGTCTTCCCATAGGCTGAGGTCAAGAGCAGCAGAACCAATCATCCTAGCTGACATCCCTCGATCACGCCAGGGCCATGCTCCCAGGCTCTCCCCCCATTGGCTGTAGAGCAGGACCGGCAGAGCCAATCACCACGTGAGCCGGACATAGGCTCTCATTACACGTGCATACGTTGTAGACCGGCTCCTTAACATGAGTGGATAAATCAAGGAGTAAAGATTCAAGGGAGCATTAGCCAGAGGTGGGACAAAGTCATTGTTATGCAAGTCCAAGTCGAGTCGCAAGTCATCAAATTCATGACTCGAGTCTGACTCGAGTCCAAGTCACATGACTCGAGTCCACATCTCATAGGTGGGACAAAGTCATTGTTATGCAAGTCCAAGTCGAGTCGCAAGTCATCAAATTCATGACTCGAGTCTGACTCGAGTCCAAGTCACATGACTCGAGTCCACATCTCATAGGTGGGACAAAGTCATTGTTATGCAAGTCCAAGTCGAGTCGCAAGTCATCAAATTCATGATTTGAGTCCACACCTCTGGCATTAGCTGTGGTAGTAGTAGTAGAGATAGAATCAGGATCTGAATATTTATACTGGAGGAATCCGATGAGCGATAAAGCCCTCTTTCACAGATGTCTAGTTGAGGCGGGTAAGAACACAAGCAAGACAAAAACATGACGGTAGAAAAGTGATAACCATGGTAGTATTAGTAGTAGTGATAGAAGAGTGATAAGGAGGCAACTGCCTGCTGTTGAGCGAGTGTCTGGAGTGAATCAGTGAGTGTTCGATCATCGATCACCCTGACTACTGCTTTACGTTGAAGGCTACCCATTGCAGTGGGGCAGGAACTGGGTTGCTCCACCCCAGATGAGAGCAGGAATATAACTCAGGACGATTTTGTATTTTGTGCAGCAGCAGTTGCAGTAATAATGGATCGGGGTTAAAGAGGCTCTGGCACAGAAAATAAAGGCAGGATTCTTCAATGCCTAACTAAGCCAGACCACTAATATAGGCATTATGTGACAAGTCAAATTAGATTGCTGTATCAAGCAAAATAATTGTTTTACTTTGGATGAGAATGACATAGTGTTATATGGTAAGAGGAAGTGTAGTATTGCCAAATTTGTGTGATTTCATTGACTGGGATTTCTTTGTTGTTGAAAGTGGCCAGCTATTTGTAACCCAAATTGAATAATTGTTTTCAAGTGAGCGGTGACTGAGAGTCGTATTAAATTAGCACGATGGGTTTTTTTTCGTACCGTTATCTGCAAAGGAGTGGCTCATATTGCGAGTGGAAGATAATTAAAATACTAAGAATTACTTAATGAAGAGAATAAATAATGTTAGAGACAAAACGGCAACGGGGCCTTGTGGAATGCCAAATTACGCGCTTAGCCGTTGCCATTCTATATCTTAGACAATTTATACCTGGGACATGTTATATATTAGACATTTTATATATTGGACATTAGATATCATTGGTGCGATGTGCCACGTGGGTGCGGTGACATCGACGGTGTAAGGAGTTGGGTTGGATGCGGCGTCTATATAGTTATTTTCTCTTCCTCGCTAAGAATTGTAGACTAAGGAGATTGCATTGAGGATGGTCTCATAACAAACGTCTTTATTTAACAACCTCGGGTTGCAACAAACAAACACAGCCTTTCAGCAACAACAACAATCATCGTCTTTCTCTCAGCTGTCAAAAGCACATGCAACATTTCTACAGGTGTCAGGAACAGATCTAACGTTACCGGACCGACCTGATGGAGCATATGGTGTGTGGGTAGCACAATTAACTCATTCTTGATTTGATAGCATTCGTGACGGCAGGAATCCATACTCTTTGGTTCTTTCGGTAAAGTCACGTAGGTAGAAAATAAAATAAATATGCTTTCCCACCTGATGACGGACGCTTGTGTTGCGCCCGAAACGTCGTGATTTTTTTCATTTTATACCTACGTGACTTTACCGAAAGAACAAAACAGTAATTAACTCATTGTTTGAGGGCCGTTCCCAATTGGCATAACGTTAACTCGTAACATCTGTAGCGTCGCAGGACCCCCGTGGAACAGCGTATTCCGTAGCTTGTTGAACTCTCCCTGCTGAATTTAGTACACGTCTATCTAAAATGTATCTGGCTTAACGCCCAGCTCCATGTGTAGCGTGCCTTTCCTGCAATTGCATAGTGGTCAGGAGCACAGCGTCGCCATGGATAAGGACGCAAGACAAAACTGTGAACGCTATCCTTGGGTTACTTCACGCATCTAGCCATCAGAACCGGGTTTTAAAACATATATATTTTATTTATTTATATAATTTTCATTTTACCTAATTTAATTGCCTTGTTCAAAAATTCTCTCGTTTAATTGGGCTCTCCGAGACATTCAACGTGTTAATGAATTTTTATTTTTACTACGTAAATGTGCATTTAGCATTTTGAGGTCGTGTTTTGACGTAGTGCGCAGAAGGGAAAATTGCACAATATTGCAGTGGTAAAACGGTGATTAATCATCCCGTGCATTTCTATTGGATTAAACAATTGATGCAAACACGGGCATCTGTAGTAATAAGGCACAGCATTTAAATACCCCCGATTTTGGGTTTTAAAATCTATTTTGTTCGAACATTTTCCTTGCACCGCTGCATTAGTGTAGTGATCAGCACAATTACCTCCAAATTTAAAAATATTTTTATTAAGTTCATGTATAATACACGGCTGGTGTTTTTGTTAAACGAGCAATACGCCTGAGATATAGTGGACTGCATAGGCCATATGTGGTGCCGTGGTGGCGAGATGTTAACTGCCTCGCCTGGTATACAGGAGGTCGTGGGTTTGAACCCGACTCTGATGCCTGCTGCTGTATATTTGGAGTTTGCGTGTCTCTCTCTCCCTCTCTCCCCGTGGTCACGTGGATTTTTCTCCAAGTCCTCTGTTTTTTTTCCCCAAAAATGTTAAACATGTATTTAGAGTATTTGGCTGAGTTACATTTCTATGCGATAAGCCGTTTGGTTGAAAAAGAGCAAAATAGTTCAGTGGCCCCTGCCTGGTGAAATAAAAAAAATAGTTTTTAATGGTTTTTTTTAATATTGTGTGATGATGTTAGGACAAATTGTTGCTATTGTTATGGCCAGGTTTGTGGAATGACCCAGAGCTGTGAGTGTGAGCCTACTTGCTTGTCATTAGGTTAGGAGTCAGTGGAGCGAGTAGGTTTCTGATACATCTGTGTGCACGTAGTTTGGAGCGTTCTCTCGTAGCATGCGAGCATTTTCTCTGGTGCTCTCTGGGTTTGTTTTCTCCCACGCGCATAAAATACTTACATCTATGGGCCAAACGTTCCAAAGTGCAGGAGCTTCCTGACATGATTTGTATACGTAGCGAGGCTTTCGCTTACAATTCCTCTGTTCCACAAATGACTCAAATGCCTTGTTCTCCAGAGCTGCTGCGCTGTCACTGCTAACAGATAGTGCCCCGAATGTGCTGGGAGGGCAGTCTCCACGACAACGCCGCTAACGACGATCGGCTCGTTAGCCTCGGTCCCCTCGCCACGGCAGCGCGAGGCATCGTCGCCCGCGGCCGTTGAAATGCGGAGGGTTTTTTGCGCTTACGCGCATGCTGTATGCGCCGAGCGGGCCGAGCGTGTCAACGTTGGCTGGCTTCGCACAAACGCGTAACAAAGCGATTTTGTGCCACGTTATTCCAACGGTTTTAAGGTAATTTTGGGGTGCGGATTCCAAATCTGGCATCAGTTTTTGTCTATCTTTTTGAGATATCAAATATTGCATTTTCAATAAAAACTGCAGAAGAAAAATATTAAATAAATGTGGATATCTACATAAAATTACATTATAAACACACTATCCTAAAAATACAGCACCATATTTTAACACTAAAGCAGTCACTGATTCGCAACAACTTGCAATCATAAGTGACAGAGTTAATTTCGGGTAAAATCAATTAAAATGGGGTATGCCGATAGCATGAAAATGAGATGTGATAGAGCAGATTTGGAATCGGCACCCTGAAATTAGTCTAAAACAGCTGCAAAAGTCGAGGCCAGAAAAAAATGTTTTTTTGTTGTTGACCAGTGTTATCGGTCTATGCAATCCACAAACAAGCCCAGCGCACGCCGGCGCCGCGCTAACCGAGGCGATAATGTCGCGATCTGGGGGAGGCTGCGCACACAGAGGGTCCCACGCGTGGTGATGACGTTCCCAGGCTGCCGTCTCCGCCCGGCTGCTGTCGACGAAGAGCGGCGGCCGTCGCGATGATTCACCGAGGTGGCTGAGCCAGGTGATTGCGTCGGGAGTGTCGGGAGTGGTGAATCGGCATGATGTCAATCGGCCACTGGGTCATTACAGGTTCCACGGTTCTGTTCTAGGCATGACCACACTTGGCGCACACCGCCTGAGTTTGTAATTGCTCGTGTGTGCATTACATTGTGTAACAAACAAAAAATGTTGTTCCTGCTTATGCCTCAAAAGGACAGAAAATGGCTATTATTCCCCACAAACTTTGCTTTTGTGACCAGGACATTGATATTTAAAAATGTACCTATTTTCAGTGAGAAAACGTGTGCATTTGTGTCTTTCGTTCACATAAAGTCCCGGTCACAAAAGCAAAATTTGTGGGGAATAGTAGTGATTTTCTGTCCTTTTGAGGCATAAGCAATAAAAAAAAGAACACTTACTCCCCGGGAACAAAAGTTGTGTTACATAGTGTTCTTGAGCATCCGCATCTGCCGTGGTTTGTGCACTGGATGCGGTCAAGGGTTTGTGGTTTCGCGGAAGATCGACGCCATGGATCGTCCGCATCGGGTCTTCCGCGAGGTGTTTGTTTGTGGCAGGGAGAGAAGTCGAAGTGATTCGAGATTTTCGGACAGACTCGGCTGTGATGTGTGGAGTGGTGAAGATTGATCCAGGTGTTTTGCATGAAGACTGAATGACAGGAGTTAAATGGGATAGACTCAGACATCTGTACACACGTGCGTACGTGTGTGCGTTTGTCTTCGTGTGAAATTGGGGTGGGCGGTGGGGGTGGCGGTGCAGCGATTTGCTCTCCTGTGCTACGAACCCGGCGACCCGAGTTCGATTCCCACCCACGATGAAAAACAGTGGCGAATATTTGAACCGGTCCTGGGCCTTCCAAAGGTCAACTCAGCCTCAAGCGAGTACCTGGTGCGGTGTGTAAACATCGCCATTAGGGAGGCAAAGGTGACTGGGCGTGGTGCTGGCCACCCACCCCCTTGTGTGCCGTGCCGGCCTTCATAGGTGCTCGCGAACAGCACTTGCCCCAACAGTCTGTTAAGGCATCGCGTGCTTCTCAGATGTGCTTCTGCGACACTTCCTTCCGATATTGGGAAGCTACTGGAGCCGTGCACTTTTAAACTAGATTGGGAACCCATTTAATTAGAACTGATATCTGTGTTCGTTGTCCTTCCCTCGCACCTCCGATTATCACGGTTGGCTAAGTACGGTGCAAAAGAAGTTCAACATACCGGGGGTGGGGGGGGGGGGGATATTTGTCTTTGCGTGAAAGGGTTAGGATTGATGGAAGGTGACGGGCTGCACTTTTGAACTGCGTATTCAAGGTCCCGCGATGTGTGAAATGTCCACGGGCCTCGCAGAATTAGCACCCCCTCACGCCCGTCTCCCGCGCGTTGGGCTCCCGTCGCTTTGCCCGTTGCCCGCGATCGCCGTTCTGAAGCCGCCGGCTGTAAGCCGGAGGCACCGGCGGACAGCTGGCGAATTGGGGGCGGGGTCCCCTCCTCCTCCTCCTCCTCCACCGTGACGGCGTTCGTCGCGCAAGCCGCCGGCAACAACAGCAACGAAAAAATTCCACTCCTCGCCGAGCCCCGGGGTCTTCGTGCGCCGCACGCATTACGCGCAACGCGATTGGCGCTCTAGGAGACGGTGACGGAATGTCCCACGCGGGGCGCGGGTGCGACCGCCCCGGGGGGCAAGTGCCGTTAACGAGAGCCGATTAAGACGAGCGCGGGCACACGACCAGGGAAAGAAGGCAGCAAGAGTCGGCAGCGCGTGCGTGAGTGAGAATTATTTTATTATGTTTTATTTTTATTATTTTATTATTTCCATTCTACGTGACTTTACCGAAAGAACCAAGAAGAAAAAAAGCGCGTGCGTGGTTTATGTTTTTTACACGCTTTTATTTAACTCACTCTGTCTGTTGTTGTTGTCGTATCCTCAAATATTGTAACTCAATTTTAACCCACTTCCCAATGTGGTATCGACTGCAAACTTGGTATACTTATGTCATACTGATGACAATACTATATTCTATCATATAAAATAAAAAACATATTTTAAAACGTTATTTTTTATATGTTATGTTTCGGCTTGGGTCTAATTGTCCACGGTCAACTGACGTTGGCTCTAAATCACCAGGGTCCCTCACGTTATGGCAAGCTTCGGGGCCACTTGCTGGAGTCGTGGAGTTCTGCCAATACTAGTACGGTACATTTCATTAAAGCGTGTTTTTAAAAAAGTTTTTTTAATATTCACTTATATAACTTCCAGGCCGAGTCTACCTACAGGACTGCTGGACTGGGTGCACGGGGGGGGGGGGCGGGTACAAATGTTGTTTGACACCGATGCGTGGGGGCCATGAGTTGAGCCAGTGCTTCTTAAGAGGCTTTGCAATTTTATTATTACTCAATAATTTAGACTGGAGGAATCCGATCAGCTACAAAGCTCTATTTAACAGATGTCCAGCAGGGGGCGGGTCAGAATATTACAACAATAAAGAATACAAAAACACGTGATAGGAGTGCACAGTATAGGGAAGGTAAGCAAATCACTAAAAAATATCGAAATACAACTCTATTTTTATTCTATCAGTAAAAGCCCACTGAGGTATTAATTTGGTTTTCAGAAGCGGCGTGGCCGCAAATGACAGCTCAACAAAGTGCCCTTAACATGTGGAAATTGACAGCACCAAAATAATCTGAATAATATCAAAGCATGGATTGTAAATGTGGAGGGAAAAACCGGAGGACCTCGTGAAAATCTGGACTTAAAGCTTTCGTGCCTGCTGGAATTCATATTCTTTGGGTCTTTAAGTAAAGTCACGAAGAGAAGTTGAAAGAAAAAAAATGACAACGTTTCGACCACAGAAAGCTTCCCCCTCTTTTTTCTTGTGTTGTGGTCGAAAGACCCAAAGAATATGACCTCGAGAAAAATCCCAAAAAAGGAGGCTGCAGTTTAAACACCACCACCATTGTCTCCCAATCACCACCAACACTGGGCAAGCAGTGCCCGTCTAATTCGCTATCTGTACATTATTTGCCTGCCTTTTATGGGAATATTTAGTTTTTAATTTGCAGGCTACATCAACGGAAACCCAGGGGGAACCACAGCACCAGCTACGCGCATGGCTTTCGAATATAACGTCGGCAATGCCTTCGTTATTTATAACGCAATTATCAATTTTTTTCACTCCGGAGGCACGAGCCCAGCATGGTCCATATTCCTTGTGGTCGTTCTCCCCCACGTGCTAACATTGACAATGATTGGCAGGCCACTGCTAAGCCACTACTGGGTTATCGGTACGCGGTGGCTCTGGTTTGGCCGTCAGCGCAGCGGAAGACTTTATTGCAGGTGACATTCGTGCTAAATGCGGGGGCCCGTGGCCACGCTGACAAGCGATGGACAACAAAAGAAAAATCTGGTGACAGGAACGGGCCAGAGGGGACTGCGGGAGAGCAGGCAGAGGAATGACATCGGAACGTGGGGTGGGGTGGGGGCAGGAGGCGGCGTGTGGTACGGGGAAGCGACGGTGACAACGATGGTGATGGCAAACTGTGCAATTAATGGCCACTGTCGTACAGAGTGAGAGATGTACAGGTGGGAGGTGTCTCGACCGGGAGGTATACAGAATGGCGGACGTACCGGCTGGGAGACGTACAAAGTTGTGGGACGTACGAAGCGGTCGACAGGGGGTCGCCGGGACATGCGACTGACGTGCCGCTCGTACCACGACGTCACAGCGCACATCGGGACTTGGGGGAACGTCTGATGGGTACAGCATCCGTCTACAATGTCGAGAGAGGGAGAAAATGTAATAGTCTGCCAGTGAGGGGGGGGGGGGTTTGAGGACATTGGGCATGATAGATGCGAGAAAGGAAATTGGAGTGGAGTGGCGGGGTTTTTCACCGAACTTTATACATCCCGAAGAGCCCTGCCGCGTTCAAGCAAGCGGGGCCTTCCTCTCTCCCCGTGGGTTTAGTGGGGGCATCTCTCGCTCTCTGAGCTCAGAACGTCCTGTTTCACTCAGCCTTTTAATTGGGATGCCTCTCCGAGTTGAGTTCAGCCGATCGGTATGCCTCTGAGTGTAGCTGGTTGTTTCTCTCACCGGTGTGCAGTGTGTCTCTCTCCCCCTCGCCTCACTTCACGAGCGGGTGTTGGCAGGGCACCTGTGCTGCTCGACGTTCAGGCTTGCGGATGATGAAGCGTTATCCCCATTGCCCCGCGCGCGTGCGTGCGTGCGTGCGTGCGTGTGTGTGCGTGCGTGCGTGCGTGCCTTGTGCACATTAAAGACCCCGTGTCCGTCTTTGATAGAGAGCGGTGGGTTTTATTCCCAGCGTTCCCATCTGTAACCCAACCACCATTCAATAATGAGATATCTCTCCCTGCTAAAAGGGTCCCATATCCCGGCTAATTTGCGGTATAAATTTCGCTGTGATTGCTCTGATGTCGCTGCGAATGCATCTCCGCGGATCTACCCAGGATTAATTCTTTGGCTCCCCCCCCCGCCAGCCCCACGTGCACACACACAAAACCCATAATAATGCAGTGCAATACCTTATCATTTCAAGAAGTCATTGTTATTTTCCCGTTGCAAACAAACTCATCGTGTACCCACAATTTGATATTTGTCAGGTTTCATTTTCATCATCATAACGGCTGCTGAAACGGATTTAGTAATTTTCTTTTTTTCTATGTAAAAATTTACTTAATGCGTTGGATTGCAAAAGGGTGTTTTCTCATATTCTTTTTTCATTTCAGGAGGTTACAGCGCATTAGGGCGGGCGAAATTGTTTGTGAAACATGCAGCTCGCGCGTAAACGTTACATACTTACTTTGCAACAACAACAACAGCAGCAGCAGCAACAGAAAAAACACACAAGGGGAATTTAAATAAGTTCAGTAGACCTTGTGGGTTGACTGGCAGGCCTCGCATGTGCCGTGCCCAAACTTACGAGCGTTAAAGCACTGGCAGAAGAGAACAAAGCATGCAGTGGTCTACGCGTGTTCCATTTGTGCTCATCGGAGGAGGCCACTGTGTAACGAGCCGCGCCGCAGAATGCCGCCTGTCTGCGTGGAAGCGGGCATCAGATTTGAAACGCCGCATGGCGTTCGCGTGCGACGCGGTGCGGACCGGCGGTAGTGGCGATCAAACTCCCGGGGAACTGTCGAGGGCAACTTGTGCGTGTGCGCGCGTGCGTGCGTGTGTGTTACTTTTCTTCGGTAGGCACGCGGCCACATGCGATTCGGTGACCACAATCTCCGAGCATCGACGGCACCCGCGTTGCCAACGAGAGTCAAAGTTCAAAAAGGCCTTCGACTCCAACAGAAACACGACTTTGTCAAATCACTTAGCTTTGTCAAAGTGGGGAAAGGTTTTATTTGGGGGTTTTTATTTTTAACGGAGACTTTGATTGGATCCGATTGCACGTCGTACTTACGACCATCGGGCTTTCCGTTCGGCTTAATGTCCCCACCGCTGTAGTTGACCGCGACTGCGACTCGAAGCCATTGCCCGTCGTGACCTTGCACCGCCGGTCTTTCCCCGCCCGCGCCCCCGCTGCCCGCGTGAGTCGCGAGCCCCTCGCACGCCGGGGGGGGGGGGGGGGGCCTCGTGAACCGTGGCGGTCCCTAAGTCATTGTTTTACTTTAAGCGCCGTAACGAGCGCGCGTTTCTCCGCTCACTGCGCCGGGGTTTGAGTGGGTTGCGGGCCCCCCCCCCCCCCCTCACGCGTGGAATCTGAAATTTGTCCCCGGGAGTGCTCCGTCTTCGGCTGCGACGTGGCGAAAGCCTCAAGCAGCGACACGCATAAAATAATTGCCAATTTGCACGCCGCACGTCGGTCGGTTCGGCGTTGCTAAAAAAAAACTCCACAGACACGCAAATAAATAATCAAATGTAAGCGAGAGAGTTTTTTTTTTCCATCAAAAAAGTTGCTCGAGTCAGCCGTGAATAAACTAATGAATACAAAGCAAATGTGGAGAGAAATTAATTGTCAGGCGGGGGGGGGGGGGCGAGGGTTTGGATTTTTGTTTGTGTGTTATTTACAAAGAACCGACGCTGTCTAAATTATAACACTGCCAAGAGCAAATGTTAGAGGCGGTGAGGCCATGAATACAATCTCACATTTGCAACCGCATGCAAGGGATCGTGAGGTTTCCTAATCCAATCACATGAAACGTCAGCAAATGCCTCGTCTAGTTGCATAGCTTTAGGGGGAGCTGTGATCACGGTTATATATATTACAGCTGACAATGTTCGCCATTAGAGGTGATAATGTGACTCGCGCACCCGCCTCTGTTGAATGGGTTTCCACTCGTTGCTGGGGATAATTAGCAAGCATTGATAGTTGAGCAGCAGTGGTGTGTTGCGGGCATTGTTCAGCTCCTCAACAGCACCGTGCCCTCCAACGCAGCGACCAGATCGATTCCACTAAGTGAGCGAGATACCCATGTGCCGGAGGCAGCACAGAAAGGAGGCTGCCAATCTGACTGACTGTGCTGAGTGCAAGTGTTTGTTCCAGGCACACGGGATTTCTCCCCCCCCCACCCCCAACAATTTTTTTTTAAAAAGGTCAGTGTGTCACGTCAGGTCAAAGTGTCACATCAGGTCAAAGTGTCACGTCAGGTCAGAGTGTCACGTCAGGTCAAAGTGTGTCGTCAGGTCAAAGTGTCACTTCAGGTCAAAGTGTCATGTCAGGTCACAGTGTCAAGTCAGGTCACAGTGTCAAGTCAGGTCAAAGTGTCACGTCAGGTCAGAGTGTCACGTCAGGTCAGAGTGTCACGTCAGGTCAAAGTGACACGTCAGGTCAAAGTGTCACATCAGGTCAGAGTGTCACGTCAGGTCAAAGTGTGTCGTCAGGTCAAAGTGTAACTTCAGGTCAAAGTGTCACGTCAGGTCACAGTGTCAAGTCAGGTCAAAGTGTCACGTCAGGTCAGAGTGTCACGTCAGGTCAGAGTGTCACGTCAGGTCAAAGTGTCACAACAGGTCAAAGTGTCACATCAGGTCAGAGTGTCACGTCAGGTCAAAGTGTGTCGTCAGGTCAAAGTGTCACTTCAGGTCAAAGTGTCACGTCAGGTCACAGTGTCAAGTCAGGTCAAACTGTCACGTCAGGTCAGAGTGTCACGTCAGGTCAGAGTGACACGTCAGGTCAAAGTGTCACATCAGGTCAGAGTGTCACGTCAGGTCAAAGTGTGTCGTCAGGTCAAAGTGTCACTTCAGGTCAAAGTGTCACGTCAGGTCACAGTGTCAAGTCAGGTCAAAGTGTCACATCAGGTCAGAGTGTCACGTCAGGTCAGAGTGTCACGTCAGGTCAAAGTGTCACATCAGGTCAAAGTGTCACATCAGGTCAGAGTGTCACGTCAGGTCAAAGTGTGTCGTCAGGTCAAAGTGTCACTTCAGGTCAGAGTGTCACATCAGGTCAGAGTGTCAAGTCAGGTCAAAGTGTCACGTCAGGTCAGAGTGTCACGTCAGGTCAGAGTGTCACGTCAGGTCAAAGTGACACGTCAGGTCAAAGTGTCATGTCAGGTCAAGGTATCTCACTGCTCAAATGAGCGTTTGGTGAGGGTTTATCTCTTTTGGCTGCTCTGAGCCAGTGCTGTAAATTGCACATTCAATGTGGCAGAGACCAGCCCTTCTAACCGTCGTTTCATAGGACAGCCCATATAACCCCCCCGTGTTGTACTCATTTCATGGACTAAGAATTGTAAGTTCCAAACAAGAACTCGACTGAAACTCAGGCTGGAGGCCCGGTACTGCTTTCCTGGGCGAGTGAAACCCATGGCTGAATTGGCAGCACGTTCGTCTCGTCTCGAACTGCGCGCTTGAATCCGTGCCATCCAGCAAGAGGGGATCCGCCTCGCAGGTTCGATACTCGCCTCCGCATCCCCCCCCCACCACCACCACCACCATGTCCATGGGGAGCGCCCCCCCCCCCCCCCCCGTGAGTGGGAGGCCCCGCTGGAGACGCGCGGATGCCCCGCGCCGAGGCTTGTGCCGCACTCGCAGGTGCATTAGCGCTGTCAGCGTGACAAATGGGAAAGATAATTGAGGCAGATTGAGTTTTACAAGAGCTTGCGTGTCCACACATAAGCCCAGATCTGTGTGTGTGTGTGCGTGTGTGCGTGTGTGGGGAGTGGTAGTGTAGCGGTTAGCGCGCTGCGCTATGAACCTGGCGACCCAGGTTCGATTCCCGCTCACGGCTAACACCAGTGACGATTATCTGAACCGGTCCTGGGCCTCCCCTAGGTCGACTCAGCCTTAAATGAGTACCTGGTGCGGTGTGTAAACATCGCCACTGGGGAGACAAAGGCGGTCGGGCGTGGTGCTGGCCACCCACCCCCTCGTGTACCGTTCTGGCCTTCATAGGTGCTCGCTAACAGCACTTGCCCCTACAGTCTGTTAAGGCTATACGGGGGATCTTTGATCTTTGTGTGCGTGTGTACTGTGTGAGTGTAGCTGCATGTGTCTGTGAACGTGTGGTTGTGTGTGTGTATTAGGTCGACTCAGCCTAAAATGAGTACCTAGTACTCAAAGGTGGCCGGGCGTGGTGCTGACCACCCCCCACCTCGTGTGCCGTGCCGGCCTTCATAGGTGCTCGCTAACAGCACTTGCCTCAACAGTCTGTTAAAGGCTATTCGGGGGTTCTTTTTCTTTGTGTATGAGAGTGCGCGTGTGTGTGTGCACGAGAGAGTATGAGTGTGTGTGTCTCTGGGAGTGTTGGTGCGAGTGTGTTGTGTGAGTTTAGTTGTGTGTGCGTGTCTTTTTGAGTGTATGTGGGGGAGCGGTAATGCAACGGTTAGCAACGCAATGCACTACAAACCCGGCGACGCGAGTTCGATTCCCGCTCACGACCAACACCAGTGACGATTATCTCAACCGATCCTGGACCTAACCAAGGTCCACTCAGCCTTAAATAAGTGCCTGGTGTGGTGTGTAAACATCGCTTTTGGGGAGACAGCCTTCAAAGGTGCTACTCGCTCACAGCGCTTGATGCAACAGTCTGTTTAGGCTACACGGGGATCTTTGTATTTGTGTGCCACGAACAGATGGTGCCTTAATATCAAACCTACCAAAACGAAGCGCCTGGGTAGTTTGTCGATTTAATCTTTTTATTTTACCACGTAAGGCCCACTGAGCTTTACAGCTCTTTTTCAGAAGTGACCTGGCCACAAATGATAGCTCAACTAAGTGGCTTATCACGTGGACATTTCTAGCAGCCAAATACTCTAAATGCATGATTCTACACGTGGAGGGAAAAACTGGAGGACCGGGAGAAAAACATCGATGCCATCCCCGGGGGAGAAACATGCAAACTCCAAATACGCAGGCGTTAGGGTTGGGATCGAACCCACACTCACCTGTACACCAGGCCAGGAAGTTAGCATCTCGCCCCGCACTGCCCCCCACCAACTCCTTATGAGTGATGTGGCAGTTGTGGTGGCAGCGGAGGGGTTTCTACACCTGGACAGTGTGCTTATGACCAGCCCCGGTTTTTCCAGCAGAGGTCTCGCTCCAAAGCAGTCAAACGACATTTTATTTTCATCAGCTGCATAACGCTGTGTGTAGAAGCTACCTTTTCTGTCGCTCCATACTAAGTTTCATATTTTCATGACCACGATCGTGCCCTCCCTTCTCTATGGTTGCGAAATGTTGGACTAGTGGAACACTGCGCTGATTTGAAATAGTCATGCTGGCCTGCCTACGATCCGCCCTGGGTTTATCTGGACTAGATTGTGTGAGGAGCTCACCACTCCTTGAAAGATCTGGGCACAATCTCATCAGTGAGCTCCTCTGGCAGGCGAGGCTACGTTTACTGGGTCATGTATCCCACATGCCTAGCCACTGCATGCCCAAGCAGGATAGAAAGGGCTAGAAGGCACCGCAATGACTGAGCTGACGTGGTATGAGATGATGTGAAGCTGATTGGATTTAGCGATGACTGGTACAAGCGGGGTCAAGATCGGCCTCTGTGGAATTGTCTCTTGAAGGATGTTTCTGGGCAGTTGGCGGCAGTTGCCCTCCAACAACAGCGGAGGGCAGAGGAGCGACGCTCACCTACAACAAGCGGAGCACCGGGTGGATAAAACACGGCTAGGTGGCACAGTGGGGAGCGCAGGTGGTGAATCTACCCTGTTGTTTCTGTGAGTTAACTCATAACACCTGGATCTGTTCCAAGACCTCGTTCCTGCAAGTTTTCAACAATTCATGTAGCCTCGACATGCACCTAGCTTGGCACAAGCGCTGTATTGATGTCACCGCCGGTCTTGGGCCCTCCCCTAGGTCACCTTAGCCTTTCGGGAATTCATGGTACACTCTGTACCATGAACATTACCATGGGAAGACAATGAACCGCTGGACATGGTGCTCACCACACCACCCTCTTATGCACCATTCCAACCTTAATAGATGCTCGCTAACAGCAATTGCGCCAACGGGTAAAGGCTCTCGTTGCGTATGCAGTGGTGTATCTTTGCGAGCTATTTAGATGTATATTTTTTGTATCCGGTAGTATGTGTGCTATGGTTGGGGCGCCATGGTGGCAAGATGTTAACTACCTCGTCTGGTGTACAGGAGGTCGTGGGTTCGATACCGATCCCGACCTCCGCATATTTGCAGTTTGCATGTTCTCACCGTGGTGGCGTGAATTTGTGTTCCCTCCACATTTAGAAACACGCGTTTTGAGTTTTTGCCTGCTACCAATTTCCACGTGCTAAGCCACTTCGTTGAGCTATCTTTCGTCGCCAGGTCACTTCTGAGAATAGAGCTACGTAGCTCAGTGGGCCTTTCCTGGTGGTAAAATAAAAACTGGTTTTGGTTTCATTAAAATGAACACATGTTCACGCGCAGGCATCCGAGTATAATCCAACCGGAGCCTCGGAACTAGCGGATAGGACACAAGCCCCCCCCCCCCCCCCGTGTCTACCATTGTGTTAGTGTATGTTACTATCTGTGTGCAATCGCGAGTGTGTTACATTTGCATAAAAGGACCATTTCATTGGAGACACGACACCCACGCATGCGCTTACACACACAAGCCGACATCGCCAAAACCCCGCGCATTGCTCTCTCCTATTTTTGTGCGTCCCCACAATTTTTCCGAAGTGCATTAGCTGGACTTTTCTTTTAATCGCATTCTGGAGCAAAGAAATGATTGGTTAATGGACACTGCCAAGTGGGCATTTAATTACGTGCTTGGTATCTCGTACGAGAACAAATGGTGCCCCCCCACCCCCCGTTCTTCTCTGAATTACCCCGTGGCACTGCTGGGGCGTTGCTCTTGCCGTCCATGCATGTGTGGTGTGTGTGTGCGTGTGTGGTGTGTGTGTGCGGTGTGTGTGTGCAGTGTGTGTGTGTGTGGTTTGTGTGTGGTTTGTGTGTGGTGTGTGTGTGGTTTGTGTGTGGTTTGTGTATGGTGTGTGTGTAAGGTTTGTGTGTGGTGTGTGTGGTTTGTGTATGTGTGTGGTGGGGTATGTGTGTGGTTTGTGTGTGGTGTGGGTGTGTGGTGTGTGTGTGGTGTGTGTGTGGTTTGTGTGTGCTGTGTGTGTGGTGTGTGTGTGCTATGTGTGTGGTGTGTGTGTGGTTTGTGTGTGGTGTGTGTGGTGTGTGTGTGGTGTGTGTGTGGTTTGTGTGTGTGGTTTGTGTGTGTGGTTTGTGTGTGTGGTTTGTGTGTGTGGTTTGTGTGTGTGGTTTGTGTGTGTGGTTTGTGTGTGTGGTTTGTGTGTGTGGTTTGTGTGTGGTGTGTATGTGGTGTCTGTGTGTGTGGTTTGTGTGTGGTGTGTGTGTGGTTTGTGTGTGCTGTGTGTGGTGTGTGTGTGCTGTGTGTGTGTGGTTTGTGTGTGCTGTGTGTGTGGTGTGTGTGCTGTGTGTGTGGTGTGTGTGTGGTGTGTGTGTGGTGTCTGTGTGTGTGGTTTGTGTGTGGTGTGTGTGTGGTTTGTGTGTGCTGTGTGTGGTGTGTGTGTGCTGTGTGTGTGTGGTTTGTGTGTGCTGTGTGTGGTGTGTGTGTGCTGTGTGTGTGGTGTGTGTGTGGTGTGTGTGTGCTGTGTGTGGTGTGTGTGTGCTGTGTGTGTGGTGTGTGTGTGCTGTGTGTGGTGTGTGTGTGCTGTGTGTGTGGTGTGTGTGTGGTGTGTGTGCTGTGTGTGTGGTGTGTGTGTGGTGTGTGTGTGGTGTCTGTGTGTGTGGTTTGTGTGTGGTGTGTGTGTGGTTTGTGTGTGCTGTGTGTGGTGTGTGTGTGCTGTGTGTGTGTGGTTTGTGTGTGCTGTGTGTGGTGTGTGTGTGCTGTGTGTGTGGTGTGTGTGTGGTTTGTGTGTGCTGTGTGTGGTGTGTGTGTGCTGTGTGTGTGGTGTGTGTGTGGTTTGTGTGTGCTGTGTGTGGTGTGTGTGTGGTGTGTGTGTGGTTTGTGTGTGGTGTGTGTGTGGTTTGTGTGTGGTGTGTGTGTGCTGTGTGTGTGCTGTGTGTGTGCTGTGTGTGTGCTGTGTGTGTGCTGTGTGTGTGGTGTGTGTGTGGTGTGTGTGTGGTTTGTGTGTGGTGTGTGTGTGCTGTGTGTGTGCTGTGTGTGTGCTGTGTGTGTGCTGTGTGTGTGCTGTGTGTGTGCTGTGTGTGTGCTGTGTGTGCGGCGACCCGAGTTTCGGTTCCCACTCACGACCAAAACCAGTGACGATTATTATCTGAACCGGTCCTGCGCCTCCCCTAGGTCGACTCAGCCGACAATTAGTACCTGGTGCGGTGTGTAAACATCGCCGCTAGAGAGACAAAGGCGGCCGGGCGTGGTGCTGGTCACCCACCCCTTCATGTGCCATGCCGGCCTTCATAGGCGCTCACTAACAGCATTTGCCTCAACAGTCTGTAAAGGCTATACAGGGAATCTTTGTGTGTGTTTTTGCGGGAGCTTGGTGATTTCATTAGGCGAACGCTGTTGCCGTTTAATCTTTGAGACGCTCCGCGTGTGACACTCTCCGCGTGAAGCGAACAAAGTGACGCGGAGTGAGAAAGGGGACACGCGCGCGCGCCGCATTAACGCCCCGCGTTAGAGGGCCAAGATCTGCCCCTCTCTCCTTTGTGTCTGTGGCCGCTTCTCTTCCTTTCGTACGGCTGCTGCCGATGTAGACGCAGAGCGACGGCTACAATTTCACGTGCGTCAGCAGCAGCGGAGTGCACCGTCGCTGCGGTGTCTCCTGCGCATTTGTGGATCGGGGCATTGCGTCGTTATACGTCGTGCGGTCTGTTCTGGGTGATCATGGTCGCACACCACTACTGGAGAGTTTTTTTTATTTTTCCATTTGTGGATCAGGCATCTGCATCTGCTTGCCATGGTTTGTGCAGTGGATGCGGTTTAGGGTGGACCGTGTGTGGCTGCTGGCGTTGATTGAGAGCAACAACTGTAATTTTAAGCGAGCGTGGATGAGCCAGATGATTGCGTCAGGAGTAGCGGAGCTCGTGGCTGCGATGGTGCCTCCTTCGTGTTTGCGGACCGGGCATCGAGTCGTTTTAGGTCACCGAGGTGTTAACTACCTCGCCTGGTATAGCCCCCCCCCCCCCCCCAATACGTTCCATTCATTGGCTACCACACTCAGATAAGCTCCTCCCCCCTCCTCCCCCCTTAACTTGTATTTAAGAACTTGTATCTTGAAATTTTTTGCCTCACTTGATACAGTAAATTTAGCTGTGACGGTCCCACCTGATGACGGAGACTTGTGTTGCCTCCGAAACGTCGTGATTTATTATTTTATTTTATTTCTATTATTACTTTTATTAATTTAAATTAAATTTTTTTACCTACGTGACTTTACCGAAAAAACCTAAGAGTATGAATCCTTGCAGTCACGAAAGCTTCAAAACTAGAATGGTATACAGGAGGTTGTGGGTTCGATCCCAACCCCGACGCCTGTATAAATGGATTTTTCTCCCGGTCCTCCGTTTTTTTTCTTCCACATTTAGAATAAGCGTACGTTTAGAGTATTTGTCTGCTATCAATTTCCACGTGACAAGCCACCTCGCTGGGCTATCATTTGTGGCCCGGGTCGCTTCTCACAACAGAGCTGTATCGCAGCTCAGTGGGCCTTACGTGGTACGATAAAAATAGTTAAATAGTTAATAGTTACGTTCCGCGGTTTCTATTCTTGGTGACCACCGTCGCTGCACGCTGCCGGAGGCTTCCAGCATCACCGTCACTTCAGCACGGGCCCTTGACCTGGAATCAGCTCCAACCGCACCGTTATCATTTGCCATGATACTAACCCAAACTCTAACATTAGCCCCCCCCCCGCCTCCCCATAATTGTAACATTCCCCTAGCCCCAACACTAACCCTGATTCCAAGAATAATCCTCACCGTTACATGTGACAATAATATCCCTAGCTTTAACACTAGCTCTGACGCTAACTCTAACAACAAACACTATCCATATGACTAATCGGATTCATATGCTAAGTTCCACCCCTTGTTCTAACTCTAACACTATCCATAACTTAATTCATAATCCTAACCTCAACCCTAATTCTCTGTTGCATTCCACTCCTAACTGTAGCATTAGCCCAGATCTTGCCTCTAACTTTAGCCTACAGCTCTAAGCTTAAATCCTGACTCTCATCCTATCCCTGAGTGTCGTCAGAACCCTCTCCTTTATCTGCGTTATCGCAATGGCTTGATTCCTAACACTAGCCCAAACCTTTTAGCATTTTAACTATCGCAAATCACAACACAAACCCTAACACTGATCTTTTGCGTAATCCTAATGCTAACTTTAGTCTTATTAATTAAAACTCCCATTCTACTTCTCGAATTAACACCTACTTTATTGCTAACCTTTCCAAAATCATAATCACAAGCTTAACCTTGACGTCAGCTTTAACATTCATCTTGGCCCTAACCCCAGTTTTGGTGCTAATTGCAGCTTTAACACGACCTGTAAGGCAGTTGGCCCTGACCTGGGCCTCACCTGGGATGATTAAGCCGAAAATTAGTACCTGGTGAGACGGTGCCAAGGATCACCTGAGCTCCCATGATACTTTCTTCAACTGAACACATGCAGTGGAAGCCTTAATAGGTGCTCGCTAACCAGTACTTGACAGTCTACAGGGCAATACACGGTGGGAGGAGGAGTGGTGCGGTAGGAAAGCGGCGCATCTCCGATTAGCATGGTTGGCTACGTACGGTGCGAAATAATTTCAACATACATACACACGCACGCGCGCGCGCGCGCATGTGTGTGTTGAAGCGTATCTGAATTGTATTGCAAATCTGAGCAGTCTGCTGCGAATGGGGGCCCGGTCAAAAAATTGAAGGCGTGATTTTGAACGGTTCGCGACTTTCGTTGTTGTTGTTGTTGTTGCGACGCTCGGGGGGGGGGGGGGGGGGGGGGAAAAAAATGTTCCGTCTCGCAGTGCCCCCAAAACTGCGAGAATGAATTGGCCCGGCTTTTAGCGACCGTGCAGTGGAAATTGCGACAGACCGGGCGGCAGGCGTTTCCATCTCGCTCTCTCCGGCACGAAGGGAGAGGAACGGGGTCAGCGCTCGGGAAAGAAAATAAATCAGGATGGGGAATAATAATGTTTCTCGCAGCGAACCTGCACCTTGCTGGCGCTTTGTGAAATAAATAAATAACGGACAACTCACGTTCTGAATGTGCAGTGCAATGCGGATTTCTTTTATTATCACGGCATCGGCATTGTAATTGCAGAGGCAGCTCTGAACACACAACTCCATGATAATGACACAGTTATAGACAACGTGTGTGTGTGTATGTCACGGTGAATCTTGTATGTCCATTGGGTGGTGCTCATCATCTCTACTGACATTGCTCAGCAAAATCCCACAAGTGACGGTAAATGTGACAGTGATGACAGCAATCGTGATGATGGAGATAGAGACCAGTTTTTTATTATAAAACTATAAAAAACTATTTTAACTATTTTTATCTCATCAGGTAATGCCCACTGAGCTATATAGCTCTTTTTCAAAAGCGACCTGGCCACAAATCATAGCTCAACGAAGTCGCTTATGCGGACATTTATAGCAGCCAAATGCTCTTCATGCAAGTTAATTGTAAATGTGGAGGGCAAAACTGGAGGACCCAGAGAAAAATCCACGCGACCACAGGGAGAACATTCACACTTCAAACATACAATCATCTCAGAGTCGTGATCGAACCCACAACCTCCTGCATACCAGGCGAGGTAATCAACATCTCGCCACCGCAGCGCGTTGTGCCCGGGTCCATCGCCCGCGCTCTGAACGCAGTACAGTGTCCCAAGCTCTTAGCCCGTCCACGTTCGTCACCAGCTCTCGCCCGATGAGAATTTTAAACAGCCATCGATTGCCATTGGCACCACTCGGCTGTCCGTCAACCAACGGAGTCCAGTCCTGTGTGCGAACCTGGCGTGGTCGGCCCTTCGCATCTACGCGGCCAATATCGGTGGAGCTATCCACAGATCTCAGAAGCTAAGCGGGAAATGTTGAGCCTGGGTAGTGCTCGGGATGGGTGGACCCAGCGGGCACAGCGCGTTGCTGTGGGCAGCTGCGTGGCTAACGTGGTGGGCAGCGCAGGGGACCAGCGTATCCGATGCCATCCGTCGACGGTTCTTGTACGCTCCAGCGTCTGTGCTCCCCGCTTTCACCAGCCCGAGCAGCCTAAGGTGGTCAAGTATGGTCAAGTAACCCCCACGAGCCGCATGGCGTGGGGAGGCCGTCATCCAGCAGCAGATTGACAAAAGGACTGCACATGTACAAGGACAAAGATCCCTTATATAGCCTTAAACAGACTGTTGGGGCAAGTGCGGTTAGCGAGCACCTATGAAGGCACACACAGCACACGAGGGGGTGGCTGATCAACACCATACCCGGCCGCCTTTGTCTCCCCAGTGGCGATGTATACACACCGCATCGGGCACTCATTCGAGGCTGAATCGACCCTTTGGGGGGGAACAAGGACCAGTTCAGATAATTGTCACCGATGTTTTCCATCAGCAGGAATCAATCTTGGTTCACCGGGATTGTAGAGCAGTGCGCAATCAACCGCACTACCACTCCCCATGTGCGCGCACCCACACACACGCAACAGAAACGTATCGTAGGCACACGCCGCATCGAGAAAAGGACGCAACTGACGGTAGCGGAGACCTTCCGCCGTTAGGAGAAACGGCAACTTATTTTTTTTTTTGCATGGTCAAAACTGCGGGGTAAGTATAGCAAAAAAAAAATTTGCACTGCTTTGTAATGCGAAACGTTTTTATAATGAGATAACATTGCAGGCAGTGGCCTTTGAGGACGAGTGACAAAAGGTCACAGGAAGCGACACGCTGCGTTGTGCGTGCGCGCGCGCGAGCGTGGGAGACCGTTCTGCAAGGGTACCACTTGTTGTAGGCTGTGAAGTGATGTGAACAGTGAACCAGTCTTAGAATTAAGTGCAAGCCGCGTTATTAAGTAGCGCGCTTGCAGTCCTTGATGCCGCTGCACGTGTGGGTGGCCAGTGGAAAGGGAAGTGAATGAGATGTTCAATTAAATCGCATGTTGCAGATCCCGAGTTTCTTATTTCGCAGCCGTGCATGTACATGCGCGTGTAGTATTAAATATGTTGCACACAAATTGATAGGCGTCCATAGGTAACTTGCGTGCTACCATTATCTCGCTTGCCATCAACAGTCTCGATAGTTGGACACGCACGTGCTCACGTCACTCAATGAACCGTAGGGTCGTTCGGGGAGCATCAAAGGATGCAAACACATTCACGCGTCCAGCTGAGCTGAGCGGCGGAGTTCTCGATTCGCATGCGGGATGAAAGCGCCAGCTACCACCCGCCGTTCGGAAGCCGACGGACAGAGAAGGGTCCCCGTGCAAAAGCGAATGACGAATTTCCCACCGTTGTCTCAGGGCCATCAGCGAAGACAACCGCTGCCCCCAAAAAAGCCCCCTTGTTCAGATGCACGCTTATCTATGTGGAGCGTTGCGACACTCTTATTAGCGGGGGGGGGGAGGCGTTTCTGATCAGAAGAGCGAGAGTTCTCATCTTGGCCAGTGTCGACTCGGCCCCATTGTTGCCATGATGTCATCGCCTTCGTCATCACCGCTATCATCATCCTCTTCGTCATCGTCCCTGTGGGGTCAGCTCATTGAGCAATGCCCGGTGGAGCTACAGCACTTCGTCAGTAATCAGCAGTTTCGTCCTCAATAATAAATCAGCATTGCCATCATCAGCAGCAGCAGCAGCACGCATATTCCCTGCAGGGTTGGTGAAATTAAGACATCTGGTGAAGAACCAGCACTTAGTGCAGGGAAGTCGGTTGTGCATCATTGTGTTTAAGTAACGCAATACTGGGCCCCACCATAGGAACGTGGAATGAGCTCAGTGCCCCATTGCTCCTTTGCAGCATGTGCACGCTACCGGTTATGACCAAGGCATCGGATAGGAGGGAGGGGTTGGTGGGTTGGTGGGTTGGTGGGTTGGCGGGAGCGGGGGGTGTGAATGGGCGCCACAGTGGCTAGGAGATGTTAACTACCTCGCCTGGTATACAGGAGGCCGTGGGTTCGATCCCAACCCTGACAGCTGTATATTTGGAATTTGCGTGTTCTCCCCGTGGTGGTGTGCAATTTTTCTCTGAGTCCTCCGGTTTTTACCTCCACATTTAGAATCAACATCACACACGCTTAGAGTATTTGGCTGCTGTACAATTCCATGTGATGAGCCACTTCGTTGAGCTGTCATTTGTGATTGCCAGGGTCGCTTCTGACAAAGAGCTACATAGCTCAGTGGGGCCTTACCTGGTAAAAAAAAAAAATATATATATAGTTTGAAGCGCTGTTGCGCGTGTTGCGCAACAACCCGAGCCTACATTGGATGTGGCAGCCTAACGGGGTGACTTTATATGACTACATTTGACTACATCGATGTCACGTTTGTGATGAAATGCGGGAATGGACTGCCGCCGACTGCACCGAAATCGCAGCACGGCCAACGTCGCAGTTTGTCACGAAAGAAAATGCGACGCTTGGTTTTGACACCGCAGCCCCCAAAGGTTGCGGAGTGCATCCCGTCTTGGTACGTGAGCAGTGATGTTTTCATATCTATCATTCACAGTCTCATCATCATCATGATTATTATTGCGTTTTGGTTTTAAACTGGGGCTCTTTCTCACTCGCATGCCAGAATCAGAATGTATTTGTACTTTAGGAATCCAATGATCTACAAAGGAATTTTTTTTCCGGTAGGGGCACGGGGTCAGAACATTACAACCACAACAACATTAACACACAATGCAAGAAACCCGTGTGCCAACAGCAGAGCTCCCCTGCGAAACCGCAGCCACACGGAAGCATCGCCCGGTTAACGCGACGGGCACGCAGCGTCGCGGTGAGCTAACGAGCGACGCGTCACCCGACAAAGTTCGGCATAACACTCACTGACAGGTGGCCGGGTGTCACAGCGTCGATCCAGAGAGAGGCTCGGGATGGCCTAAACACGCTGTCGTTGACGACTGACCGCGCTTGCGGCAACGAAGGGGGGGGGGGGAGGGGGGGGGGGGTCACGGCACGCGGCTCACACTTTTTTTTTCTAGATTTGAAGCTTTCGTGACTGCAAGGATTCATATTCTTAGGTTTTTTCGGTAAAGTCACGTAGGTAAAAAATTTAAATTAATAAAAGTAGAATAAAATAAAAATCACGACGTTTCGGAGGCAACACAAGCTTCCGTCTTCAGGTGGAACCGTCACAGCACGATAGCTGTATCACACTTTGCCTGGTCGCACGCTCATAATCCCGCTCGGCGGAGGTCAACCGGTGCCCTTCGTCGCTCCAGTTTTGTTGCAAGCAGAGTGCCGCCGCGTAGGCAGTCAACGGCGCACGTCCTATGCGGCGATTGGCGCCCGCCGCAGGAGTGTGGAGTTTTACAGCACTGGCCCAGAGCTGTAAACGGAGGCAGGCGCTTGCCCGCGCCGCTTTGAGCGAGGGGACACTTTGACGAAGCAGTCGAACCCCCTCTGTATTCAAGAACCCAGGTTTACGCTCGGGTCGGAAGAGCGTGGGTTTGAGCCCAGGCTCTCACGGCCAGCACAGGTTCGTTGCTTCAAAGAGGCCATCGCGAACCCACCGCATCGCCCACCACGCTCCCCACGAATCGCATAATCCATGTGTATCGCAAACGAGCCTTATGTTTGTGCAAGGTGTACGTGCACGTCAGTGTGTGTTTGTGTGTGTGTGTGTTCTATTTTGCAAAGTGGAACTGATAGGGGCACAGGTGTAAGCCTCAGAGCGGAGCGAATCGCACGGTTTGAGATTCGTATCTGTTTTGCCGAGGACATGAATGTTTAAAGTGAGCGCACGCACGGCTCTGTAGAGAGCCCGGCGGACGACTTGATGTAATTTCAGGGAGCGTATGTCGCGCCATGCCAACAACTTGTCACTGGAGCTGGCACGAGCAACATTTAACCTTGAATATAAATTCCGGCTCTCGATCTCGCTCCATCCCAATCTCTGCAGCTCCCCACCTTAATCTATGACTCTCTGCCTCCCTCCTATGCCCCCTTGTATGTGGTATCCATCCCCATCTGTATCTCTCGCCTTATCTACAGATCCATCTCGCCCTTGCTTTCCTGCTGTCCGAAGGCGTGAACGATGTTTCCTAGTGGGGAAGAGAAAAAAACAACAGCAAGCTGAAACATAGAGGTTCCTCCTTCAGTGTGGCAAAAATCACATGTAAACATTCGTACGCAAATGCGGTACCTCTAACGTAATTGTTGGTATGTGTGTGTGCTACAGCAGTGTAGCGGTTAGCACACTGCGCTACTAAACCGTGCAGCAATGTTGACAACATTGCTGCACCTTGCTCCAATTTCTGCTGAGTGGACCTAGAGAAAGCCCCCCCCCCCCCAGGCCATGGTGAAGACAGGCATTACCCCACTTAGCCCTGGAGGTAACCTGCCCTGGAGGTAACCTGCCCTGGACTGCCCTGGAGGTAACCTGCGACAAGTACTGTGAGCGAGCACCCATGAAGGCTGGCATACTGCATGAGGTGGGTGGTGGTGGGGTCGACAAATGGCCGCCTTGGGCCTTCCCTAGTACTATACTCTTTGCTTTTTTCGGTAAAGTCACGAAGGTCGATAGGTTTTTCTACTTACGTCACTTTACCGAACGAACCAAAGAGTATGGATTCCTGCAGTCACGAAAGCTTCAAGATTCTCTAGTACTGATGTTCGCAAACAACACCAGGTGCTATGATTAGACTTAGACACACCAGGCTCAGACTCCGTGCGTGTCTGACAGCATCGAACCTAGGTCGACCCCGATTTACCCATAAAACCTCGGAAGGCAAGTGCTGTTAGCCCGGCATGGGTACTGCACACCTGGAATGCAGCAACTGGTGCAGGCCAGGGTTGGTGGGTCACGCAGATTTGTCGAACTCACAACGTGACCGGGCTGTGAAGTGGACAGGACATGGCATTGCAGCAAAGGGATACTTGAATCCACCCGTGTGGAGCTTTGACTCCTCAGCCCCCCTTTACGTGTGTCGGGAAATTTCTCCCAGGTAATCCAAAGTTTCCACCTACATTACAAACACAGCCATTCACGGAACTGGCCCAAACATCCCAATGTAGGACCCTCCTGTAAAAGTCTTGAGACCTCCGTGAGGTTTTTTTTTTCCTGGATGACACGAGGTCATTGTTATGTTATTGTTAGCGAATACAGCACATGTTTAGGCCTGCATGTGACACAAGCGATGGTGGGGGGTGGTAGTGTAGCGGTTTAGCGCGCTGCGCTATGAACCCGGTGACCCGAGTTCTATTCCCGCTCACGGTCGACACCAGTGACGATTTTCTAAACTGGTGCTGGGCCTCCCCTAGATCGACTCGGCCTCAAATGAGTACCTGGTGCGGTGCATTAACATCGCGACTGGGGAGACAAAGGCGGCCGGACGTGGTGTTGGCCACCCACCCCCTAGTGTGCCGTGCTGGCCTTCGTAGGTGCTCGTTAACAGCACTTGCTCCAACAGTCTGTTACATGCTATGAGGGGAATCTTAGTCTTTGGTGGGGTCAGCGTGAGGGCTTGTCCGCCAAATTGCGTTGATGCCATTGAGTTGACCTCAGAGAATCTCTTTGCCCTTAAGTGGCCACTGACATCACCACAGCGTGTGTGCATAGGCTAGGTGCACCTTGAGGCCATATGTGAAGTGTCGAAGGTTCGCTGCCAGGAGGTCAAGGGACAGACCCAGGTGTTATGGGTTAACTACCTGAAATGACTTGCAGATGCACCACTGTGCCATCTCGCTGCTTTTGTAGCTACCCCGGCTCGTTGTTGGGAGCGTCGCTCCTCTGCTCTCTGTTGTTTCTCGAGAGCGACTGCCTCCAAAAGCCCAATAGCGTCCTTCAGGAGCCCTCCTCCACCGGGGCCAATCTTGACATCGCTGGTACCAGTAGTCATCAGCAAGGCCACTCAGCTCCACATTTTCCTGTACCGCATCAGCCCATCTCTTCTGTAGCCCCTGCCAGGCTCATCTCACACACGCTGGTGCACATACGTGACCTTATTATGGGCAATAAAAGCCAGTTGTGGCAGTTTTTGCAGCGAAATGACCTTCATTCCCTACGCGTTAAAGGCTTTCACGGCCTCTCCTCTTCGTGCCGAAAAGTGCCCGGCACTCTATTTATACTCGGTATTGACGTGCGTGCTTTAATCATGTTAAAACAGCACATGCGCGGAACTTTTGAAATGATTATTGGGAAAGCTGGACGCATTAAAACGTCCCGTAGCCGTGGGGGCCCTGCGGATGACTTTGTTTGGGGGCGGCTTTAAGCGACTAAATCTGGCGCTCTGATTTTCCTCGAGCCCCTTTTAGGTCGCAGCCCTTCGCGTCCGATTAATGAGTTTTGGTCGATCTGTTGCAGATTTTTTTTTTCAAATTCCCCGTCGATTGCTTTTTATCCGTGGCTACTTATCGGCGTGCGGTCTCGGTGGTTTAATGTTAAACAGAACGAGACATTGCACGCGCGCCGCTCAATATTGTGCTGCTGGCTAACTTGTCACGCGCGACCTCTGACCCCCCCCCCACCCACATTCTGCAGTCTGGAGAGGCAGTTCCCCCCCCTCTCTCTCCCACTACTTCCTCCCTTTGTATGTGTGTTTGTACCGTACGTAGCCAGCCATGCTAATTGGAGGTGCGGGGGAAGGACAAGAAGCTAAACACAATTAACAGCTCTAAGGAAATGAGTTTTCAATCTAGATTTTAAAAATGCATAGCTCCAAGAGCGTTCCAGACGGCCAAGAGAAGCGCCATCTGAAAGTATGCGATGCGGTGACCGACTTTGTTCGACGGCGAGCCAAAAGCCGCTGCTGCGAGGTTGACCAGAGTTCGTGCGATGGTTATTGCGCCTTGACGAGATCAGCGAGGTACCGTGTGCTTCATTTGTGGCGAGCACTTTGTGTGTAATGAGTGCGACCTTTTCCCTTCATACCCCCCCCCCCCCCCATCAAACGCTTTTCTTAGTTTGCCTGCGTTTGAAGCGTCCACCATAGCAAGACGGAGGTGAAAAGTGGCGTTCACTTACAATATCCGGCAGCATCTCCCAGCCGACTGGCATGGCTGCCACGATAGCGAGATGTTAACTCCCTCGCCTCGTATGCAGGAGGTTGCGGGTTCAATCCCGACCCTGACGCCTGCTGTATATTTGGAGTTTGCATGTTCTCCCCGTGGTCGCGTGGTTTTTTTTTCGGGTCCTCCGGTTTTTCCCTCCGCATTTAGAATCAGCATCACGTGTTTAGAGTATCTTGCTGCGATACATTTCCAGATGATAAGCCACTTCGTGAGCTATCATGGGTGACCAGCTCACTTCTGATATCGAGCTGCCGTGTAGCTCAGTGGCCTTCGCTGTTCAAAAAGAAAAACATGTTTGTAAATAGTTTAGTTTGTTATGTAACATTTTCAAATTAAACTCACTTATCTCTGTGGCTCATTGAAATTGTTGTTGTTGTTGTTGTTTTTGTTATTAGGACTGTTAAATGTTGTTGCGCATTGGGAGAAAAATCGTACGTAAGTCTATATATTAAGGGGGGGGGGGTGGGAATTGTGTTCTATGTTATAACGTAATTGGATAACGGTGTCTTGCATCGCGAGCCTACTCTCTGTCATTTGTGTGGATTACGGTCAGGCTTACAATGTTCGTTATCATAGTAATATCATTGTCATGATTGGAACATCATTATTCTTACGAAATGTGACACTGTCGATGGTAAACGTGCTTGACGCCGTTATCTTTGCACGTGAAATTAAACCGCAATGGCGAATGTAAATTTAATCCACCTACAGTATGATCGTTAATCCGTCGACAATGAGCGTGCCATCGCTAATCTGTCGTTTTTTAGTATTCATTCTTACCCGCGAAAGCCGCCTCCCCTAAGTCGCCCTCGTAGTTTGTTTTGAATGTTTGGCCGCTTTCACCTTCATGGCGATTTGCACATTGGAAGAATCCGCCATACACAGACAACAAAACCGCCCGTGCACATGCGAGGAGAACACATTGGCTACACGAGTCTGGTGGAAGCCCTACTTGCAGAACTGCTTCTCCCATAGAGCCCTGACTTCTCCGTGCCCTCCGGTTTTTCCCTCCACGTTTAGAACCAACTATGCGTTTCGACTATTTAAATTATTTCGCTGCTATAAATGTCCAAACGATAAGCCACTTTGTTGAGCTAACGTTTGTGGCCAGGTCGCTTTTGACAAATAAGCGAATACATCAGTGGGCTTTGTCTGCTAAGATGGGGATGGTTTCGTTGTATTTGTATGTGTCTGGGTGATTTGTTTACCTCTTGTACTTTGTATTCCTATCGTGTTTTTGTACCGTTTGTTGTTGTACTATTCTTACCCCGTGCCCATACTGGACATCTGTGAGAAAGAGCTTTATAGCTCATCGGATTCCTCCTGCAGTAGAAAATAAATATTCTGATTCGGATGCTGTTCCGGGGAATGTCTCACGCCATTGCCAACCCTGCCGCCCAAGGCTGTTGTACATTTTAACGTGTTACAAATAAAACGTTGCGCTGAGGTTATCTTTACTGAAGCACGCTGTCCAGCTGCGAAGTGGAAAGTGAATGACCCCGTGACATCGCCGTTCCCAACATTCAGCCACTGTGTGCCGGCATCATGGCCCCACATCTGAAATGTGACGACGACCCACGCACGCAAACACGGACGTATGTTGAACTTCTTTCGCACCGTACGTAGCCCACGGTTTCTCATCGGAGGTGTAGCCCATCGATTGCTCGCTCGCCCCACTGCTGGCAGGAAGGGTCTCCTCTAGAGAGCCCCTCTATCGTGGGCATTTGGCCTACTCTTCCACGTTGGCCGGACATCTTGGGAGAGGTGGGAGTGGCCAGATTTTAACTCGCGTCCCGCCCATTCACTAATTGCGGTGTAACCATTTATTCCTCTGGGTAGACAAAAGTCGGGAGATTTAATCAACTTGCCCAATTTTTTTCAAGATCGAATCCAACAAGCGAGCTCTGGATTGTCCAGTCTGCTAAAGGGCCCCCGTGGCGGTGAGATGTTAACTACTTCGCCTGGTACACAGGAGGTCGTGGGTTGGATCCGACCCTGATGCCTGTATATCATGTTCTCCCCGTGGTCGTGTGGATTTTTCTCCACGACCTCCTGTTTTCCCCTTCACATTTAGAAACCACGCACGTTTCGAGTGTCCGGCTGCTATACATTTACACACGATAAGCCACATCGTTGAGCTATCGGTTGTGATAGCCAGGTCGCTTCTGAAAAGAGCTTCATTGCTCAGTGGGCCTCACCTGGTAAAATACAAAAAATAGTAACCATTTAGGGCTGGACGATTAATCGATTTCAAATCGAAATCGCAATTTGAAACAATGCGATTAGCAAATCGCAAAGGCTGCGATTTTTTGCGATTTGAAAAGTCCTGTTACTCTCTTATTGGAATTGTTTTATTTATTATTATAACTTTATTTATTTAACTTAACAATTGTTCTTTGTTTGATTGTTCTATTTCAATTAAAGCATTTTAATAAGTACACGTTGGAAGCAATTCTATCTTTTAAGTTCTCATCCTTGCTTCAGAGCATATAGAGCAGTTCGTATTTTGATGGTATCATGTGGTAATGCTCCATCACATGTTTTAAATCTATTACACAGCGTATATTGAATTGAAGCTTGACTTAAAAAAATGTTTTATCGCAAATCAAATCGCAATCGCAACATCTGTCGGAAACATCGCAATTAGATAGTTACCCCAAATCGTTCAGCCCTATAATTACGCCATGGCTGCATCCATTGGCCATATGTATGCGATGTTCATACATTCCCCTCGGTAACTGCGCTTCTCTGATCCTCCATGTAGGGTTGAGCCAATGCTTCTCGGTAGGTTGCCCGTTTTAAATAAAGGACAACAGAAACGATTGATCCATCGATTTGTTTTAAACGTGGACCGATTTTGAGCTTTGTTATCATTAGTTTGGGGGGGGGGGTGGTGGTGGGAGTTGATGTGGGTGGTCATCATCGCTCGTGACTCCTTCACGCCGAGCAGAGGAGGACGTGCGGTGGACTTAACGAGTCCACAATGCAGCACAGCACGTACTGGCGGGGGGCGCGGGGAGGTCAATGAGGTAATGACGGAGACGCGGCGAGACGCGTTGATCCCCTCGTCGTCATGGATAGGTGCTCATAACAAGCTATCGCACGGTGACACCGCTAATTAGGGTTATTGCGCTTTCTATTTCGTGAGCGGCGTTATGTTCTATTGGTTCAGATAGCAAGCAAGGTGTGGAGACGCAAATCTCCCGCCGTGCGATTGTAAAGTCTTCGCCCGTGATTGGCTAAAGTTGCCCCCCTCCTGAGGCCCCCCCCCCCCCCCCCCCCCGGGTTATTTCGGTTAACCGCAAAACGCTTGGGGGGGGGGGAGGCGTGGCTGTAGCAGAGTGGCGCTCTCGTCAGAAGTGAATAAATGAAGTACAATGTGACAACCAACGGCCCAAGTTACATTCCTCACCGTGACCAACATCAGTGGAAATTGGTATCTGTACCCAATCTAAACGAAACAGTTTTTTTTAGTTTACCAATTAAAGCCCACCGAGCTATATACAGTATAGCTCGTTTTTTTCAGAAGCGACGTGGCCACAAATTCTAGCTCAACGAAGTGACTTTTCAATTTACAGCAGCCAAATACTCTTACACGCATGTTGATTCTAAATGTGGAGGGAAAAAGCGGAGGACCCGGAGAAAAATCCACACGGCCGTGCGGACAACATGCAAACTCCAAATATATAGGCGTCAGGGTTGGGATCGAACCCACGACCCCTTGTATACCGGTCCAGGCAGTTAACATCTCGCCACCGTGGCGACCTCGGCCATCTGCAAGGTGGACCCAGCCGAGAATAAAATACTTGGACAATCGTTCCGGTGGAACAAATGGCGCTTGCAAACATCTCTTTCTCCTGATTGTGTGTAGAGATCAATGTGGAATTTTGCCTCGAGCGAATTTTGTCGTCTATCGCTTTCCGTCGTCTGGAGATGATTGCGAGAGCGAGAAGACGTTCAATTGATGTGGAGGGCTCGCGATCGGACTGGCATGGAACGATAAGTGGCCAAAACGAAATCAACGATGGTTGCCCGCAGAGGAAGCAACGGGGGACGCCAAGAATTGTGGGTAGGCTTTAACAAATGTGTTCAATAATTGAGCGTGGTCCAGTCAATAAAATGTGCTTAGTTATTGAGCGCGGTGCGTTTAATAATTGAACCTTTTTTGTGTTCAATAATGTAATCCGTTATGTCCAATGACTGCGGAATTTTCACGAGCGCATTTATTAAACATTTCGTTGAACGGGCCAACAAATGCCTTTCTCTAATCCTCGGTACTCTGCCTCTTGAGGGCGGGAAGCGAGCGTTTTGTCGGCACACCGGTACGAATGTTAATTTACAAGACACAAAGACAATTTGTGCAGCGTCACAATATGGCGTGAGATCACAAGGGCCCCCGAACAATTGAGAAAAAACATTCAACGCCGTAAACGCATCTTGGGTCACGCAAAACGGCCTCGTTGGGCCACCCAGCCCCATTTTAGTTTAGATCAAATTCCCTTGTCTTCTGAAATCCACACCACCGATTTCGTCCGAGTCTCATATTTGTTTTGGTTTCATTCCATCGAACGATATTTCTTTGCCATTCATGCCAGGTTCAGCTCGCTTAAACATCGCCCGGCTGGCAGGGACAATGCTTTCCTGTTATCCACTCTCAATTGTTGGGTCCGGTCAGTGGACCATGCAGCAATAAGAGTGCTGATTTGCTGCCTCGGCACGGTTGGCTACGTACGGTGGGTGAAATAAGTTCAACAACATACATACAAGTCGTGATGATGCTTGTGGAACCTCTGCATGTTAAATAATAAGGGGCGTGGGGGTACCTTTAGACAGTGCAGCAAGTAGGCTGCTATCTTAACCCCATCACAAACATTCGTTGGGTTTTCTCCTGGCACACTGGTTTCCTCCCACGTGACAAAATCCATGAAAAATTGAATTGGCCCAAAAATCCAATGCAGCACCATCTGGAAAGAGAGTCGCGTTACCCAGGGGGCCTGCGTTATGAAGAAAGTCCATTGCCCACAGCGTCACCCATTGTATATTTTCCCTTGAAATGCCACGCAATGTTATTGTCGAATTTGTGCGAGTTTTTTGTTGTTGCTGTTCTTACTCCGGGAGTTCTCGTCAAGTCGGCCGTCTTTCAAGGGATTATTTTCACCTGAGGAGCGAGGTGGTTGGACGTAGAGACGGTTCGTTCGGGCATGAGCGCTGGAGATTCGTGGCAACCTTCTGCGCTCACCGGCACCACACCCGCGGGCTTAGACGCAGAGCCCCTCCAGTCACTAGGCGCACGGTTTATGTGAAAGGACCCGTTCGTTTCACGCTCGCATCTCTTCCGCGCGACATCCTTAACTGCGCGTTGTCAGCCTCGCTCTTTAATTAATTTAAAATGCAGCGGAGCAAGAAAGCCATGGAATTTAATTGTGAGCTGTTGAGCATCAAAAAAAAAGGAAAGCTGGTAACTCCTTCATGCAAAATTTAAATAGAAATCTTTTCAATTTGTCCGTGCGATGTTTAATATGCTGTTAGCAGGTCGTCGCTGAGCGTCGTGTTAAGTGCAGAGCAGACATCCGCCGCGATGCGGTGATGCGGAACTGCTTTCAAATAATACGCCCGGATAGTTTTACAGCTGAAGGTTGCTTCTCAAAATCAGCCGCGGGCAAGGTGCGTGTGCGGGGTGGGGGGAGTGGTTCAGCCGAGTCGTAATAATTTGCGTGGGCAATAACAAGGGGTGCGTAACGCACGCAACACGCGGCCCTCACGGAGGCGCTCTGACTGTGACCCCTACACGGAGGTCACCGCTGAGCCCAGGACGGCCGAGGCACTGCATCCCCCGGTCACACGCCCACCGGAGGCTGAACCGGGGGGTCTCAAGTGTAACAGTGTTGTTAGTCTCAGCCCGGTCCCCGTTGTGGTTTTGTGAATAATTTGATCAAAGGCAATTCCGGGGGCTGCTTTTATGTGGCGGGCACGCGCACGTTGTGCACACACGTGTGTGTACGCGTGCTGTGGGGAGTGGCGACTTGGCGGTTGGCTACGCTGCGCTATGAACCCGGAGACCCCAATTCGATTCCCGCTCACGGTAAACACCAGCGATGATTATCTGAACCAGTCCTGGTCATCCGCTAGGTCGACTCGGCCTCAAATGAGTACCAGGTGCGGTGTGTAAACATCGCCACTAGCGAGGCAAAGGCGGCCGGGCGTGTTGTGTTGGCCACCCACCCCCTCGTGTGGCGGGCCGGCCTTTATAGGTGCTCGCTAACAGCGCTTGTCCCAATAGTCTTTCACAGGTTTTATGGGGAATAATTTTTTACGTGCTGTTAAAAGTACAGTGTATTTTTTTTTTAAGTTGCGTTATAGGCCTTAGGACCTTTGATAATGCAACAAAGCATTACGTAATGGTGTGATATGATCCGAATGAGATCACTCTTGCCCAACTCCATATTTTTATGCAAACCTGGTCCCAATGTCTGCTAGGTCACCTTACCCTTGGAGTTCTCACCCGGATAAATGTGCTCCTTGTGTCCCACATGGACCCGAATAGGTGCTCGCTAACTGCACATGCACTGACAGGAGAGGAAAAACGCTAAATAGGATATTTATAGATTTATTTAATACAGTTTGACATTCATGATTTACTTGTGCAAAATGTTCTTGACCGACTCATGATAACCGGAGCACAATGGTCCGCCTTCACAAAACGTCGCCTTTAAAGCCCGCTTTGCAACGGGGAGCGTGCGCTAACAATGATAGCCTATCAGCTGTGCTGGCATTGTGTGGACTATCAAAACTCTGTTCATCTGCCTCCTGCCTCAGCGGATGCAGACACGACACTCGGCTATCAAGACACGCTTAAGCCAAACAAAAAAAATGCGATGAATGAGAAGTTGAGTAAAATAGTTGGATTCTTTTTTGCTAATCCATCCCGCATCAACCCACGTGGGCATTTTTCTGCGTTCGGTCTCTGACTGCGAGGGAGGGCACCGCTGCAGAGATTAGCGCGCTCGCCGGCGTGACCAACTCCGCGACCCGAGTTCGATTCCCGCTCACGGCCAACACCAGTGACGGATATCTTGAACCGATGCTCGGCCTCCTCCAGGTGGATGCGGCCGTAAAGTGAATACCGGGTGCAGTGAGTAAACATCAAGGCGGCCAGGCGTGTTGCTGGCCAACCACTCCCTCGTGTGCTGCCCTTCGTAGGTGCCCGCTAACAGCACTTACCCCAACAGTCTGTTAAAGGCTAAACGGGTGGTGGTAGGGGGGGGGGAGGAGTTGCATCTTATTCTTGGCTGCATAGATTGCTCGTGTTGTTGACACTGTTTGACTTTTGGTTTAGAAGCTGCTTTTCAATCAGTCACCCGCTCACCGCCGGAGCAGTCGATGTGCCGGCCACTCACCCGCCAGCTCTTTCGCGCCGTCCATAAATCAAGGCGCGGGAGTCAAACAGCCAGTCACTCATTCAATTACTCCTTCAGTCACTCATTCAATTACTCCTTCAGTCACTCAGTGGGTTCAGCCAATGAATCACAGCCTAAGATTTGCATGGAGAGTGTTGGGGGAGGGCAGGGGGGAGAATCACCACGATACGGAATCTCTTTGGTGAGACAGTCCAAGATTGTGGCATGTCTGTAGCTCCAGATAGATGGAGCCTTGTGCTCGGTGAGATCGCCATTACTCAAGCAGCCTTTAGAGTTCGGCTGTCGTCATCGTCATCACCACTATTCTCAGCCGCAGTGTCGTCATCGCTACCGCGCAAATATAATCATCACTACCGCACCAATTTCATCACTGCTAGACCAATGGCATGAATATCGTCATCGCTACCACACAAATAGCATCACTACCACATCAATATCATCACTACCACACCAAATAGCATCATTATCACTACCACACCAATATCATCACTACCACAGCAATACTAACATCACTACCACCAATATAATCATCATCATAACGACCACATCAATATCATAATCATTGCTACTACACCATTATCTTAATCACCACTACTACACCAATATCATGATCATCACTACCACACCACTAACATTATTATGACTACCACACCAGTATAATAATACATCACTACCACACCAATATCAGCAGCATCATCACTACCACACCAATATCATCATCATTATCACTACCACACCAATATCAGCAGCATCATCACTACCACACCAATATCATAATCATTGCTACTACACCATTATCTTAATCATCACTACCACACCAATATCATGATCATCACTACCACACCACTATCATTATTATGACTACCACACCAATATCATCATCATCATCATCACTACCACACCAATATCATTATCATCATCATCATCACTACCACACCAATATCATCATCATCATCACTACCACACCAATATCAGCAGCAACTGCATTGCCAATGTTGGAACTTCCTAACAGCTGCTCCATTTGCTATTTTATATATTTGCATCATTGCTGCACTTTTGTTTTTGTCGTTTTGGTGTCCCGGGTCACACTTGCAAACGGCACTACCCTGGTCTCCATGAGACCTCACCCTGGCTCAACGAAGACACTCGACTCGACAGGGATGCTCACACGAATCGTTCGACTTCACGCGAGGGGTCTACTCTTTTGCCCGTGACCGTCACAATCTTGAGTGGCGTCGGCCCGTCGCCATTCACAGCCACATTTCGTACGTCAAAAAGCATGCAGTCCTTGAACCACCCCATCCGCCACAATGGGAACAGAGGTGTGCTTTGTGATCTCAAACGGGTTACCGGCGACTACGCGAAAGAGCGAGGCCAGACCTGAAGCCACGTCAAGCCACTTTCGTTGAGTTGATCATTTGTGGCCATATCCCTTCTGAAAGAGAAGCTAATAGCTCAGTGGGCTTTTACTGATGCAATACAAATAGTTTAGTTTCAGTTGTATATATTACTCTTTGGTTCTTTCGGTAAAGTCACGTATAAAGATAAAATAATAAATGAATTTCTAGCATACGACGTTTCGATTGCAACACAAGCAATCGTCATCAGGTATAAATGATTGCTTGTGTTGCAATCTAAACGTCGTATGGTAGTATTTAATTTATTATTTTATCTTTATACGTGACTTTACCGAAAGATCCAAAGAGTAATTTCTGCAGTCACGAAAGCTCCAAATTAAGTTGTATATATTGTTTGTGATTTGCTTACCTTACCTATACTTTGCACTCGGATCGTGTTTTTTGGAACTGTTTGTTGTTGTAACGTTCTGACCCCGTGACCCTTCTGGACATCTGTAGAAAAATAGCTTCACAGCTCATCGGATTCCTCCGGGTATAAATCAATATTCTGATTCTGAAAAGAGAACTTCTTGGGAGGTTAGGGATCAACTGTTCCAACAGCTCTGGGAGCTGGCGAAACGGAGGAAGCGTTTACGCTTAGCGGTGTCAATGACACTGAACACGATGACCTCTTAACCCTTTCTCTTTCCGATGACGTACGTACGTGTACGTCATCACGTTTTTTTCCACAACTCTGTTGCAAAGATGGACACGTACCGGAATAAAAACAAACAAAAATGTAATTTCTATTTAAAGCTTTCGTGACTGCAGGGATTTATCTTCTTGGTTATTTCGGTAGAGTCACGTAGAAGGGAAATAATAAAATAATAAAAATTCAAACATAATAAAATACAATTCTCACATTACTTTATTAACAAAAATTACTTTATTGGTACCGAGACTCCTACAAAGGCCGTGCGGGAGGGCGTGTGGCACAGTTTGGCGCCAGCTATGATAGAGTGCGGTCGTGTCGCTACGGTTCTTTACTGTGAGTACAATGTCTTTACTGTGAGTACAATGTCTTTAAAAACAATGGCGCGATGCGCTCTCGAATTAAAATTTACGCTGAAACACTTACGCGGCATTACGAGGTACCAGCGATGAACGGGACCCACGCCCGTGTAACTTGCAGTCGTCTCGGAAAGGGTTAATTTATATCACCCGGCCTCACCCAGTGACGGCTGGCTGGCTAAATCGCTTGACGACGGTTCCATGGGCAAAACTAAAAACAACCCGATCTTGAAAATGAAGAGATGGAGCGCCGTCTGGTGGCCGGGGCAAGGGATCGCTTGGCTCCACCACAGACAAAGATCCCCTTTGTGGGCTTGACATTGTTGGGGCAAGTGCTGCTAGTGAGCACCTATGAAGACCGGAACAGGGGTGGGTGGCCAGCACCACGCCCAGCCGCGTTTTTCTCCCCAGTGGCAATTTTTTTACACATCGCACTAGGTACTCAATTGAGGCTGAGTCGACCTAGGGAAGGCCCGGGATCCATTCATATAATCGTCACTGGTGATGGCCATGAGCAGGAAACGAACTCGGGTCACTGGATTCGTAGCTGCGCCATCGCTTCACAGCCACATTGGAGATGGTTCCCGTGGCAACACCGCACGTGGAGCTGGTTCCCGTGGCAACACCGCACGTGGAACTGGTTCCCGTGGCAACACCGCACGTGGAGCTGGTTCCCGTGACAACACCGCACGTGCGGCTGGTTCCCGTGGCAACACCGCACGTGGTGCTGGTTCCCGTGGCAACACCGCACGTGGAACTGGTTCCCGTGGCAACACCGCACGTGGAGCTGGTTCCCGTGACAACACCGCACGCGCGGCTGGTTCCCGTGGCAACACCGCACGTGGAACTGGTTCCCGTGGCAACACCGCACGTGGAACTGGTTCCCGTGGCAACACCGCACGTGGAACTGGTTCCCGTGGCAACACCGCACGTGGAGCTGGTTCCCGTGACAACACCGCACGTGCGGCTGGTTCCCGTGGCAACACCGCACGTGGGGCTGGTGCCCGTGGCACCACCGCACGTGGAGATGGTTCCCGTGGCAACACCGCACGCGGGGCTGGTGCCCGTGGCACCGCCGCACGTATTGTACACTTCTACAGATGTCCCCTTGTGATGACTCCCAAGCGGCAACCGACTCTCTGGACAGCCCGTGAAGGTGCCCGTAACGATTCACCGAATTCTCACGATGTCTTCACCACTGCCTTTGTATTGTTTTCTAATTTTCGCCTTGATTTCTTAAAGTTTTCGCCGCGTTCGACGTGTGTGCATGCGTGCACTCGAGCCGTGAGAGCAGCTGTCTCGTTTCCAAGCACATCTCTCTCTTGGTGGTGGTGGTTGCTGGGGTGGTGAGATGGTGTTTCTTTTAAGTTTTCCGCGCAACTTACACAAACTGAGAATAATCAATGATGACACGCAAATTATCGATCAATTTTAATCTCTTCATTTTCGGCAATGGAACCAGACACGTCTCCACTCTGTCGCAACTTGTGCCTCCATCTGCGCAACATCTCCCGCATTCGCCCGTTTCTCCATACGATAACTGCCATTGACAGGTGATGAGATGAAAATGCTTGTGGCTCTTTTTCAGAAGAAACCTGGCCACAAATGATAGCTCAATGAAGTGGTTTGTCATGCGGACGTTTCATAGCAGCCAAATACTCTAAAAGCATTTTGATTCTAAATTTGGAGCGAAAAACCCGGAGGATTCTGGAGAAAAATCCACGGTGACCATGGGGTGAACGTGCAAACTCCAAAATACACAACAGGCGTCAGAGCGGGCTCAAACCCACGACCTCCTGTATACCAGGCGAGTTAGTTAACATCTCCTAGCCACCGTGGCACCCGTTTTTTTTTTTTGTTAAACCAGAGCCCAGTACGGAGCGCGAGCGACGCTGCCGTTCAGACGTTCCTCGAACGACAAAGCCCGAGGCCAAGGTGCCCGCGGGGCAGGAGAAATGGGCAGGTGCTTGGGCTCACACTGCCCTATTCTTAGGTTTTTTCGGTAAAGTCACGTAGGTAAAAAAATTAAAATTAATGAAAGTAAAATAAAAATAAAATAAAAATCACGACGTTTCGGAGGCAACACAAGCTTCCGTTGCCTCCGAAACGTCGTGATTTTTATTTTATTTTTTATTTTACTTTTATTAATTTTAATTTTTTTACCTACGTGACTTTACCGAAAAAACCTAAGAATATGAATCCTTGCAGTCACGAAAGCTTCAAATCTAGAACTCACACTGCCCCTTACTCACGTTGGACGCGTTACATTTCACTCTTGACGACTGCGAGCGGAGCGCTCGGAACAACTGCACCGCCCAGCTGGAACGCGACTGCTTGTAAAATATTAAAGAAGCGGGCACTCTGGATCTGCAAACAGTTTTTTTTTTTTGCCAGCTGCACGGCAAGCAATGCGACTCCTTTACTTCGGCACGCGCAGAGATTCCTGCTCGGCGGCATCGCGCCAGAACTGCTCACCCGCTCGCGACATGGGCCGTGACGGCCGTTGATGCAACGCCACGTTGCCCGTTCGGAAGGCCACAATAAATCCACAATTCGGTCAATTGAGCAATCGATGGATTGAGCAACTGGAGGGCGAGGGAGGGGGGTTGGGGGGAGGGGGGGTAGTTTTTGGCCGCAGGTGCTCATGGAGGGGTTGATGGCATCATTAGCCATGCAAAATGCGTGTATGCTCAATGATGCCCAATTGAGCTAAATGGGCCACCGCAACTCGTGAGCGTCGCTCCGGGTTTGGATTTGTGTATTCCTTCGTCGGTGGAGCGTGCGAGCGAGCGAGCCAGTGAACGGCACGCGTGAACGCGCGCGAGCCACAGGCAGGTGCACGCATGCACAGCGAACATATTGTGATGTGATTAGCTGCTGTAAACACTTGCGGTCGCGCCAGTGAATCCATGTGTGCTGCTGTTAAGGCAGCTATAAAACAAAAACCACGCTGCGATAATTTGGAGAAGTCTAATGGTGCCGCTGGGTGAGCCACTTGCGGTGCTGGGTGGGATAGTGGTGGCGCTGGGTGGGATAGTGGTGGCGCTGGGTGGGATAGTGGTGGTGCTGGGTGGGATAGTGGGGGTTCTGGGTGGGATAGTGGTGGTGCTGGGTGGGATAGTGGTGGTGCTGGGTGGGATAGTGGTGGTTCTGGGTGGGATAGTGGTGGCGCTGGGTGGGATAGTGGTAGTGCTGGGTGGGGTAGTGGTGGTGCTGGGTGGGATAGTGGCGGTGCTGGGTGGGGTAGTGGTGGCGCTGGGTGGGATAGTGGTGGCGCTGGGTGGGATAGTGGTGGTGCTGGGTGGGATAGTGGTGGTGCTGGGTGGGGTAGTGGTGGCGCTGGGTGGGATAGTGGTGGCGCTGGGTGGGATAGTGGTGGTGCTGGGTGGGGTAGTGGTGGCGCTGGGTGGGATAGTGGTGGTGCTGGGTGGGATAGTGGTAGTGCTGGGTGGGGTAGTGGTGGCGCTGGGTGGGATAGTGGCGGTGCTGGGTGGGATAGTGGCGGTGCTGAGTGGGATAGTGGCGTGCTGGGTGGGATAGTGGTGGTGCTGGGTGGGATAGTGGTGGTGCTGGGTGGGATAGTGGTGGCGCTGGGTGGGATAGTGGTGGCGCTGGGTGGGATAGTGGTGGTGCTGGGTGGGATAGTGGTGGTGCTGGGTGGGATAGTGGTGGCGCTGGGTGGGATAGTGGTAGCGCTGGGTGGGATAGTGGTGGTGCTGGGTGGGATAGTGGTGGTGCTGGGTGGGATAGTGGTGGTGCTGGGTGGGATAGTGGTAGTGCTGGGTGGGATAGTGGTGGTGCTGGGTGGGATAGTGGTGGTGCTGGGTGGGATAGTGGTGGTGCTGGGTGGGATAGTGGTGGTGCTGGGTGGGATAGTGGTGGTGCTGGGTGGGATAGTGGTGGTGCTGGGTGGGATAGTGGTGGTTCTGGGTGGGATAGTGGTGGTGCTGGGTGGGATAGTGGTGGTGCTGGGTGGGATAGTGGTGGTGCTGGGTGGGATAGTGGTGGCGCTGGGTGGGATAGTGGTGGTGCTGGATGAGATAGTGGTGGTGCTGGGTGGGGTAGTGGTGGTGCTGGGTGGGATAGTGGTGGCGCTGGGTGGGATAGTGGTGGTGCTGGATGAGATAGTGGTGGTGCTGGGTGGGGTAGTGGTGGTGCTGAGTGAGATAGTGGTGGTGCTGAGTGGGATAGTGGTGGTGCTGGGTGGGATAGTGGTGGTGCTGGGTGGGATAGTGGTGGTGCTGGGTGGGGATAGTGGTGGTGCTGGGTGGGGTAGTGGTGGTGCTGGGTGGGATAGTGGTGGTGCTGAGTGGGATAGTGGTGGTGCTGAGTGGGATAGTGGTGGTGCTGGGTGGGATAGTGGTGGTGCTGGGTGGGATAGTGGTGGTGCTGGGTGGGATAGTGGTAGTGCTGGGTGGGATAGTGGTGGCGCTGAGTGGGATAGTGGTGGTGCTGGTAGGGCTTGTAGTGGTGCTGGTGGACACACTTTGCACACGGAGCCAACCTAGAAGTAGACCTGTACAATAGTTTATTTCTGTGGCCACACCACAATTTGCAAGACGTTTGGCGTCCCTCACCCTACCGTCAGCAGTTGTCCACCATTTTATCAGAGAGTGCAGCATTGGAAATTATTTCAGACGGGTATCAACCGTAAAAAATGTATACCCAACAAACTCTCATCCCTTTGTTCGTGGAAATACATTTTATACAAACGGAACGCATATACAGTCACACCTCGTCTTTTTTGTTTTCGACTAACAATGTTGGGGACTGCGGTTTCCCCTTTTACGGGCTCAAGAGATTGCGCATACGAAACGAGAGCAAAACAAAATTGGGACGGACTTTAATAAATGATTAAGTCTGGGCGTGTTTTGCGTATATCCATGTATTTTGGATTTAAGTGTTTTAGAGAGAGACGGGGGAGTGGGGAGGGAGGGCGCGGGTTGTAATGTTTGCATCGGCGAGTGCACGGTTGAGTGCGTCGGACGCGTCGCAGCCATTCCCTCCAGGGTGGGTGTCCTTGCCAGGGCTCGTGCGAGTGCGTGCGTGCCGTTCGGGTTCATCCGAGCGTTCAGTCACGCACTCGGCTGGGGGCTTTCGGAGGAAAAGTGGTGCGCTCCGCGCGCGTGCGGGGAGCAGTGACCCGAGTTCCATACCCGCTCGCGGCCACTGAAGAATATCTGAACCGGTCCCGGGCCCTCCCCTAGGTCGACTCAGCCTCAAACGAATACTTGGTAGGGTTTTCGAACGTCGCCACTGGGGAGACGAAGGCGGGCGAGCGTGGTGTTGGCCACCCACCCCCTCGTGTGCCGTGCCGGCCTTCGTAGGTGCTGCTCGCTAACAGCACTTGCCCCAACAGTCTCTTAAGGCTGTGCGGGGGATATTTGTTCATGTAAGACGATATTTGTGTAACTGTGTGCGTGTGCATGTACTTTCCGTGCGTGTGTGCATCCACGTGTGCGTCCACGTGTGTGCACGCACGTGTTTGCGTGCATGCACGTGTGTGCGTGTGCACACGTGTGTGCGTGCGTGTACTCCAGCCGTTGAGTGGAGCGTCTTCTTTCTAAATGCGTCTCTCTCTCTCGGTGGTGGTGGTGGTGTGGTGGCGAGAGGTTGCCGATGGTGCCACACGCTGCGTCCCGGCACTCTGCCACCATCTCCGAATATCGAAGAGGTTTTGGCAGCTCCCGTTTGTTAACGAGGTGTACACGACCCTAGGGCACTCCAAGCAGAGCCAAAAGCCAGCCGGGTTCGATTCCCACTTTGGGCCCGATTGTTGTGTGAACAATCTTCTCAAATTTTACGTAAGCGTTTAACCCTCGAACCTACTATCGATTGGCTCAGTCTGAAGTCTTGAGCGTTCACACCTAATCTTAAACTTATTTTGGTGTGAGCCTACAACTGTGAGTCTTGGGACTCGATTGAACTGGAAGCATCATTTAAGACCTCCCGTAGTATGGCTCCCGGCATTGCCAATGAAACATGAACTACGTTAATTGTGCCATAACCTCGCTCTCCAACCTGCGAGCACTAACAATGAACTATAAACAGTTCTAACGGTGTCTTGGTCTGGCTGTCTTATCCTCGGGCATCAACACATGAAGACCATGAGGGTAACCGAGTCTGGCTTTGAGCCTTGGCCATTAACACCGAACCCTCAGGATCCTTGCGATGCGTGTTTTTCACGTGGCCGGGGCAGTGTGGTGGTCGCTCATTCGAGCAGTTGCAATGGTCGCCCAGTTCTGCAGCAAAGCACCCGCGACCACGCACCGAGAGAACACTGCTGAGCTCCTCTCCGTTCAAAATCCTGGGCTCGCACGAGAGATTAAAGCAGGTGCTCAGGTGCAGTGAGTGCGATGGCCTCATCAAGTTTGGTTTTTCACTTTGTTCTGCTTACTCCCAGCCCTCAGAGGGTACATACATAAATATTTACGCATGTAAATATGCCCGCCAACAATCCGTCTCGTCCATGAGGAAAGCGCGACGGCTTGGGGGAAGGCCTCCTTGAAGTAGTGGATAGGTCACTGCAAAATGATGATGGTCTAAGCCAGCCAGAAGGTCACGAGTTCAAGTCACTCGCCGGGGGCTTTCACCCAGCCCATCACCCCCTCAAGGGCCCTTAAAATGTGCACCACTTCGTGGGAAATCGGCGGTCGCCGTCCTTACGGTGAGGCTGGCCTCCACCAAAGGAATGTGGAATTTCGACCAACGGCTCGGCAGTTACGTAGTGCGACGTGATGACTCGTTCACGATGCCGAGAGTGCAGGAGCACATCTTGTAGTTCGGTTAGAGAGGCCTCGTAAAGAGACGCCTATGTATATTTTTTCCCGCTTGTTTACCCAGGAATGCCTCGCTGAGTCTCAAGTCTCTTTGTCAGGAGGATAGTCCTTGCTACCGAGTTTTCATCGTTGGCTGACGATGTTGCTGCCGCTATGCGTAATCCCCCATTGAGTGAATTGCAGGTCATTTTGCAGAATTTTGATGTTTCACAAATGACCGTTACATTGTTGTACGTTGTTTGCTTTTTAAGCTCTGGGAGGAAACCGGAGAGGCCCGGCAGAAAACCCATGCTGAACAGGGGGGGTAGAGAGAGAACGTTAAAACTCCACACGTAGAAAGGCGCCCAGGTCGGGAATTGAACTCAGGCCCCATGTTGCTGCAAGGTGCGAGTGTTACCACCCTGTGGCCCCATCGAAGTGTTCCTGCGGTGCCGTCCTGTGGGACCATCCGCCACCGTGACGCCGCGAGGCTCTGGCCACCAGTCGCGGGCTAAGTGTTTCCGCGACGTTTATTTTGGAAGTGTTTTGACTGTGCCACGTATTGCGGAGGAGGCTTGCCAACCGTCGTACGATGCAAATGGGCGCAGTCGCAATTATTCGGCGGAATATTGCTGATATTTCTGAGACGCGACATTGTTCGCTTTGTATATTTTGCGAGTATATTTTGTCAGAACGAATACAAACGGAGAGAGCTTTTATGGCCACGAGAACGGAGGTTTCTATCGTCGGCCCTGACGCTCGTGCCTCGCAATTATTTTGTCCCAAGAAATGCACAGAGATGACATAAAAAACACAGTGTTTGTGTGTGTGCGCAAGGTAGCATTTGCCTTTAAAGAGTAGTTCGATTTTTTTTTTTTTACAGCAGAGTAAGTCTACATCTGTGTCAGAGCACTCAACCAGCCCTGCTCAGAACCTGGGTGAGAACCTGAGTTCGAGGGCATCACGGTGGCGAAAAGTTAAGTACCTCGCCTGGTATAGAGGAGGTCGTGGGTTCAATCCCGCCCATGACGCCTGCTGTATATTTGGTGTCTGCATGTTCTCCCCGTGGTCTCGTGGATTTTTCTCTGAGTCCTCCGGTTTTTCCGTCCACATTTAGAATCAACGTGCGTTTTGGAGTATTTGGCTGCTATAAATTTCCACGCGATGAAAGCCACTTCATTGAGCTATCATTTGCGGCCAGGTCACTCGTGAAAAAAGAGCTGTATAGCTGGTAAAATAAAAAAAAAAATTGTTCAAATAGCTTAATTTAAATTCCAAGTTTAAATCCCTTTTCTAAATCCTCCGTCAAGTTTGCTCCTCTCAGCACGGCTCACGCGCGACCGCAGAGCGCCCTCGTCCTGCAAGCTCTGCGTTGCGCGTTCAATATTTGGTGAACCCGAGCTCGGAGAGAAATCCGTTCATCGAACAGAAGCACACGGTGGGCCATTCACCCGACCCACGCGAGCGGCTCCGCAGCGAGACAGACGGGGAGAGCGTGCAGACTACGTGTGTGAGAAAGACCCTCACAGGTACACGAGGCAGAAGTCCCCGCAGTGGTTAGCGCGGTTGGCTACGTACGGTGCGAAAGAAGCTCGGCAGTACATGCATACTGCCCAGGTCCCCTTCGTTGTTCCGCTGTGGGGAATACGTGACGCGGGGGGGGGAAAAATGCATCGTCCTTGGCTCACGAGCGTAAGTGACCTGGTTTTATGGCAAATGTGTGCGCTTATTTGCACGTTCATAACAAAGACAAAGATCCCCCGTATAGAATTAACAGACTGTTGGGGCAAGTGCTGTTAGCAAGCACCTACGAAGGCCGGCACGGCACACGAGGGGGTGGGTGGCCAGCACCACGCCCGGCCCTCTTTGTCTCCCCAGTGGCGATGTTTACACATCGCACCAGGCACTCATTTTAAGCTGAGTCAACCTAAGAGAGGCCCAGGACCGGTTTAGATAATCATCACTGGCGTTGGCCGTGTGCGGGAATCGATCTCAGGTCGCCAGGCTCGTAGTGCAGTGCGCTAACCGCTACACTACCGCTCCCCACACACGCACACACGCACACACGCACGCCTCTTGCGAGTTTTTGACTCGTGACAAAAGAAGACCCTTTTGGCGGGCATCCTATTTGGGTGACTGCAGCACCCCGAGGTGTGAGGGCCAGGATCCACCACGCGTGACCCGCCTTGCGTTTCCCTCGCGCCAGGTGCTTCTTGTTTTCCGAGTGCGGGGTACAAATGTCTGTAGTCGAATTTAAAATGGTTTTGGGTTGACTTTCCCAGCACACCGGACTGCTGAACTAGTAACGAATTGTGGTTGTCCCACCTGATGACGGACGCTTGTGTTGCGCCCGAAACGTCGTGATTTAATTTATTTAATTTTCTACCCACGTCACTTTACCGAAAGAACCAAAGAGTATGGATCCCTGCAGTCACGAAAACTTCAAATCTAGATTGGCAAGAGTCGTTTACTTGACAAAGCTCACTAGTTGGCTACGCCGGGTGATGGCGGGTTTAACGACAACATTTATATTGACGCGATCAGACCCAAACAAAACTTCTGTTATGGATAAAATTGTCTCACCGCTCAAACGTTGGTGTACGTGAGGCAGCGGTGGAAATTCTACGTTTACGCGATCGGTACGGGGGGGGCTGGGTGGGGGAGGGTGTAATTTATGCATGGGATGATCATTGTCGATTTCCAGCAGAGCACTTACTGATTCTGTCATCCCCAGAGAGATGACAGGCCGCATCGACCCCCCACACCAGGATCTAAACTCGCAAGTTGCCACGACGGGTTGACCACAGCGCCAGCCGCAAACATCACAGGCGATTTATGAGTGGACTTTAGTGCAGTTCAACGGCAACTAATATCTCAGTGAGAGCTGTTCTTTTAAAATGAAGCATGAAGCTCAACGTCAATTTTTAACGATAAACCCTCCACCGCCCAACAGAGTCCAGTCACATCGAGTGGTCATTATGCACCCAACGATCTACACCCAAAAATACACGAATTAAGAATCTTCATGTTGGTCGGGAAAGCCTACGTATAAAATTAAGGGATTATTTTCGCCTCGGGCTAAGTCAACCTAGAGGTGGCCCACACCACGGATTGATACCACCTTCCATTGACGCTGTGGCGGTGGCTACTGCGGTAGTAGGGCCAACCAACTGCTCCCATTATTCCGCCGTATAGATCATAGACGCGCTGCCGCGCGCATGCATAATGCGCAATGCATGCGCGTGTACGACCGGCCGCTTCGAAGACAATTAAAACAAACGTATTTACTCCATGCATCACACGCGCCCGCCCGCCCGCCCGCCAGCCCGCGCGCGCAACATAAACGCGACGTACAAATACAGGGGCAATATTATGACACGAGAGGCATTGAAACGTTGAGTGGTTTACACGCTCTCATTAAAAAGGAATGCGATGATGAATTGTCGAAGCAGCCGGGTGCGAGTGGCCCTTTGGCGACGTGAAGGCGAGTGGAGTTGACGGGACACCTCCGTCTGTCGCGGCGCGAGGAATTGGGGGTTTGGGGGGTTGTTTTTTTCCCCTTCCGCCTCCCCGAGTCCTCGCTTTTGTCCTGAGCAGCAGTGACAGCTGTAACATTCACGTCAGACTCGGGGCAGCCACGGCACTTGCGTTTATACGCGTAGCCAAACCTTCCCTCCCTCCCTCCTTCTCCGTCCTCCCTCTCCATCCCCCGTCCGTGCCCGCATTTGCAAATGTAGTACGCCTACCTGCCCGCGCTCGTTAACGTGCCGTTGTACGCGCAGCTCAATTCAATCTTAACTCCGGCGTTGTAGCCGTTCATCGATTAGAAGGGAATTCACTGCGCTCGCAGCGCGCGGGTCGAGTCGAACGCGGGAAGCGAGATTAATTTACGATTCTTGCAAACGGTGGTAATTATAATGCAGGCGTCACCTTGGGGACGAGGCGTTGAACGAGGCATAAATTGCAAGACGTCGTGGAGTCAAATCACGAGGCCCTGAATTGTGACATTTCATCGAACTGCAGGGAGTTTTTCAACACGTGACCGACCGCAACTGTCGGTTTTATTTGAAGTCCACATTCCTGTGGTGGGGGGGGGGGACGGCTGCTGCATAGCACCACCAACTCTTGACTTCCCACGGATCGGTACCAATTTTATCGACCCCTTGAGGCGATTGGATGGAGGGGCTGAGTCGAGCGAGCTGTGGCCACCACAGTGGACGTCCGGCCAGGTTGGAGGAAAAATGACGGAGGAACGCCGAGAGTCACCGAGCTGGCACGGCTGAGAACGCGCGCTTGTAGCGCGGGCAAGTCGCCTTCTTTAAGTGCAGTGAGATGACAGTTTTCGACCTGGGTCTGCCGGGCACCACGCCACAAGCCTTTTCGGTCTGCGTAGTCGAGCGCAGCCGCGACTGCAAACATTTTCAACTCGACGGCAATGCCGGTTGATTGACGTGCAGCAAAAAACTGTCTCTTTACGGAGCGAGGAGACGTGCGGCAGCAGCAGCGGCAGGGTTGGGTGCAGTCGTTTCCAGGACCGTTCCCTGGCACCACGCAGCGACCTGCCAGGCAGAAGTAGCTTTCTTTTCGGCAAAAAAACAAAAGGGCATTTGGAATTGAATGGACGGCATTATTCAAATGTGCACAATGCGTACCCGGAGGCTGGTATCTGTCGCGGGAATCTCAAGGCCGGGTGTTCATTTTTCAGCCAGTCGCTGCGAATGCGCCAGTAAGCGTGCGCGATAAGGATTTGCATTTATATGGCGCTTAAATGCCTCCGTAACTCAAGTGCGCCTTTAACGTCACCCCTCGTCTCAACCGTTCCGATGCTCAGCTGCTGCTCGTGCCTTCGGCGGGACCCCCTGTGTCGGCAGCTGTCCCTTGGCGGCACAAAGTGCACGTGGCAGCACGCGTGCAAGTTGCTGTAAGTTCGCCATTAGGGGGGGCGGGGGGCGGGGGGCGTGGGGGGTGGCGATGTTGCTCTTGGGGTTTTTTTTTCCAAACTGAAGGATTTGCGAGTCTTTTTTTACAAATTTGGACCGTGACAGCAGCACACGTGGGCCGCCGCTCTCATTTGCATGACGTGATCTTTTTTGTTTGTTTTTAACGCTCGCTGCGAAGCAGACGGCGTGTATTTTTACAGCGCTATTAACCGGGGCGGCCAGCGTGACCGGGGGGGGGGGGGGGGCTTGAACCACAGACCTCCGCGTCGAGCGGTTAAACGAGCATCAAGAATCAGAATATGTATTCACAACTGGAGGTATCCGATGAGCTATGAAGCTTTTTTTTTTCACAGATGTCCAGTAGGGGCACGGGGAAAGAACGTCACAACAACAAACGGTTACAAACACACGATAGGAGTGCAAAGTTCAAAAAGGTAAACAAATCACCCAAAACACGTACAAAATAAAACTAAACCATCTCCATCCACCCAGGAAAGCCCACTGCGAGCGACCGTACCGAGGGAATGTGGGTAGCGGAGTGACGGGGCGCCGGTGATCCAGGGATTATGATGCGCGCCGCGCTCCCACTCACGCAGGCCGACCCCTACTCCTCGCCACGATGCTCATCGCCAGCGGAAACTCAACTCTAAACATCTTCTCTTGTTAGTTTAGCAGTTAAGGCCCACTGAGCTCGATAGCTCGCTTTCAGAAGCGACCTGGGCTATCGCAAATGACAGCTCAACGAAGTGGGCTCATCATCATCGCGTGGAATTTTTAGCGCAGCCAACTACTCTGAACGCGTCATGTCGATTCTTAACGTGGAGGGAAAAACCGGAGGACCCGGAGAAAAATCCACGGCACCACGGGGAGAGAGACGCGCGAATTCCAAATACCCAGGCACCCGCTGGTGCGATAGGGCCACAGCGTCAGGTTGACTCCGTGTTAAATGAGCACCTGGTGCGCTGGGTGAGGACAGACAGGAAGTGGCAGGAAGCCGCCCCCCACCACCACGACCCCACGTGCCTCGCTGGCCTTAATAGGTGCTCGCTAACAGCACTCTTTCCTGACGGTCGATCGGAGCGACGGGGTTCCCCTTCCCCTGCCTGTTGTGCGGTGACCCAACACAAAACCTTCTCGGGGGTGGGGATTGTTCTGCGGGGTTAAGTGTTTGTCTGCACCGCCATCGCGCGGCAAGGAAGGGCTACCACAGCCTCCCAGAGTGAAATGATGCCCGCCGCGTGCTTTCCATCGAGAGCGTGAGCACTGGTTACGTCTAGACAGAGAGCAGAGGCGCTTCTCATTTACAGGGGCTTGTCGCGAGCGCCGGTGGCAATTAACACACAGGGCTGTACGGCTAAGCCGGCAATTACATTGACCCGGTCAAATGGATTTTTCACCCTGAACATCTAGGGTGACCCCCCCCTCCGCCCCGCCATTCTGGAAATAAACAAAGACGGCCTGTGCGTTGTTACCATAATGTCCGCGCGCGACGGTAAATCCTTGTGTCGCCATCTCCGCGTTCTTGATTATTTGTAAAATAAGGTTCCACCAAGCCGGTGGCGATCGGAAAATGATTTGAGGGCGCGTGTTTCTTTTCCTCGGTGGAATAAAAAATGGAGCGGCGAAGTTCACACACACACAGACGCACGCACACGTGGAGTGGGCGACGCTCGTTTTTTTGGCCCGCAGTAACCTACTTGCTGTACTGCGTCATCACAGGTACCTCTGTCGGAATGAGTAATACAGGGCCTGACCCCATCAGGCACGGGTATAGGTGAGCAACTCTTTAGAACTGCTCTTTGTGCTTCGTCTGTTGGCGTTCCCTCGCACCTCCGATTAGCACGGCTGGCTACCTACAGTGCGACATTGGTTTAACAAAACATACATACAACCGTGTTCTAATCGGAGGTGCAGAGGAAGGACTGCAAACTGAACGCAACAGGCAGGCAGTGGTGAGTGGTATCTGAACCAGTCCCGTTTCACCAATCCACGCCGACAAGCGTTGATGAAGTACGGTGATCGACACGGCGTGTGGCAAGGCCTTCGTCCGGCGGCGCATCGACAGACGTTACGTGTAACGGCACGGCACGTGCTGTGTGTGCCATGCCGTTTTGAATCGGCGCTTGCTCCCGACCGACAAGCCTGTCCGGGCTAAGCACGGCGTGGTCTGGTTTCGTTTTTTTTGTTTCCCCCCCCCCCACCCGCGCAGTTTTTCCGAACCAAGGCGGTGGAGCTGGGGGAGAGGCTGCTGCCCGCCTTCAACACTCCCACAGGCATCCCCTGGGCCATGGTCAACCTGAAGACGTGAGTCCCCCGTCACGCCCCCCCCCCGCTCCGGGGTGCTGTCCCGGTGCTGCGGCGGCGAGGAGATGCTATCTCGACTTTCGTGACTGCAGGAATTCATATTTTTGTGTTGCGGTCGAAACGTCGTGGTTTTATTTTTTTTGTTTATTTTTTAATTATTTTGATTAACTTTATTATTTTTATAAATACGTGACTTTACCGAAAGAACCAAAGAATATGAGATGCTATCTCCCTCGCCTGGTACGCAAGGAGGTCGTGGGCTCGATCCCGGACCCTGGCGATGCCCGTTGTTGTATATTTGGAGTTCGCGTGTTCTCTCTCTCTCTCTCGCCCCGTGGTGGTCGCGTGGATTTTTCTCCGGTTTCCTGCGGTTTTGCCTTCTACATTTATAAACGCACGTTTATGTTATTTGGCTGCAACTATTAATTGTCACGTGTGCTGATGATATCAGCCATTCCAATGATGTGAGCTATCATCACATGTGGCCAGGATGCGTCTGAAAAAGAGCCGACAGTTCAGTGGGCTTTACTTCGTAAGTAAAATAGTTGATACTTTTTAAATAGTTTATGCGTTTGTTCTGCAGGATCTCTTACCTACGTCTGCACATCCCCCACGCCCCCCATTTCCTTACCCCCAGCTGCCGCTAAGCATCCTCATCCACATGTTCATCACAACTCGACGCAACGAACGCAGTTCTCTCTCTGCTCCATGGCCTCCCAAAATTCCACATTTCCGAACTTCAGATGGTCCATGAAAATGCCACCACCAGGCTATTCTACACCTGCATCCAATAATGAATAGGACCACTTCACCCCAATACTCCGATTGCTCCACCGGCACCCAATCCAGCCCTGGGTCAAAGTCAACATCGCACTCGGCATCTTCAAGATCCTCCTCTTATCTAACTCCACTTCCCTCCACGCACTCTCCTGCCTCTCCCCTCGCATCTCACTCTACTACCCTCCACGCACTCTCCTGCCTCTCCCCTCGCATCTCACTCCACTACCCTCCACAAAACTCTCAGCTCTAGCAACCAAGGCTTTCTGTGGAAGCCTCAAGTTGATTGGGGGATTGCTCATTCTCCTTTGCTGCCCCGATTGTCTGGAACTCCCTTCCCCCAGCCGTCTGTGCTGTAGACTCCCTGCCCCTGTTAACCCTTTCCCATTCTAATGACGTACGTGTACGTCATCGTAATGGAACCGGAAGAAAAAATAAACTAACTTTATCGGTACCGAGGCTCCCACAAGGCCATGCGGGAAGGCGTGTGGCACGGTTTGGCGCCAGCTATCGTAGGGTGCGGTCATGTCGCTAAAGTTTAGTGCGGTGAGTGCACTTTCTTTAAAAACAGTGCAATGCCTCTCTAAATAAAATTAACGCTCACCGCTTGCGCATTCTGAGATTCAGCAGTGAATGGGATACCCCACCCTGCAATTTGCGGTGGTCTCGGAACGGGAAAGGGTTAGAAGTCCAGGCCCAAGACCTTGTGCCTATAACATGATGTGTATCTCCATAAATTAATTATGACCATTGTTTCTGTGTAGTATCTCGAGATGAACCTGCATTTAAATGCTATTATTAATCCAAATTGCATGGTATTGTACTGTGCATGTGTGTCCATGTTGTGTGTGCGTACGCGTGTGTGTGTGCATTTGCGAACCCGGTGACCCGAATTCGTTTCCTGCTCACGGCCAACATCAGTGACGAATATCCGAACCAGTCCTGGGCCTTCCCTAGGTTGACACGGCCTTAAATCAGTACCTGGGGCAGTGTGTCAACACCACCACTGGGGAAACAAAGGGGGTTGGGCGTGGCACTGGCCACACCACCCATCTCGTGCGCCGCCGCATTTGCCTTCATAGGTGCTCGCTCATAACACTTGCCCCAACAGTCTGTTAAGGCTATAGGGGGGTTCTTTGTCTTTGTTGTTGTTGCTGTGTGTCCATGCGCACATCCCAGTGGTGTGGGAAGAAACTGGGGCTGGGCATCGGGAGGCTGCAGCATCCTGTCGGAGTTTGGAACGTTACACCTCGAGTTTGAGCACCTGAGCCAGCTGAGTGGGAATCCCATCTTCCGCGAGAAGGTGAGTTAGCGGCCGTGGCTTTGGTGCAGCCAGACAGATTTCAGGGGGAGGGAATTTGGCTAACCGAATATTTTAATCGCTATGACTCCGCTCGTTTGCCCAGGAAAGCTTCGCTGAGTCTCGTGACCCTTTTTCAGGAGGATCCTGCCAGGTTTTCTTTTCAGAGGGGGGGGGGGGGGCGATGATTGCGATCTGTTTTTGCCAGTTGAATGATTTGCGTGTAATTTTTTGGGCGCCATGGTGGGGAGATGTTCACTACCTCGCCTGGTATACTGGAGGTCGTGGCTCTTCGATCCCTGACGTCAGTCTGTATATTTGGAGTTCGCGTATCTCTCTCCCCGTGGTCATGTAGATTTTTCTCCGGGCTCTTCGGTTTTTCACTCCACGTGTAGAATCGACGTGCGTTCAGAGTATTTGGCTGATGTAAATTGCCACATGATGGCAATCCACTTCGTTGAGCTACGTTTGGGCCAGGTCGCTTCTCAAAAAGAGCCACATAGCTCAATGAGCCCTAACCTGGTAAAAAATTAATTATACATAGTTTTATAGTTATTTGTGGACGAGACCTATAACGTCCACTGTGAACACGGTTAATATACCCACAACGTGAATCGATGTTAACCAGGGTGGCTGTTGGATTCAAACCCCGTGAACCTCTGCGACAAGCGGCGAATGCTCTACCCTGAGGCCAATCCATCACGGCCCCAGTGGTTGACCGATAATCCGAATATTTGTTTATACTGGAGGAGGAATCCGATGAGCTCTGAAGTTATTGTTCACAGATGTCCAGCAGTCGGCGAACACGCGACCTTGTGTGCCTCGTGGCTCTCTGACAGCTGTCTCCGGTTATTTAGGGAAGTTGTTGTCACGTGACGCTTGCGTTTCTCAGCCCAACTTTGCCGCCTTCTTTATTCTTGGACATATTTCATGAGATCGATTTTGTTTCGAATCGTTTGCTCGCACTCAATTATCGATCGCGCGGACCCTCCTGTTCGTAAAGTATTGAAACTCAGCGAAGCTTTCCTGGGTAAACACGTTAATATACATATAGATATAAGTCACCACAATCGTACTCCTGGAACCTTGAGTCTCAAGCCGGGGCTGATGGACTGCCAGTGATGCCATCTCTCGCCGTGTCTGCAGGTGGTGAAAATCAGGAACGTCCTGGATAAGATGGCCAAACCCAATGGACTCTATCCCAACTACCTACATCCAAACTCGGGCAACTGGGGCCAGCGTGAGTTCAGCGCGCAGAGCTCGCCCACTGATGTTCACACGTTTGTTGGGTCGAAGAATGTCTCCTCCGTTAGTCAGTAACTCCGTCTCCTTTCGCCAGTAGGTATACATTCTACATTCCAACGACTGCAACCAAATCCTTGCGTCAAGACAATCGCCGTTGACTTCCCGAAAAAAGCGAAGCTCGTTTCGTCGACATTCAAGGGATGATTGGGCTTCGTTCTACCCTTACCAAATTTTGAACTCAGTATTGCATTTGTTAGTCAATTGCTTGCCTTAGCTGCAACCACACCCCCACCCCACCCACACTTATCATATTTTGCTCTTGTAAGGCTGGTTGGGTCTCACATTTGAGAGGTCATTCATTAAAATCCTCATCAGGGATTGACTCATCCCCTGACCAGCATTTCGAAGCTGGCAATGAGCCAGGGATATAATCTCAGCACCGGTTCTTCAAGGCCACCAATGGAAAGGAGGCAAATTGAAATTATGGAGATAGTTTTTTTTATATACAGTAAAACCTCGTTATTTCGGTATTTCGTCATTCGTAATTAGGAATAATTGGGCACAGCTGCGCTTTCGGCATGTATACAGTATTAGCAATTCGCCACGAGCCGAATTGCCGTACCGAATGGTCCAATGTCAGCATGCGCGTGGAGCGACGCATGGCCTAAACAATGACCGAGTGTAGTGGCGGTACGCATGGCGAGTATTAGTGCACAGCTGCTGTTGCTTTGGACTTCACCTTGTTTATGCACTCTGTGTGCAAGCCAGCCCTCTCAGAAATGTCGTCCACACCTACATCAAGAAGTAATAGAAAGGGACTGAAGTACAAATCCCTTGGTCTGCGAGACAAATCCAAAGCTTTGGATAGAATTGATGCAGGTGTGTCAATGTGTATGGTTGGTACAGTAGGGGGCACAGGTGGTGCATCAGCCAGTCATCTTGGTCATCTCGGTCAGTCGACCAGTGGCAACTGGGGTCTGCCCTGTGACCTCCTGCCAGCGGGCGTTCGACACTTCACGTGGCCTCAAGGTGCACTTGGCCTGGCACAAGCGTCGCGGTGACGTCACCGCCACTTAGTGGCGAATGGCGGTTGTTGTTGATGGTGTATGAAGAGTTTGGGGGGGAAAAAATTAAATTGGGGCAGGAGGCATCGGGGAGTACCGTTGTACATAATTCGAAATATTGGAAGATTCGGCAAGGCCAGAGGGCCCATGTGTCGAATTAACAAGGATTTACTGCACATGTATTTTTGTTGTTGTTGGTACCAAATTCCATCCCCGATTGTACGCTCATGTGACCGCACGGCAGAAGCGTTCAGTCGACGGGGTGTAGCCAGAGGGGGTATTATTCTTAGGTTTTTTTTTTTAAGACGGAAGCTTGTGTTGCCTCTGAAACGTCGTGATTTTTTATTTTATTAATTTTAATATTTTTTTTACCTACGTGACTTTACCGAAAAAACCTAAGAATATGAATCCTTGCAGTCACGAAAGCTTCAAATCTAGAGGGGGTATTCTCCACGCCGGCGGTTCGTTGAGGGCCTTGCCACATTACCAGCGAAAGTGCGCAGGCGGGCTGAGCCGTCGTGGCGCAACTTAAATTTCGACACCCAACGAGCCCCCCCCCCCCCCTCTCGCCAGCGCGCAGGCGAGGGCCCAGCTCTTGATCGATGGCTTTAATTTTTACTTCAGAGCAGGCTGATCTTCTATTTTTGCCAATTACTTCCCGGATAGCACTTGCGGGTGTCTTGATGCAAGCACAGAGCGTCTTCTCCAGCCGGTGCCAAACCCCCACAGCAAGACAGCAGAGGCTGAACATGCTGACAGGAGATGCACCGGGAATTAAATAAACGGATAACTGTTGTTTACGAGTGGACGGAATACCGTATTCTCCAGGTGATTTGATGCGATTTATTTTCCATTGTATTTTAAATTTTAAAAAAGTTGGCAGGGAGGGGGGGCGGGTGCACGAGTGTGTGTTTCTTTGTCTTTGCATCACATTGGTGACAAATATTTGAACTGCCCCTGGGCCCTCCCCTAGGTCGACTCGGCCTTGGAATGAGTAACATCAGAACTGTGGGGGAGACAAAGGCGGCCGGGCGTGGCGTTGCCCCCCCCCCCCCACCCCTTTGCGTGCCGCTATTGACCTTCATTAGGTGCTGCTCGCTAACAGCGCTTGACCCGACAAGTCTGTTAAGGCTGTACGGGGGGGGGGGGGGGGGTCTTTGTTCTACGTCAGACCAGATGTTGTGTGTTACTTGATAGACACCGGGGGGGGGGACACGGCTTGGGAATCTTCGTGGAAGCGATCTCACCGTGGTTCGGGGCCGCCCAGTGGCTGGCCTCACTTCGAAGCCTCACCCACAACTCAGCTTGCCACAATAGCCGCTGCCAGCAGTGATTTCCCCATACGCTGATTATAACACTGTGTAACAAACAAAACTATATTTTTTGTTCCTGGGTAGTAGAGAAAATATATATTATTCCCCACAAACGTTGCTTTTGTGACCAAGACACAAGCAAAGTTAATAATCCACTCCATTAATAATACTGTGTAACAAATTTATTATTATTTTGTTCCTGGGTAGTAAGTGTTATTTTCTAATTGCTTATGCCTCAAAAGTGCAGAAAATGGCTATTATTCCCCACAAACTTTGCTTCAGTGACCAGGACATTGATATTCTGAAATGTACCTATTTTCAATGAGAAAACGTGCATTTGTGTCGTTCCTTCACGTAAAGTCCTGGTCACTGAAGCAAAGTTTGTGGGGAATAATAATCCATTTTCTATACGTTTGAGGCATAAGCAATTAGGAAATAACACTTACTACCCAGGAACAAAAATCGTGTTACAAAGTGAATTATTAACCCACCTGAAATCCCCCCCACCGCAACAACCACGCCCAGCCTTAGCCCCCCCCCCTTTCCGCTCGCGAGCGTTCGCCTCGTGGACTTTGCGCGTGCGTCCCGCGTGCAGACCACGTGTCGGTGGGCGGGCTCGGAGACAGCTTTTACGAGTACCTCATCAAGGCGTGGCTCATGTCGGACCGCACGGACACGCAGGCGCGGCGCCTCTACGACGACGCCATGCAGGTACGGAACGCCCCCCTACTCGCCCCCCTACTCGCCCCCCTCCTCGCCCCGCCCCTTCTCGCCCCGCCCCTCCTCGCCCCGCCCACTCGGCCATCGACGCGACAGACAGCGGCACGTGACACCGACCGCGTGCCGCGACTGTGACGTCGGTGTCACGACTGTGACGGGCCTCGATCACAGCGGCGGGGGGGGAGCTGTTACTCTTCGGGTTCTGGAGAATCCGGGTGATTGCTCGCTTGGGGTTTCTTAGGCTTCAGCGTTAATGCCCATGGCTCAGAATCCAGAAGGGATTTCGTAGGATTCACCGTTTTAAACCCTTTCCCAAGCGGCTCGGCGTTAATTTGATTTCGAGAGAGGGCATCGCGCCGTTGTTCTTCAAGACACTGTACGCGAGTACAATTGTGAAAGCGACTGCACTCTATGGTAGCGCGGGTGTACGTGTATATCATCCTGGAAAAAAACTGATGGCATGCATGCGCATGGCTCAGAATACAGAATGAAGCAAACTTGGGATTTCTCAGGATTCACCGTTTATTCCTGTGGTTCAGAAAGCCAGAGTAAGACAGACACGCGTAGGAGTCTTCGGCCTCATTGCTAATGCCCATAGGTCAGAAAGTCATAGGCACCGTTATGATATTTCTAATTGTCTTCATAATCCTTGAGGTTCAGAGAAGCACACGCACATGAGTACAAGTCTTACGGATGCAGTTTAATTTCCCCAGAGTCACTGCTATTTGCCAGTCACCACAGGAGGCCCACTGAGTGAACTGGCATTGCCAGGGAATGTTTATCTCCAGTAGCTGGGCAACGAGCAGAGCCCATAGATGATCACCACATCCATTTAATCTGTTAACAAAAAGAAAACAAACGTTTGACGAAAACGCGAGTTTTGTAATAGAATATTCCAACAGTGTGAAATCCTAAACAGTTTAAAATCACAATTTGGTGAGATAGTTTTTACATTGTTATTTTTGGCAAATGCTACTCAACCATCGTAGGAATGTCCCGTCAAAAGTTGCAGAAGAGAAAATGTCTCCGTGCTCTAAAAGAGTAAATGGACGGGTGCCTTGGCAGCCTCGAGCCAGCGATGGAAATTCTACATTCCTATGGAAGGGGCCATTAAATGGAATTGCCTTTTGTTTCTGTTTTTTTCCATATATAATTGTTCACGATTGGAAACAAATTTTACATCACGTCCAGGCTCAATTTTATTTCTGGTTGTACGGGCACGATGTCCGACGTTTGACTCCGCACGAAGGAACAACCTCCATCAAACGGGCCGCGCGCACAACAAATCCGCGTGAACTCACGCGAGCTCTCAACAGCCGCACTCGTCCACGACCCTCGCGGCGGCCCCGCGTCACTGACGCGCGTTCCATCCCTCGCTCCGTCCGCAGGCGATCGAGGCTCACCTTCTGCGGAGGTCAGAGGGTGGCCTCACCTTCTTCGGCGAGTGGCGCAGCGGCTACCTGGAGAGGAAGATGGGCCACCTGGCGTGCTTCACGGGCGGCATGTTCGCCCTCGGCGCCGACGGCGCGTCGTCCCCCCAGGCCGGCGCCCAGGGGGCGGAGGCCACGGGCGGCCACCTGGCGCTCGCCGCCGAGATCGCGCACACCTGCCACGAGTCGTACAACCGCGCCGGTGAGTCCGCAGCCGGGTCAATGGGGTGGGGCGGGGGGGGGTCGGTTCGCCGAGGCCCATGCCGTCCGCCGCCGCACGTTCTCGCTTCCGGCTTCCCGCAGGGCGATCTCGCGACCGTGGCGATCTCGGCAGGCTGACGTCCCAAGTTTATCGTCAAGTCACGGCAGTTTGTGCTCCTTCAACGGAGGAGGAGGAATAGAAACGCGAAACAAACTCTCACTCCTGAAGCCCCCTCGCCGCGTCCAGCAGTCCTCGACATTGGCATCTAGCTCCTGAACGTGTTTCCATCATGTGCTCTGTTTTGACGGTCTCATCACCGCCACCTGGCTTTAGGTCCATCCCTCGCTACGCAGTCGACGCATCCTTCAGTGACCTCTCTTTCAATTTCATCACCACCATCTGCGTCTATGCCTTCGCCTTATCAATCAGTTTGACACCTTCTTCTAGGACTGCCCACACAGTCAATCTATAATATTGTCTGTCTGTTACCCTTCACCTTGGTTATCTGACCTCTGGGTGCCATCGCAATGACCATCCGTGTGTCCGTGCGTCTGTGTGTCCATGCGTGTGTCTGTGTGTTTGTGCATGCGTGTGTCTGTGTGTTTGTGCATGCGTGTTCGTGTGTCTGTGTGTTCGTGCGTTCGTGTGTCTGTGTGCTCGTGCGTGTGTGTCCGTGCGTGTGTGTCCGTGCATGTGTGTCCGTGCATGTGTGTCCGTGCATGTCCGTGTGTCTGTGTGTCCGTGCGTGTGTCCGTGTGCGTGCACAGCGCTGAAGCTGGGCCCGGAGACGTTCCGCTTCGAGGGCGGCGCCGACGCCGTGGCCACGCGGCAGAGTGAGAAGTACTACATCCTGCGGCCCGAGGTGGTGGAGACGTACTTCTACCTCTGGCGGTTCACCCGGGACCCCAAGTACCGCGCGTGGGGCTGGGAGGCCGTGCAGGTTAGAGGCGGATGGGGGTGGGGGATGGGGGCGATCGCACGGCCGCATCTAGCTTGGTGCACATGCACTCTCGGCGTCATGCGTCATTTTAGCACCGCACCGCCGCCGCATGGTGTCTGCTCCTCCTCGCTCTCGTAGTTGAGAGAGAGGTCAACTTAGGCCTTGACGCAGCAGTGGATAGATCATGGCCCGATGATGATGATTCTCACGCAGTGCTGGCATCCCTCCTCTGTGACCTCATTGGCGCAGGCGCTGGAAAAGTACTGCCGCGTGGAGGGCGGCTTCTCGGGCATCCGAGACGTCTACTCTTCATCGCCAGCTCACGACGACGTGCAGCAGAGCTTCTTCCTTGCCGAGACGCTCAAGTACGTGTGCGTGCGTGTGTGTGTGTGGAGGAGCGACGCTCGCAACGACGGGCGTAGTGCCGGGCGGCTAAAATGTAGCAAGTTGGCACAGCAGGGGGCACCAGCGGTTCATCTGTCGGTCATCTCAGTCGGTCAACCCATGGCACCTGAGTCTGTCCCATGACCTCCTGCCAGCGGAGGTCATGGGACATATAGCCTGGCACAAGCGCTGTGGTGACGTCACCACCACTTAGTGGCGAATGGCAGTTGTTGTTTTTGATATGTGCGTGTGGATGTGCGTGCATGTACGCGTGTGTTTGTTGGTGCCATACGCGAGAAACGGAGGTACAGTTGTTTGTGAGCTGCGGGTATGAACCCACTGGCCTGAGTTCGATTCCGGCTCATGGCCAATAACAACGGTTAACATTGAACTGGTCCTGGACCTCCCCTAGGTCGACCCAGCCCATGCTGTGCCAGCCTCTGTTGATACTCGCTCATAGCTTGCCCCAACGGTCTGTTAAAAACCATTCGGTGGGATGTTTATGCGCATGCGTGACAAGCACAGGAAGGGTGGCACTGCTGGGAGGGAGCACGGGTGATCCGTCGGCCGCTCGTTTCGGTCAACCCATAACACATGGGTCTGTGCCGTGTTTGTACGTATGTCCGTTCAAGTTCTGTCGCACCGCGCGTAGCCAGCCGTGCTAATCGGAGGTGCGGGGGGAAGGACAGCGAGTGCGTGCGTGCCCACGGGCGAAAGAACTCGCCCGTCGCGCCCGCGCGCTCTCAACGTCGCGTCCGTGCGCACGTTGGATCGAAGTTCCCGCGCTAACGGAGCGCCGCCCGCCCGCCCGCCGTGACTCCGCAGGTACCTCTACCTGCTCTTCTCGGACGACTCGCTGCTGCCGCTCGAGCGCTGGGTGTTCAACACCGAGGCGCACCCCCTGCCCGTCCTGCGCGCCAACGGCACCGGCTCGCAGTAGCGCCCGTCGCCGCCCACGCACGCGCCGGCCCGGAGGGCGGGTGGGGAGACGTCTCCCCCCCCCCCCCCCCCCCGTGGGTTTGCCTCGTCGACCCAAACCTCGAGGCCTCTTGATTGGTTCTGCACAGGGAGCACACCCCCCCCCCCCCAACCTCCCCCCCCCCCCCAAACTCTCAACCCTTTCACCTAGTAATTAGATGATCCTTTGTTTTATTGTTTTGTGTTTTCGGTACTGGTTGTGTCCCAGTTGTGATCGTGGCGTCTTGACCAGGGAGGGAAGCATTTAATATCGACCGATTGCCCTTCACTTCTGGAGACCTCAGCAGCGGCAGCTGCAACCTGCGCTTCACGTTAAGCGACGGCTCAGCTCGCCGTGGTTACGCCCCCGGGGGGGATGAGAACGATTCGTACCAATGGACAAAATGATTGAGATTTTGCACAGGGAGTTTCTTGATTTTTATGAAAATCCATGTTTTTCTCAAAGCACTCTTGACAGTACGAGCTGTAAATCCCTCTTGCTAACCGGCCGAGCAAACAAGCCATTGTGGCAGCCACCATTCAGTTCTTCCCTATCCAACGTATAATTTCCCAAAAGTTAAGTCGGATCTTTTCCTAAATTCTATCAAACGCCCTGTCTCAATCCAACCTCTGTCGTGGGTAGTCACACCCAATGGCCTCACCACGGTCACGAATGGCCGGACACAAACGCCGTTGAACAAATTCGGTTTCGAACTCGTTGGTGTCCATCTCTTCCGAGGTTCTTATCTGGCAGACGGGCACGGAGAGAGAGCGAGAGATGCTGCTCCTTTGTCCACTGCTTGCAGGGCTTGAGAGAGAGAGAGAGGGGAGAGACCTTTGGTGGTGGTGGCGGTGGGGGGATATCAGGCGAAGGGTTGTGACGTTTCGCCGCTCCGGTTCTGAGATCCACGGCCCACTCCGCCCTCTGCTGCCCCCACTCCCCACCCCTCCATGAATGACCCCCGCAGCGTGATTGGGATGCAGACGGTGAAAGAGTTAAGTGGAGTAACAAAATGCACCCCCCCCTCCCCCCAGATCATCATCATTATTACTACTACTACTACACGCAATAAAAACGCTACCGCACGGCTGATGTCCAGGAATGTTTACGATTTTTGGGCACCGTTGCGATTAGTTTAAAACAAAAATTTATTTTCTTTTTCTCTGTGGGCTGTCACGCCGGGAGTGGGGGGAGGGGGAGGAGGCCAGGCCCCGTAGCCACGGCGGGAATCTCAAAGCGTTGTCGGAGCGTATTTGGAGGGGGTGGTGGGGTCAGGTGGCGCGCGTGCGTTGTAGCGCGCGGCGACCACGCTAGCGGGGACGCTGCTGCCCCCCCCCTCCCGATCCCTCCCCCACTCACCCCCCCCTCCCCCCCCCCCAACTGCCCCCCTCCCCTAAACCTTTTGATAGGAACCACGACCGCAATGCGGCGGAGCAGCTCTCAGCGTGGTTTTTTTTGTACAGAAAAATCGACGTGAATATAGTAGCAGGCGGATCCTCTCCGGGCGGAACTCGCTCTCGCAAGCTTTGATCGCGCCGTAGTTCGCTGTAGTTCCTCGTAGTTGCCCCCCCCTCTCCCCCTTCCCTTGCTACCGTTGGAGACTGTGGCTGCACGAAGCCCGGCGGGCGGGGGGTAGGGGAGGGCGACGGGGGGGGGGGGCACGGCTTCGTTCGGCGCTGCGGCTGCCGTCCCACTTCTTTAATAATTAGGGGCAACGATTGAACGGACGCTCCGCTTCTCGTGCAGGTTCGGTCGCGCTCCGGGGACCGCGTCCCACGGCACAGCCCCCCCCCCCCGACCCCCGCGGAGCCGCGAGCGGCGGTGACCGTTCCCCCCCGACCCCACCCCGGATTGACGCCCCTTACCTCTGAGCCTCGTCTCGCGAGCTCTACCACCTCACCCCCCACCCCATTCCGTCACTTATTTTGAGCAGTGGGAGGTGGTGGGGGGGTTGCTGATGGGGGAGGCGGGGGGGCATCACCGCAGCATTGGCCTGCCAGGGTAAAAAACGCTCAAATGCCATAACTCGTCGCCAAAGTGGCGCAAGGTCGGAGTAACACGTGGGTTCAGTCGCCGGCCAATAGCTTGCCGGGTTTCTTTCCTCCTTCACAGTTCGTTGGCGTTTCGACGTACAACCTTCATTGTTCTACGTTCCTGTGAACTCCGTCTCACCCCCCTCCCACCTCCTCCTCCTCCGCCCGCCCCACGCTTGACCCACTGCCTGCTTCACGCGAATTGCGCGCTGGGTGGTTAGGTTGGGGGGATTTCTACCAGGTATCTTTGGGCAATTTTACTCACGTCTCATTCAATTGTTTCCGATAATCATACGCAATTCGTGGGCATTTTGGTTGATTTGTTTTTTATTGTATCTGTTAAATAGACTTTGTTTTGTCTGACCTTTGGCATGTGGTCAGCTGGCACCATCCCTTTGATGCCACCCTTGCAAGTGCGAGGAGTTGTTCCTGGGGCTTCGTGGACTCGCCCGCGCGATCGACACCACGCCGCCTGATGATTTTGCCCACGGGCTCCGACGAGCGGTTTCCACATTGTTGCAGGTGTGGACGATGCATCCGTAGCCATGACGACAGTGGCGGCAGCGTGCTCGCTCGCTCGCTGTTAAGCACAAGCGCATTTGTGTTCGGAGTGAGCCAGGCAAGTCTCATGATCACGGGCCGGGGGAGCTTGCTTGTTATGGAATGTTTGGTCGGTTTGTAGTTGTTTTTTAGTCGAGCAAGAAGCCAGACTTCCACGACTGGAGGAAGGCCTCTCCCAATGGCGTGCGAGTCGTGAGGGTTGTTTGACCATACTTCACCCCACTCTGGTCAGTGCTAGTCGGAGAAGGGGGGGTGGGGGATTCATCCAGATGCCACTCTCCTCCGATGTTACCAAATCCCTGGATAAATTGCGGATTATTGGCGGTTTCGCGACTGTGCTCCCACGATCCACGGCGGATCGCAAACGGTGCTTTGGACCTCAAATTTCGACCTCGTAGCAGAGGGGCGCTGTCCGTGCTGAGCTGCAGTTAAACGTGGAGGTCATGTTCTTGTTGTTTTGCGATGAAAAACGAATTGTTCGGCATCAGGGCAGACCAGCTGGTGTGAATTTTTTTGGAGAATTTTTTTTACTTGATATCTAAAGCTTAAACAAATAAAATCTTTAACATGGACCCGTATGGTAGATTTGCGCCGTTTGGGTCCGTACATTTATCACGGATTGATTTAGACATTGCTCACACGCTACGATTCCCCTGCAGTCCAGCGAATTCTTCCCATAATCCACCGCACACCGCACCGGCGAAAACATGCCATTCGCGGATTACAAGTCCAACCTCTGTGGTGTGCCGTGAATTTACACGATCCGCGATCTAGTCCCGCCACATCAACGCGGATTTATTGGAATTTCTGCTGTAAAAACGACGAAAATAATACATCCACGCCAAGGGAGTTCTGAGTCTCTGGTCCGCCACGCTGACGAAACAAATCTTCGGTTTATTTACGACTCTTCTAAATGCAGTCGCACTGTCCCACGAAATTGGAACCAAGACTAAGGCAGCCTCCGAGGAAATCTTTCGGCGCAGAGTAAGGCACATCCCACGTGGCACAACGATATTGTTTACTTTATCCGCCCTATTTATCTTCAACGACATTCGTTTTGATGCCCAGAATTGCGCCCGCGCAATTTCCACGACTTGCGCGATTCCTTCGACGCACGCGAGACAAACCGCCGACGGGGTGATGAGTTTGTGTTAAAACGTCGATTGCCAACAGCCGCGGTGGTGGTGGAGGTTCTCACGGACCGCTCGCCCTGTTTTAGGGGATACATTGACGCCTCTCCATTCCCGCGGCGTGCGATGGCCACGCGGTGCTTCGTGCGCTGCGCTCGTGCGCACGGTCACGCACGTTTGTAGATACGTGCGACGCTTTGTAGATACGTCCGGTGCGGGGGCGATCTCTGTGGTTCAACTCGTCTGCTGCATCGGCGCCCCCGTCATAACCATGGCGCGTGTGTGCGTGCGTGTGTGTGGCCATTTAAGTTCTAGTTTTCTCGCTGTGCTGTCTGTCATCTTCGGGGGCGCACGCTCTGTGCGATGGTTTTAAAGAATTGTTTCGTGAACAAGACAAGGCCGAAATCGGCGATGTGCATGCCTCTAGAGTGGTCTGGCTGCTTTGTGAGCTCGTCACGTGTTGAGATTTATTTTTCATGAAAGCCCACGCATTCATTGATTAATTAATTCTTATTTTTGTAACGTGCACACATTGACACTTTAAGAGGACATTCTGAGGCTCGGGAGAAACAAAAATGTGAGAAAAATTATTCAGGATAACATTCATACACTTTACACACACGACAGGTGATATAATGTCAGAGAGACTCCGAGGTTTTGTGAACTATAATTGCTCAGTGATACTACAATTTACATTACAATGTATATATCGTGTAGCATCCACATACATCTGCATCTCACGATGCTGTGCTGCAAGACGACGGCGGAAATCGCTCTGCTGTGAATCACGTGAATGGTCGGCAAAACAAAAAGAAAGCCCTCAAAGGGCAGCGTGAAGTCATTCCGTGAGCCAACAGGGTGGGAAAGAGACAAGCATTCTGGGAAACTAAATGCTTGTACCCCCTGACTGACTTTCACAGTCATCTCGCGACAATCCAGGGTCACCGTACACCAACCCCCGTGAATTCTTCCCTGTGAATGTCTCCCATTATCTTTTGCCGGCGTCTCGATCAGAGGCGACGTTTGCGGCGCAGCTCAGCCGCCACTTTGCCCGGAAATTAGCACGTGGGGTCCCTGGGGGTGTTCCCTTGACACGGTATGACGTTGGGGTGACGTGGGGAATCAGAGGACCCATTTCAATTGTCTTGTCTGCACGAGAGAGTCAATGTTCGTGCGTGTGTGTGCGTGTGTGTGCGTGTGTGAGCGGTAATGGAAGCGGGTAGTTCAGCAGTTCGCGCGCCGCGCTACGAACCCTGCGACCTGCGTTCGATTCTCGCTCACGGCCAGCACCAGTGACGATTATCTGAACCGGTTCTGGGCCTTCCCTAGGTCGACTCAGCCTCAAATGAGTACCCCGTGCGGTGTGTAAACATCGCCACTCGGGAGACAAAGGCGGCCGGGCGTGGTGCTGGCCACCCACCCCCTCGTGTGCCGTGCCGGCCTTCATAGGTGCTCGCTAACAGAACCTGCTCCCAACAGTCTGTTCAGGCGATACGGGGTGGGGTCTTTATTTGTGCCAGCGACTTGACAGCCGACACCAGTTTGTGGAATTGACACCAGGCGGTGGGATACCTGCCAGGGCAGATCTTGGTGGACGCGTTCCCTCCTGTTGCAGCCACTGACTAAAAGGAGGGTAGAAAGCATCGTGGTCGCATCAAAAGGCTCGGTCTCGTAAGGCGTGCATTGATGCCTTGGTGATGTCCAGGTTTTTCCTTGTAGCGAACAGAATTCTCACTAAGTTCATGCGAAAGCAACACAGCCGGTGCTTCATCGTGGAGTTACTGTTGCGCGCAAGAGCTGGCGTTGCGCAGTTCGCTTAGGCGAATCGGATGTAGAATATTGCGCTCGTAACCCCAAGAATGTTCGCAAAAGCTCACCATGCTGCGTTGTAGACTTTTGAATATTGCCCAGCAACACTCAAGCGAGAGATTGTCGTTTGCAAAACAGTTACCGAACAAACGCCTGCAAGTAAAGGGAGGGGGGAGCATTACAGTTATAGCCGGAAACATTGCCGAGCAATATACGAAGTGACATTTCTAGAAATGGTCCTTCATCATCGTGTATAAATGATCACGTGCTGTGAAGCAAAACGGCCATTGCCAGAAACGTCGCCCAATTTTTATTTTTCACTTGTACGGCCACGCAGTGTTATCGATGTGCGTTTCGTTGTTTTTGTTTGTTATTTGTGCTTGCGCATCTCTGCAGCAGCAGCAGCAGCAACAGAACATAATTCGCCGTTAGTTACAGCGAGGGAATCGTTTGAAGTGGATGATTTGTGCCATTATTTTTCTTCACCGTGCATCGTTATGTCAATCGCGGCACCAGCTGTTAGTTTTCTCCAGAAAGCCATCTTGCCGCCTCTGGTCCAGGGACTATACCACTCTTTCTCAACGAGAAGTCTTAGCTTTAGTGTTGTTGTTTTATTTCGCTTGTGGTGATCCCATCAGTTCAATTTACAAATATGGGATTCTATGGCATTCCACACAAAAGGTCTGCGATGAATGGCAGTACAGAATCAATATGTTTTGTTTAAGCATTACGAAGCAAATGCACGGTATATAGTTTCACATCCTCTTAATTTGTTTTTCCTCATCCAAGCTGCCCGAAGGTGGTGGGTGCAGTGGTCATTTGAATCCGCAGTTCCATTCGAACGCAGTTCTCATGCCGTGCCTGGAGTCACTCGCGACGTTTTGTCTGCGCACGCTTGGAGCGGCAGAGATAGGGGCACCGTTGATCCATTTCGATGTCGCCAACCGGGCAGTAAGCAGGGCCACATCACACGCGGACAGACAGACAGGCAGAGAGAGAGAGAGAGAGCGACGCTGAGCAGATGTCACATCTGTACGTCCTACAAATGTCTCTCCCGTGCTCCGGATTAAATGTGTTCTCAAACTGCGGCTGAGTGAGCGAGGGGGGGGCAGGCGAGGCGGGATGGGGAGGACCGCCCCATATGCTCCATTCTGCCAAAATAAGACCCTCTCAAGAGTTGCGCTCTCTCTCTCTCTCTCGCCGATTGAAATGGAACCCCGAGTTTTGATAAGCTCGTTTCGAACGCGTTCGTTTGCCACTGACTGGGCCGACGCGTCGAAATTGGCCACGCCACCTGGCTCTTTGTCGTTGTTGTTGAAGATGGCAATTAAAGCATCTCGCTGTCCCATGTGTTTTTGTTGTTGACATCGACGAGACTGTTTTGTTGACCTTTGTTCAGTTTTGGTTTTCTGAGCGTCCAGTCGCAGTCGAGTAAGTTTATTTCCTCCGTCTGCAGCTTCAGTCAACAAATTTACGAGAGCGTACAAACGTTCCACCTTCGGTGAACTTCAATTGTTAAGAGAATCGGTTCGATTTTCTTTGAACGTGAAGTGGGTGGTAAAGGACACACACCGTGGGTGTATCCGTAATTGGGTGAAACGGTCTGCATTTACAACAAATCTTGATTTTTACTGATAAAGCAATAAGATTCATGATGTGTGTGCGTGCGTGCGTGTGATGAATTGTGCTTCATGAACTGTGTTACTCGTTCCCATCCCTTGAGTGTGTGCGCTGTTGGAACCCCTTTTGCACCAACACATTTAAAAATGCTCATCATCATAATATGGTCAGTCAGCTGATGTCTGTCACACACGACTTGCTCATCTCAATTACAAATCACAAAATATAAACATACGTCCCGAAATCTGAATATAGTATGTAATTTTCTTTTTTTTAAGTGTTTTGAATACGTAACTATACATGAAAATCTTACATTTATTTAAAAAATGAAATGGGTTTTTTCCCTCCATTACAAAATGTTACTTAATTTATTGATTATAATATATTTTAACGTTCTGTTAAAAGTGGTTACCTAATGCAGCCTTTATTAGATTAATTATAATCGCGCACAACATTAGTACGTAAACATAATCACGCGATGATTGTAAAAAAAAAAACACATTGTTTCATGATCGTTTACCGAAATACGTTGCTTAAATATTACAACAAAGAGAGGCGATAACTGTAACAATGGAACGAGTTGAACTTTCACACACCTGGCAACCAAAACCCATCCCATGCAATTGGCCAATGAGCGCGCAGGTCCCTCGGCAGTGACCACAGGTGTCGTTGATTGGTCGGGTGGGAAACTTGGGAGAGGGCATTCCATGCAGATTTGAGTGTTGGGTTGATTTGCTCTGTTCCTGCGATGATGCTCCCGTTTCAGGCAGTTGTTGCCCGGCTGTGTTTTTGTTTTGTTTGCACGGGAGATCGGCGGTGCTGCGTGAGTACAGCAGCAGCAGCATACAAAACAACAGATGGAATGGGATGGATATTCGCGCACAGAGAAGCCATCCGAAAATCAAGGCACAGACAACAGCACTTTAGTGATCGCTCAATGTAACAGGCTTCATTTTATGTTTTGATTCCCTGATGTTAAGAATGTATCGGACTCAATCAGCGTGTATTTTCTTGTGTCATTAAATTTTTTGATTTGTGAGGTGATGCTTTGAGAATAAAATACAAATTTTGACAACACCCAAGAGCCATCGTGGCATTATTGTTGCGATGTTACAAGGCCGCGTACTGAACCACTCCGCCATATTATGAGACCTCCTTTGCCAATAGCAAGATATAGTAATAGGTTTTTACCCTTTTATCTGGCACCAAAACTGACACCACCTTTATACAAGGGGTCATGTTTGCAATAACCACAACACTTGTAGTCAAAAATCAAAATGCAAACAAAAAGAGACAACTCTGATAATGATATGCACTGTCCTTGAAATTGGTCCACACCCGAGACAGCTTTTCTTAGAGCCTAGTCTCACATGGTGTTGGACCAGATGACGCCTTTTGGCTGCAAGTGTGGTGGTTATTGCAAACATGATCCCTTGCATAAAGGTGTCAGTTTTGGTGCCAGATAAAAGGGTACAAACCCATTACCACTCGACCACACGCAACGTGCACCGATGTCTCAACCCACTGCTCAACGAAGGCCTGTACCGCACGCCGTGTCGGTGATGCTGTTCGCCGCTCCGTGCTTCATCGACGCTGGTCAATGTGGATTGGTGACACAGGACCGGCTCAGATGGCACTCACCGCTGACTGCTTCTTGTGTTCAGTTTGCTGTCATTACTCCGCACATTCCATTAGCACGGTTGTACGTGTCGAACTTCTTTCGCACCGCACGTAGCCAACCGTGCTAATCGGAGGTGCGGGTTGGCTACGTACGGTGCGAAATGATCTTCTTGGTTCTTTCGGTAAAGTCACGTAGAAGGGAAATAATAAAATAATAAAAATAAACCAATTAAATAATTCTCACGACGTTTCGGCTGCAACGCAAGCAGCCGTCCTCAGGTGAAGAACAGGTCTGTCGGAAAGACAGCGTGTGAATGAACACCACCAGGTTTGGCAGCGTATATTTACGTGACTTTACCGAAAGAACCAAGGAGATGAATCGGTGCGAAAGGAGTTCAACACACACATGCATACGTTAGCCGTGGCCCGTAATAAAGCTGTGGTCACGTGGTTGGTTCATGGCGCAATGCACTCGGATGACTTCACCACCTCGCCACGTGCAGTAGTGACATGAAGCACTCATTCACATGCGAGAGGCCGTATTCCCGATTCAGGACCCGCCTGAGAGATGAGGCCTTCACCAAATTCGTCTTCCTAGCGTTGTTCCCGCTGTGGCGCAGGGTCCGCTTTTCGGCATTGTCTTCTCCATTTGGCTCGGTCCAGGGCATCTTCAGGGGATGCGTTGACCGTCTTTATGTCTTCCTTTATTCGATCCATCATCCATCGCTTCTTCGGACGTCCGCGTGGACGGCGGCCCTCTGGCTCAATACGCGTGGCAGTCTTGGCCACGGATGACTCTTCACTTCGCATCACGTGGCCGTACCACCGAAGCCTTGCCTCAAGCATCTTGTCCACAATGGGGGCCACACCAAGTCGCTTCCGAACGTCTTCGTTCATGACACGATCCCATCGAGTGAGTCCGAAGCTCCATCTGAGCATCCTCATCTCCATGGTGTGGAGAGCTTGTTCGTGTACAGTTGTGTACAGTTGTGGCTGGCATTCACCAAATGAATCGACGAAAATAAAATAACACGACGTCCCGAATTCTCAATTGCATATCGCAATCGGAGTCTGTACTTAGACTGGAAGAATCCGATGAGCTATGAAGCTCTTTCTCACAGATGCCCAGAAGTGGCACGGGGTCAGAAAGTTCCAACAACAACAATTATAGGAGTGCAAAGTACAGGAAAGTTAAGCGAGTCACTGACTCTTTGGTTCTTTCGGTAAAGCCACGTAGTTAGAAATAAAATCAAACAAATCACGACGTTTCGATCGCAACACAAGCAATCGTCATCGGGTGGGAAAACTACAGCAATTGCTTGTGTTGCGATCGAGAACGTCGTGATTTGTTTTAATTTATTTCTAACTACGTGACTTTACCGAAAGAACCAAAGAGTATGGATTCCTGCAGTCACGAAATTTTCAAATCAAGATTGAGTCACTGACTATAAATACAAGTAAAACATGTAAGTACAAATAGGGTTTTTCCCCTTTTTTTTCTGGCAACAAAACTGACACGGGGTCAGAAAGTTCCAACAACAACAATTATATTGCCAGAAAAAAAAAAGGGGAAAAACCCTATTGGTATATTTTGGTACTGGCAAAGGAGGTCCCATGATGTAAGTACAAATTGCTTAATATCATCGTGTCCTTCAACCAGGTCAGATCCCACCGAGGTCCATTACCTCTTGACCACCAGGGTACCCAGCCAACCAAATCACACTTTTAACTTCAATATCGTAATGTATAAAATAATACATTTCTTTCGGAGGCTAAGCCCAAAAAAACGCTTATCAAGAGGGTCCTGGCATTGGCATGTTCTGTATTTGTCTCTTTTTGTTTTTATATAAATGAGAACACGAGGGGGGAGGAAGAATCCAGAGTTTCCAGAGAAACGTCGTGAGAATTGTATTTTATTATGTTTTATTTTTATTATTTCCCTTCTACGTGACTTTACCGAAAGAACCAAGACGATAAACCCCACACACGCACACTGTGACAACACTGCGTTCACAAAGCCCGCTTGCTTTACTGCCACCCCGAGACACCTCCGCAGCACGGGGGCCCCCCTCTGTGAGTTTCGCAAATCTTTGCGCGGCCCAAACAGCCCTCGCCTTCGCGGTGCGTGGCATGGATGGCGGCGGTGGCGGCCGTCACAGCTCTCTTTGTGCCAGCGTGGTTTGTGTTTTGGTTGCCCATGGCGCGCCACCCAAACACGACAGACAAAATCGGCTGAAGCCCCGCACACCGCTCTACGCCCCCGATCTGCCTGAACACGGTGGCGAGCTAATGTTGACCGAATGTGGCCACTGTGGTAATATTAGCGGGCGGTCTTCGTGATTTAAATATCCCGGCGAGTCTTGTCTGTGTGGCCCATGTACACGTGAAGAAACAACTATCTTTTTAAATCCTTTATATTAAGTTCACTTGCTTGCTTGCTTGCGCGCTTACGACCGTGCAAATCTTTCGGTCGTTTTTTAACCCACTTCCCGTGATCCAATCGAGCTGACATTTTGCACACAGACTCGTTGTGCGTGACAATTTATTTTCGTGAAATTTTTTCCAATAATTTTACACTTTTTAGGAAAAAATAAATTTCATATTTAATTTAAAATACCAATGTGATAAAAATGAAACTCTTACTCAAGAAAGAAATGAATAATAAAATAAAACCGATGCCACGCATATAAAGGATTTATAGTGAAAAACTTTGTTTTTACGGGTTAATTTTTTTTGCTTTACATGAGGGTGGTTGAGCCAGATATTTGAGTCGGGAGTAGTGGGAGTGTATCGCCGTGGTGATCGTGGTGGTGATGATGTTTCCGCCCTCCGTCGTATTTGTGAGTCGGGAATTGAGTGGCTGGCGCGCAGATGAGTTCACATACAGTGAGCAGGAAGTTTCCACGCAAGCGTATATCAAACAATCCCCCACCCCCGTTTCATTCCGATCCACTGCACTCAGAGGCGACGGCTTCTAGATAACCTCATCGTGCAATGCGAATAATGACAAAGAAAGCTCCTCGCGGGAGGAAGTAAAATTGGATTTAGTTCATAAAGAGGGGGTTTCGCTTTGTTAAAGCTGTCGCTCCCCACCGTACACGATCCTTCCCCCTAACAGTATCGATTTGTATGAAACGCGATATCGTGCACAGACGAGAGGCAGTGGAGTGCAATGCTTGCCGAGAATTGCCTCCAACGGCCCCTACTGGTTGCTGTGAATGGCTTTTAAAAAGTTATTTGTTCGAGCCAACTTTCGTTCCTGGAAATGCATTTAATTTAATATTGATTAGTGTTTGTGCACCGTTTTTTTATTTCTTCTGAATTATTTTCATACTTTCCATTTGGCTGCTTCTGCTCTAATTTCCATTATTGCTGAATGTACGACGTTGTTTTTACATTATTTGTTTTGGTTATGTTGCTGACCAGGGCGACTCTTGCAAATGCGACTTTTTCTGGTTTCTTGAATTCCCAGCGGGTAAAACAAACTAAACGTGGACATCTTGAAACTTCCTTGTCTTGGTTTGTAATGGGACAAGCACCTAAAAACATCACATAATTTACCACTTCAGCAACCGGCTGCTCCTTGGCCAAAAACCTAGGAGTTGTTTTTGAATACATATATTTATTGTTAAGGTGATTTCCTCTACTTTGCAACTCATTTTTTGTACTGCTTGTTGTAGCAACTCCTTGACCTGACCCTACTGAACATCTGTGGTAGGCTTTTTTCTTCATGGTATGTGAGCCGTAATTTAGTTTTAACATATTTCTCCATGCAGGGTCATTGCAGGCTGGAAAAGTGATACTAGAGGACAGGAATGGTTCTGACATCACTGATGTTAGCTGTGGTCGGGAATCGAACTCGGATAGCCAGGTTCATAGTGCAGCACGCTAACCGTTGCACCACTGCTCCAGCCCGAATTGGCACTTGTGTACCATGTGGTCAATGGTTTGAAATATGTCCTCCGTACATCCGATTAGCACGGTTGGCTACATACCGTGCGAGAGAAGTTCAACATACATGCAGACATATACTCGCATGGAGGTTCATAGACTTAACATCGAGATGCATACTCTTAGATGGAGAGCCAATATCCATACTAGATCGCGTAAATATAAATGTGTCAGCAAACCCACCACCAGCCAACTAGCAATGTTTGTGCAATAAACAGCATACCGGTGTGTTGGAGAGTAAACCTGAAATTATTATTGTCATTAATAAATAAATAACATTTTTTGCACATATATTTGTTGAGCAACTAAACAAGAGAGCGCAAGCGTTGCTACTAGCAGAGTGCATGTCTTAGTCTAGCACATTCCACAGCACGGTTTCATCAATAGCACCCCCTCTTGTAAAAGTCATCTCAATACAAATTCCTTTATCGCTCCCTTGGGAACATTTTCTGTAGCTCCGTTTATTTCTTGAGTTTACATTATTTGCATGAATGTAGGCGACTCGGGTTGGTCAATCTTTGCCATCCGTGCAAAATGTTTGGACACTGCCTCGGAGGATCCCCTTCAGGACCCCGCTCCCCACTGCCGTGAACTCGTGCAGGTCGCGTGATTCCGCGGGGCAAATCACACAAGCAGCAGCAGCAGCAGCACCGATGAGTTTGGCACAAAGTGCATCTAGATTTAAAGCTTTCGTGACTGCAGGGATTCATCTTCTTGGTTCTTTCGGTAAAGTCACGTAGAAGGGAAATAATTAAATAATAATAATAAAACATAATAAAATACAATTCTCACGACGTTTCGGCCACAACGCAAGCAGCCGTCCTCAGGTGAAGAACAGGTCTGTCGGAAAGACAGCGTCTGTGAAAAACAGGGCTGTTGGAAAGACAGCGTCCGACAGCCCTGTTCTTCACCTGAGGACGGCTGCTTGCGTTGTAGCCGAAACATCGTGAGAATTGTATTTTATTGTTTAATTTTTATTATTTTATTATTTCCCTTCTATGTGACTTTACCGAAAGAACCAAGAAGGTGCATCTAGAGTTAGAAGGCAGATGTCACGTTCCATGGTGCACCGAGGAACCTTGCCCTGAAACACCCTCGCCGCTTTCCAGCAGAGAGTGAGCTGCGCTTAATCTCCCTCTGAACGGAACTATTTTTACACGCTTTCATTTAACTCACTCTGTTGTTGTATCCTCAAATCTTGTAACTCAATTTTAACCCACTTCCCAATGTGGTATCGACTGCAAACTTGGTATAGTTATGTCATATACTGATGCCAATATTATATTCTATCATAAAAAATAAAAATCTATATTTTAAAACATTCTTTTTTCTATGTTATGTTTCGGCTTGGGTCTAATTGTCCACGCTCAACTGACGTTGGCTGTAATTGACCACGGTCCCTTACGTTATGGCAAGCTTCGGGGCCACTTTCTGGAGTCGTGGAGTTCTTCCATTCCTAGTACGGTACATTTCACTAAAGCGAGTTGTTTTTAAAAAAAGTTTCAAAAATATTACTTATTTTAAATACCCTCAAGTACGGGCGCCGCGGTGGCTAGGAGACGTTAACTACCTCGCCTGGTCTACAGGAGGTCGTGGGTTCGATCCCTACCCTAACGTCTGCTATATATTTTGAGTTTGCGTGTCTCTCTCATCATCATCACGGTGGCTATGAGATGTTAACTACCTCGCCTAGTCTACAGGAGGTCGTGGGTTCGATCACTACCCTGACGATGCCTGCTGCTGTATATTTTGGAGTTTGCGTGTCTCTCTCTCTCTCATCATCACGGTGGCTATGAGATGTTAACTACCTCGCCTAGTCTACAGGAGGTCGTGGGTTCGATCACTACCCTGACGATGCCTGCTGCTGTATATTTTGGAGTTTGCGTGTCTCTCTCATCATCATCACGGTGGCTAGGAGATGTTAACTACCTCGCCTGGTGTACAGGAGGTCGTGGGTGCGATCCCGATCCCGACCCTGACGCCTGCAGGTTTGTAGTTTGCGTGTTTTCCCTGTGGTTACGTGGATTGTCCTACGGGTCCTCCGGTTTTTCCCCTCCACGTTTAGAAACAACGTGCTTTTAGAGTATTTGGCTGCTATACATTTCCACACGATGATGAGCCACTTTGTTGAGCGGCCACTTGTGATAGCCAGGTCGCTTCTAAAACAAGCTATATAGCTCTGTGAGCCTAATAATATGTTCAAGCAAACGTAACACTGAGACTGCACGGGACCCAGTTTTCCACTGGCACATCCGAGCTGAACCCACTTAGGGATGATAATTGTTTTTTTACCCTTTTATCTGGCAACAAAACTGACACCTTTTTTTACAAGGAGTCATGTTTGCATAGACCACAATACCTGTAGTCATAATGCAAACAAAAAATATAACTCTGATAATGTATGCACTGTCCTTGAAGTTGATTGGTCCACACCCGAGACAGCTTTCCTTAGAGCCTAGTCTCACATGGTGTTGGACCAAATGACGCCAAAAGGTGTCAGTTTTGTTGCCAGATAAAAGGGTAAAAAACCAATTATCATAATTTTTTCTTCTGGCAAATGAGGTTCCAATGGTGTAAACCACTTAGGGCTGTCACGGTTCCCAGTAGTTTTCCACCGGTTGGTTTCTGAGCCGATCGAGCCATGAACAAAGGGTGATAAGTCTGCGTGACAGAACACCATGTGCCACACACACACTTTTACAGGTCGAGCTGGATGCGAGGCTGTTCCGGATCTCGGCTGCACGCAACGAATAACATCGCGGGCTATAACTGGAACAGCCACGCTGGGGCCAGCCCAGGCAGCCCGGCCTTACTGACAGGTCAGAAACAGGGGTCGGCAACTTGAGGCTCCGAAGCCACATGCGGCTTTTTAAGGACGTCATTTATTAAGGACCATCTCATATTCACGTGTATTGTGTCTCTTGAAATATCGAAAGGTTTTTGTTTTTTTACCGAATTCGAAAATGCATACTCTCCGTGTTATTCTTTTTTTCTATGGTTCTTTCGGTAAAGTCACGTAGATAGAAAAATAACAATAAAATAATAAAAAATAAAGTGAATAAAAAGTGTTATTTTTGTTGCCAACCCCTGGGCTAGTCGAATGCAACCTGGAATTTACCCAGAAGGGGCATCGTCCATGATGTCAGAGCTTCGTCTCGAGAATATTGGCAACCGTTACAGGAATTCAAACAGGGACCCACAAACCAAACACACCTCAAAGGACACCTCGCAAATAGCTGCCGACCTTCTTCTTGAAAGCAAAACACAAGGCTATGACGACATCAGACGTGACATCGCGTCCAGGTGAATTAATCGCTCGTGATTTGGTTCATTGGTCACGTGGACGAAGAAGTCTCAGTAGGGTGCGTTTGCATCCAGCACATATCTATCTCGAGGCCAAGGAGGGCAAAGGCTAGGGCAGGGGTCGGCAACGTACGGCTCCGGAGCCGCATGCGGCTCTTTACGGACTGCTTCTTGACGATATGTACGTATGTACAGTATGCACTCAGATGCATTGCGGCTCTTGAAATACTGAATTTTGTACCGAATTGGAAAGAAATGGCTCTTCTTGTTATTTTGGTTGCCGACCCCTGGGCTAGGGGCTAATGATGCGTTCAATGTGTCTGACAGTGCGGTCAGTACAATTTGAGGACACAGCGCCAGCAACGTGATGCGCGCGCGTTTCAACATTACACATCGCGGCGTGTGACGTCAGCAACGCAGCACGGCACGGCTTCTGCAGTGGGAAAACAACAAGCTGCGCCTCCTGACCTCGACTGGCACGACCCCCCGGACACGGCTCGGATGTGCCAGTGGAAAATGTGTACGGGAGTCTTTTTTGGGCAAAGACTTGGAGGGCTGTTTTTCAGAAGCAAAGCGATCAATGGCAATGCCCGATGTATGTATTGCGTGTTGAACTTCTTTCGCACTGTACGTAGCCAACCGCGCTAATCGGAGGTGCAGGGTGAGGACAACACACTAAACACAAAAATGAGCTCTAAATAAATTAGTTTAAAATATAGATTTAAAAGTGCATAGCTCCAGTGGCTTTCTAGTATCGCAAGGAAGAGCGTTCCAGATGGCCGCAGAAGTGCATCTGAGCGCGCGCGATGCGGTGACCGCCGTCTTTGTGCGATGGCCAGCAGCCAAAAGCCGCTTCTGCTGCGTCATGTTCCTTGACGAGATCAGTCAGGTATTGTGGTTCATTTGCGGCAAGCACTTTGTGTGTAATGTGTGCGACCTTCTAAGTGTATGGGTGTGAAAGGAACTACACAGTATAAGCTGCTATGAACAGCACACATTTACATACCCATTGAAAATCAACGAAATCCAAGAACGTTATTGACCGGTATTTAAATTGAGCACAGCACAAAAATAGCCTCGCTGACTGGTTTGACCAGATTTCTAGTAACAGCGATATATCTGACCACAATACAAAGGGGATTCAACCTGTTTGGGTTGAAAACACGAGTAGAATGGATTCTAAAGTATTGAAACCTGGGCGTGGTTAACAATGTGGTACCGTGTTATGGAGGGTTATCATTAATGTATTACTCACATGGAGTGATTGATGGTCGCTTTATCACCCTCTGTTGGTTTCAAAAGTGTTGAGTCAAGGAAAGGAGAGACGAGGAAGACCTTGGTGCTGTGTGGGGGGGGGGAGCGGTGGCGCAGTGGTTAGCGCATGTCTGAACCGGTCTCTCCCCTCGGTCGACTCAGCCTTAAATTAGTACACAGGGCCTTCATCAGCGCTCGCTAAAAACACTTTCCCCCCATCGTCTGTTGAGGCTCTTTGGGGGATTTTTGTCATTTTGAAAAATGTTCGCGCTGTACGTAGCCAACCGTGAGAATATTTCTCTCATCGCAGGGGGAGTTCCAGTCAATGTCTTCCACCACAGGCACACCCGAATCTTTACAGCGTGGTCCAGAATTGCTGTGACCCCCCCCCCCCCGCCCATTTAATCATCTAAAACTTAACTTTTTTGTATACCAGTGGGGGTGTGAAAACGAAAATGAATAAGAAACGGGAACAAGAAAGTGTGGGGTCAATTGATTTGGGGACTACACTGTAAGGGGCAGTCCATAAATGACGTCACGCGATTTTGGACGATTTTTGACCCCCCCCCCCTCGTCACACGGCGTCACAAGTCAGACCCCCCTCCCCTCAAATATGACTTCACAAAGCTCTGCCCCCCCCCAAAAAAAAACATGCTTCAAACCGCTTTAAACTAATTGTCATTGTCGTGCGTATTTAATGTGGCGCTGCACTGATGTTGTAGGTGAAAACATTTATTTAATTAAGTCTATATTTAATTAAAGTTGTACATTTTTACGTGACGTCACATTGCTCACCCCCCCCCCCCCCTCGTCACACATCGTCACAAATGTCTGACCCTCCCCCCTCCCAGGTGCGTGACGTCATTTATGGACGGCCCCTATTAGCGCGCGTGTAGCGAACGAGTCGCGCCATAATAGCCACAAAGATAAAGGTCCCCCTTATAGCCTTAACAGACTGTTGGGGCAAGTGCTGTTAGCGAGCATGTATGAAGGCCGGCACGGCACACGAGGGGGTGGGGTGGGCAGCGCCACGCCCGACCGCCTTTGTCTCCCTCGTGGTGATGTTTACACATTTGAGAAGGCCTGAGTCGACCTAAGGGGATGCCCAGAACCGGTTTAAACATATATTCGCCACCGTTATTGGTCGTGAGCGGGAATCGAACTCGTGTGGTCATACGTGGATCCAATTAGCACGCTTGGCTCACGTACGATGCGAAAGAAGTTCAACATACAGCACAGTGCATTAATTAGTTCCGACTTACGAACGGTTCGACTTACGAACGGTTCGACTTACGGACTGTTCGACTTACGGACTGTTCGACTTACGGACTGTTCGACTTACGTACGGTTCGACTTACGAACCGTCCGACTTACGAACGAATTAGGTTCGTAACCCGAGGACGGGCCCGACATACATTCTCCGGTACGGCACTGCACACGAGGCACAATGCAATTTCTTCCCGCAACGCCGGCAACGCTCCACTCGGGGCCGCTACGCGCACAGCTCAACGAGACGGGACCGAACGCGGAAATAGAATTGGGGGTCAAGCCGCGACAACGTCGACATCGCTCGCGAATGCTGCGAGCGAGCGAGCCAAAACACTCGGCGGATTACTGTCCTCCAAGTGGGACACGGCACCACTCGTCCCTCCCAAGTGCTGCTGCTGCTGCTTGACACAGTCTCAGTGAGACACTCGTTTAAGGGCGAGTAGACCTAGGAGAGGTAGCTAGCTATACGTATCTATGGGTTAAAGGTTTAGGAGCCGGGGATTAACAAGAAATCCCCCCCGCCCCCCCGTATAGCCTGCACAGGCTGTTGGGCAAGTGCTGTTAGCGAGCAGCTATTAAGGCCGGGTCAACACCACGCCTGGCCGCCTTTGTCTCCCCAGCTCTGATGTTTACTTGCACCCAGCGGCAGGTACACTCAATCCAGGGCTGAGTCGACCTAGGAGGAGGGACGTGAGGCTAAGGACGAGTTTATGTAATGCGTATCGCTCGCCGCTGGCGTTAACTGTGGCTGGGAATCGAACTCGGCTTTCGGGGGGGGGGGTGGGGGATTGTGTAACGTAGCGCTCTAAGGACCGCGCCACCGCTCCCCATACAACACAGAAGAACACGCGACACACAAACACCTGGGCGACACACGCGCGCGCCCTTGCGGGGGTGATCACTGCGTGGTTGGTGGTGGTGGCGTTGGTGCCAGTATCATCGTCGAGTTACAAGAAGCAGCCACAATCGCGGGTTCAACCCGCTCCTCCTCCTCGCTGCCTGCGTTCGCCTTCCTCGACACAGCGAGCTCATCAACACGGAGGGAGGGACAACATCGCTCTGTACAGCGAGATCACCTGGACTGCGTGTGTCCACACACACACACACACAGGTGAGACTGTCTTACACACACCACAGGTGAGACTGTCTTACAGGGCAAGCTCACACACAGGTAAGACTGTCTTACACACACCACAGGTGAGACTGTCTTACAGGGCAAGCTCACACAGGTGAGACTGTCTTACACACACCACAGGTGAGACTGTCTTACAGGGCAAGCTCACACACAGGTGAGCTCACACACACACAGGTGAGACTGTCTTACAGGGCAAGCTCACACACAGGTGAGACTGTCTTACACACACACAGGTGAGACTGTCTTACAGGGCAAGCTCACACACAGGTGAGACTGTCTTACAGGGCAAGCTCACACACAGGTGAGCTCACACACACACAGGTGAGACTGTCTTACAGGGCAAGCTCACACACAGGTGAGACTGTCTTACACACACACAGGTGAGACTGTCTTACAGGGCAAGCTCACACACAGGTGAGACTGTCTTACAGGGCAAGCTCACACACAGGTGAGCTCACACACACACAGGTGAGACTGTCTTACAGGGCAAGCTCACACACAGGTGAGAGACTGTCTTACACACACACACAGGTGAGACTGTCTTACAGGGCAAGCTCACACACAGGTGAGCTTACCTGGCTGTGTGCAGTGTGCATCGCAGTGGTGTGCTGTTGTCGTTTGCGCGATTGTTACAGCAGTGGTACTTTAACCCTGTATTACGGTTGTTTGTGAATTGAGTTAAAACTAAAAAAACTTATTTTATTTTATAGCAGGTAAGGCCCACTGAGCACTGTAGCTCTTTTTCAGAAGCGACTTGGCCACAAATGATATCTCAACGAAGTGGATTATCACGTGGAAATTTAGAGCAGCCGAACACTTTAAAAGCGCCTTCATACATCTGGAGGGGAAAACCGGGAGGACCCGGAGAAAAATCCACACGGAGAACATGCAAACTCAAAATATAGTGGGGGTTAGGTTCGCGATCGAGCCCAAGACCTCCTGCATACCAGGCGAGGTAGTTAACATCTTGCCACCGTAGTTGATCTTAACACACTCATAACATCTGCGTCGATATTGGGAGATGCTTTTAATAATAATAATGAGAAAAGGCGATTTTTATGAGGCAGGCAACAATGTGCTCCTAATACTCCAGATATGACAACAGCACAGGATTTTAGATGTTGTGTAGAGTCGCAGTAGTTAATTACGGTACTGATGAAAGTGTTACTCATTTTGATGTGATAATGGGTTCAGCTGAATTCTGACCGGGATTTGATGCTAACTACCTCGCCTGGTATGCAGGAGGTCGTATGTTCAATCCCGACTCCTGACGCCTGCTGCTGTATATTTGCGTGCCTCTCTCCCCGTGGTCGCGTGGATTTTTCTCCGGGTCCTCCTGTGTTTCTCTCCACATTTAGAAACACGCGTTTAGAGTATTTGGCTGCTATACATACCCACGTGATAAGCCACTTTCTTTGAGCTGTCATGTGTGGGCAGGTCGCTTCTAAAAAATATCTCTTATATAGCTCAGTGGGCCTTATCAGGTAAAATAAAAATAGTTGTCTGAATGTTAAAGCTACCGCAGTTTGAACCCAGTTGTGAGTCAGGGTGTTTAGTTTCACTGCGCTCTGCCGATGATCGCTGATAATGGTGAAACCAATGGGCAGCTGATGTCTGCGTGGCGGCTGTGAAAGTTGACACCACGGTAAGGTCATGTTCATACGTGGTAGCACAGTTGACGAGGTCGGCGACAGACCGAACTTTAAATGAAACACCCAACAACACAATCGTCAATAACACTGAGTGTGGCCTTAAGTGGAAAAATATAGAGATATATAATAGGCGACGTTTCGGGCACCGGATCCTTCAGAGCACGTACATTGGCCAAGCTCTGCGGTACTCTATGCATTAAGAGGGCTTTTATTTACGTAACATAAACACACAATGTCATTGAAATTAAAGACGCGGTAAGTGGCGTCCCCTCGTTGCATATTAACTTTCGTGTTGTTCGGCATCGTCACACACAGCGGCTTTCACTTGACCCCCTCGCATGCCAGCCGGCTGATGGCTTTACTGTGGATGTTGCGATGTTAAGAAGAGCCAAATTCAGCAAAGTGTATTTTTTCCCATTTAGGGCCACATTGTCATTGACAAATGTGTCGAGGTTATTTTTGTTTTCACTTCTCTACTGCTGTGGCGCTTCGCCTGCTTCGAAGACTCCATTCCCTCTCATCGGCTCACGCAGAGACCCGTAGGCTCACGCAGAGACCCGTAGACTCACGCAGAGACCCGTAGACTCACGCAGAGACCCGTAGACTCACGCAGAGACCCGTTGACTCACGCAGAGACCCACAGACTCACAGAGAGACCCGTAGACTCACGCAGAGACCCGTTGACTCACGCAGAGACCCACAGACTCACAGAGAGACCCGTAGACTCACACAGAGACCCATAGACTCACGCAGAGACCCGTAGACTCACGCAGAGACCCGTAGATTCACGCAGAGACCCGTTGACTCACGCAGAGACCCACAGACTCACACAGAGCACCGCAGACTCACAGAGACACATAGACTAGAACAGAAATCCATAGACTCACGCAGAGACCCGTAGACTAGCACCGAGACCCGTAGACTAGCACCGAGACCCGTAGACTAGCACCGAGACCCATAGACTCACGCAGAGACCCATAGACTCATACAGAGACCCATAAACTCACGCAGAGACCCATAGACTCATGCAGAGAGTCACCGACTATCACAGAGACTTGTAGCCTCACACACGAATCCATAGACTCACAAAGAGACCCATAGACTCACACAGAGACCCATACATCTGCCCTGACAACATTCCACTATCTGACCTGAGGTCGTTCCCTTGGTTGCGGGCACGTCTCAGTAACGAGACCTTTTCATCGAGCAGTGGATAGATAATGGTCGATCACGACGACGATCAATCACGCTGGGTTCTGTACCATGGGGCCTGCGACCGATCCACTTCGCCAAAACAAAATGCGGCTGTCACTCCTCTCCGTGCGGGCTACTGGATGCCGCGCGCGACTGTGACGACGAGAGACAAATCTCCGGGTTCACCGCCTCTCTGTGTTGTGCAGCGATTGCAGGAATGCCCCGTAACCCGCGTGTCCTGCTCGTGCAGAGGTCACCATGGCAGTGCCGCAGCCGTTGCGAGCGCACATTGTTGACGTTGCTTCTCGCCGGATACCTTCCCAGTAAACACGCCCAACGTTGGCCCAACGTTGGCACTGTAAACCGCGTCTAGTGGCAGTGCGACTGTTGCAAGCTTCATGCCGGATACCTTCCCAGTCAACACGCCCAAAGTTGGCCCAGTGGTTTCATATTCTTAGGTTTTTTCGGTAAAGTCACATTATTACCATAATAATTAAAAGTCAGCCGTCCCTGGCCCCCCCCTCAACCATTATATATATCTCGTGTAATCTCTCATTTACTTGATACAGCTGTCGGGCTGTGACGGTTCCACCTGAAGACGGAAGCTTGTGTTGCCTCCGAAACGTCATGATTTTTATTTTTATTTTACTTTTATTAATTTTAATTTTTTACCTACGTGACTTTACCCAAAAAACCTAAGAATATGAATCCTTGCAGTTACGAAAGCTTCAAATCTAGAACCAGTGGTTTCATGTTTACTGGGATAAATTGCAGCACAGTCGACACCCAACCCACAACCTCCGCTATAAAAGTTTCACCACCACCGCCGCCGCCTTTGTCCGGATTTACGTCTTCCCCTTATTACATGCCTAATTGCTGCCGTGTGGGTGGCCAGATTGTTATTGTATAGCTGCTGCGTTGGTGTCAGTTGACAACGCTCCAAACAGAAATCTGTCAACACGGCGTTGAAAGCAGAATCTTTATTTAGACTCCAGGAGAAATGCGATGAGCTCAGAAGCATGTTTTCACAGACGTCCGGTATGGGCAGGTCGGCATCATAATCGCGCCCTGCTACTGCTGCCACACTCACCTCCTCCTCACAGCCCCCCTGCATTTTGCTCATCACTGTCAAAGACAAAGATCCCCCGTGTAGCCTTAACAGACTGTTGGGGCAAGTGCTGTTAGCGAGTAGCACCTATGAAGGCCGGCACGGCACACGAGGGGGTGGGTGGCCTGCACCTCGACCTTTGTCTCCCGTTTACCAATGTTTTACACACCGCACCAGGTACTCATTTGAGACCGAGTCGACCTAGGGGAGGCCCAGGACCGGCTCAGATAATCGTCACTGATGCTGGCCGTGAACGGGAATCGAACTCTGGTCGGCGGTTTCGTAGCGCAGCGCGCTAACCGCGTGCACAACCGCTCCCCACATCACTGTACGAACACATACACACAAAGTCCTCTGACCCAGTGACCCCTGGTCCTTGCCCGGTGTTTTGGGTGATTATTTTGAGCACACGCAGCACGAGAGGACAGGGGACTTGGGGACAAAGTGACGAGCGCAGGGGAAGTAAACAACGCGCCCGACGTGAGAACGCGACAAACAAAGATATTCATCCGGATTGAAAACGGCTCGACGTTTTCCTAAAAATGATGGCTGTTGTTCTTATTTTGATGTCAAGGGGCACGCCTTGAGCACGGGTGAATTGACGGCTGTGCAGGAAAGAGACTCAAGATGCTGCTATTCCATCACACGTGGTTCTCCAGGCGTGGCCTCCAATGCAGCCGATGCGACTTCGTGTTTTGCCGTGAACAGCGAACCGAGCACCACGCAGAACAGTTTGTGACCAAGCAACCACCCGCTCCTTGAACCCAACGTTCTCATCTCAAACCACTCCAGTGCCCTCTGCCTCTGGTCACGCACAGGCCCGAGCGCTGTCCATCACCGCTAGTTTCCAAGCAGGCCACAGCTCACTTCGACCCAGGACGTTTCGATGCGCTGGTGCGATTTGACCCCTTCTCGTCGGTCCTTCCTCTTCGCGTGGCTGCTGATGTAGAGGAAGAACAAGTCTCAGTGCAAAGATGAAATGTCAGAAATGCTTGTTTTGTTATCAATTACAACGGACGGCGGTGGCATGGAATGGTAAGGGGTGGCATTCATGGAAAAAGCCTGCGCTGTACACGGAACCGATGTCATTGCTCCATCTCCCCACAGCGACCGTTCTCTCAGACGCGTTTGATTCATTGGGTGCCGCTCCGTTATTATCCTTGACCGCAATGTGCTCCTTGGAGCGACGTGTCCTGCCCATTGTTATATGGTAGCATGGTCACTCTGAGGTCGCTCAACGTCACGGGGCACCGCGGTGGCGAGATGGTAACTACCACCACGCCTGGTATTTCAGGAGGTTGTGGGTTCGATCCCAACCCTGACGCCTGCTCTGGATTTGGAGTTTGCATGTTCTGCCCGTGGTCGCGTGGATTTTTATCCGGGTCTTGAAGTTGTTTCCATCCACATTTATAATTAGCTCGCGTTTAGAGCATTTGGCTGCTATAAATGTCCACACGGTAAGATACTTTGTTGAGCTATCATTTGTGGCCAGTTGACACAAGAAAAAGAGCTTTACCTGGTAAAATAACAATTGTTTAAATTTCGATTTAAAGCTTTCGTGACTGCAGGGATTCATCTTCTTGGTTCTTTCGGTAAAGTCACGTAGAAGGAAAATAATAAAATAGTAATAAAAAATAAAGCATAATAAAATAAGCTAATAAATTATTTTATTATGTTTTGTTTTTATTATTTAATAATTTCCCTTCTACGTGACTTTACCGAAAGAACCAAGAAGATATGCAGCTACTTGTGCTCCTGGGATAATCCGGCACTGCAACAGGCCCCGCAGTGCAGAACCGGGGACCCCATACATGGGGGGAGGGGTTTCCAGAGGCAGACTTTGCAGCGGCGAGCCTTGCTGACGAAACCTTGCTGATGAGTTCCAATCAGAGAAGAAACCTGTCCACAGCTGTCTAATCTGCACAGTCCTCTTCCCTGAGGTTACCGTCAAAAATTAAGGAACATGCGGCCGTCTGGAACGCTCTTCCTTTCCGATATTGGGAAGCCACTGCAGCTATGCAGTTTCAAATCTAGATTTCAAAATAATTTCTTTAGAACTGCTTTTTGTGTTTAGTTTGTTGCCCTTCCCCCGCACCTCCGATTAACGCGGTTGGCTACGTACGGCGCGAAAGAAGTCCACTATGCATACAATGCGCTTCTTCGTCTTCTTACACGTTGTCGTGGGTGTGTCATCTTTGTGGAATTTTTGTCACTTTCTGTGGACGCCATGCCCAGTTTTTTTTCCAAATGAATGTCGGGCCCGTTCAGTTCCCCTTTTCCTTGCGACCGTGACAGACTATTTACGTATAAATGAGGAACTCGCTGTCACCCACCAACACACACACACTCACGCACACACACGCGCACGCACACACACGCACGCACACACACGCACACACACTCACGCACACGCACGCACACGCACACACGCACGCCCTGTCAGTAAACTTTACGCACGGGTATTTTGGAAGGCCAGGGGACGATTCTGGCCGATGTTGAAGCAATATATGTTCTCAAACGCGGCGGGCGAATGGTCCTAATGACATGTGTGGGGAGGGCGTATATAGCCCAATGAGGGAAGGCGCTCCGTTAATAGAAATTAGATTAACAGACTGTTGGGGCAAGTGCTGTTAGCGAGCACTTATGAAGGCCGGCACGGCATACGAGGGGGTGGGTGGCCAACACCACGCCTGGCTGCCTTTGTCTCCCCAGCGCTGATGATTACACACCGCACCAGGTACTCATTTGAGGCTGAGTCGACCTAGGGGAGGCCCAGGACCGGTTCAGATAATCGTCACCTGGGTCACCAGATTCGGAGCGCAGCGTAGCGCTGACCGCTCCACCACCGCTCCCCACAATGGTTTACACGCACACACTCGCGTAGACACACACACGCACACACACACGCACACACAGTCTATGTCGATATTTTAACTGAGAGTTCACCACGAGTTGTACGTTTCTGGAACCAGCTGAGAACTCGAGAAGGCCACGTTTTAAGTCTCGTTCAGCAAGATTGGCTAGGCACGTATCGTGGAGGGAGGTGATTCGCAAACACTCGAATGAATGCATACTCGAGTACTGGTGTCACTGTGTTTGGGTTGAGCGAATTCCTGACAGGTTGAGTCACGCGTCGCCATCCAATGACGTTGCGGTATTCACAAACGCGATGTGTATGCTGCGTGTGCCAAACATCCAGACTCCTTTTACTCAAGCTCTCTCATAATAATAATCCTCGTAATAACCCTGCTCGATTCAAGAAACCTCTTCACCCTTATCTCTTACAACCACGAGAGTGCTGCTTGTTGCTGGCAGCTTGACGTTTTTAGGCCTGTGCTCAGCACCTCGTGTTGTATACGTGCACTTTATATTTCGAGAGATTTCTTTCGCAATGGGCGGAGGGAGAAGGGGGAATTTTTTAGAACTTTTTTTTTCCGACCAAACGACGCTTGGGAAATCCGCGATTCGGACTGCGGGGTCTGGCCGCCCCCACGATCGTCACCTCGGCTCTCGTTCACTTCCTGCAGGTGGCGGGCGGTTGACCGTGACGGCAGTGGCGTTGGTGGTGGTGGTGGTGGTTGTGGTGGTGGCCGTCGCGATCCAAGCTGTTTCTCCACACCTCTTTGGTGAGGCCCTCGCGTAATCTCAACGGGAACCCACCACCACCACTGTGGCCTCCGCTCCTTCAACGCGGGAGGAGCGGCACAGCTACGCCAACTCTCTCTCTCTCTTTTTTACGATCAGTGGAAACAAGAAGATGCTCGGTGTAGTCGGCACTTTGCTTCGTTCATGATTTCGTAAAAAAAAAAATTACATTTTTTAACTTTGCTTCATGTTAACCCCCACCTCTCGTTCACTCTCTCGCTCAGTCTCTCTCGTTCTGCACTCTCGTCGTGGGCAAACAGCAGCAGCAGACCTCGATACCGTGTGGCACTTTACTTCCTGGTCGTCTTACTGCTGCCATCATCATCATAATGCCCAAGAGCAGAGTGGTGTCCTGGTCAATTGGGAATTGAGGCATTGGTGCTCGTCTGCCGGAACCCCCGTCGCCCTGCACATCCGTGTCAGCTGCTTTAGAGAGTATGGCTTATTTGTGGAATAGGTCGCCGTTTTGACAGACACACAACACCGCAATGAACATCCGTCGCCATCCCAGCCCCGGGTCAAAAAATGTCAGTTCGTTCAATACCGTGGCAGGAGCGTTTCAGAGACGATTCGTCCACCAAGAGAAGTGAACAAATGCCTTCCATTCTTAATTGGGGTGCACATTGGGTCACGTACTTTGGCCGAACAAAAGAAAACCCACTCCTGAGATTTTACCGATGATTTCTCGCCGAAACGAACGGCCGAGCCCGTTCACGCGTAGCTGCCCAAGTGAGACGGTTCCACTTCAACGGAATGATCTCACTTCACCATCACCCCGAGGGCACCCAGCCACGGCCGTGGCTTAAGTAGGCACAGAACCCGTCGCACGGGGAGAGGAGGAGGAGGAGGGGGGGTGGACAGTCGTGATTACAACTCAGTCCACAACCTGACCCGCCACAGGGCTGCACACAACGCTGGCATTTTAGAGGACGTCTTTCCACCCCCCCACGTCCCACGATTCGATCATCCGTCATGATTTTGGCGTCGTGTTTTTCAAGGATCAAGCATTTTTTCGGGGGGTCATTAGCAACGTCTCGTTTCTGCATCTCATTTGTACTGTCTGTCTCGTGTTTATGGTCTGGCGCATTAGTATTATCGATCGCATGTTCAGTCTCGTATTTTCAACCTTGTTTGTATTGTCCGTCTCGTTTGTAGGTATTATGCCGCTTGATTACCCAGAAAGGCGTCACCGAGCCTAAATAATCTTTTAGCCAAGTTTTTCCCGCCAAATTTGTCGGAGCAGGGGGGCAATGTCGCTGCTGTGTGCAATCCAAATTGAATACAATTTCAAGTTAAAATTCTCAGCAGTGGGACGTCTGGCCATTACCAGTTACATTGTTTGTTTCTTCGAGCTATTAGGAGTAAAGCAGAGAACCCGGAGGGAACCCATGCAGAGCAGAGAGAGAACCGAAAGACACCAGAGTCGGCAATGAAACCCAGGCCCCTTGTCGCTGTGAGACACGAGTGTTACCACTGCCACCATCCTCGTGCCTTGCTTATGTTCTCATTTTTACCGCCTTCTTCGTGTGTTTCGCCCAATTCTCGTGCGCCGTAAATGTAACTCCCGCCGATGGTTGCTGATCGTTAAACCGCCAGGCCTGCCTCTCTTGACGTCGCCACTGTCGCAGCGCAGGAGACGGCTGTAGGATTTTGACGCATTCCACGAGTCCCTGGATATCGAGATGCTCTGTGATGCCATCGATCCGTGTGAGAGTGTTGAAGACGCCGGGGCTGCAGCCAGACCAAAGTCTTTGAAAACTCACTTCTTTAGAACTGCTTTTTTGTGTTAAGTTTGTTCTTCCCCCTCACCTCCGATTATCACGGTTTGCTACGTACTGGTGCGAAAGAAGTTAAACATACATAAATACATACACACAACACAACAGCTGGACACTCAAATGAGCTGCGCTCAAATTTCGATTTAAAGCTTTTGTGACTGCAGGGATTCATCTTCTTGGTTCTTTCGGTAAAGTCACGTGACTTTACCGAAAGAACCAAGAAGATGAGCTGCGCTCACTTTGTGTTCATCAATTTGTTCTCCTTTATCATCGTTTTTTCCTCCCATCTTCCCCCTACCTCCTCGTCGCCGTCATCTTCACCGCCGTCAAGGGCTGTGCGCAGCCCTGGAGAGATGCAACACGCTCGCCCGTTTGTTGTAGAGGCTCGCGGATCGAATCCAGCGAACCGCCCTGGTTATTATTGCGGTATGCAATAACCACAATGATACCGCTTTGGGGTGGACGTTAAAGATCCCATGATGCCATTCGCAAGAGTAGGCCATCGTGTGCCAGCGTCAGGGTCCAAACGTGCCAAATGCGACACAAACCTATTCGGCTAATTACTCAATTGGGATTATACACAGCAGCAGCAGCAATCACCGTTCCCTCTACTGGCAGGTTCATGTCGCAGTTCACTCTTGGAAGTGAGACTCACCCTGGTCTCGTGAGTTCTGACACGGGTTCAGACGAAATGGACGTAACCCAACTTCGCCCGCCGGGTGTCACGGCTGTCCAGGGCACCATGCTGTGCGAGGAGTTCATCCGAGCCAAGGCAGCAGCAATGGCCCCCTCTCGGCAGTTCAAGCTCGGGAAGAAGCCTCGAGGAAGAGGGGGAGGAGGTGACGACAAGGCCGCGCTTGGAGGGGTCACGAGGCGAGATCGCAGCCTCAGCTGGGAGGACCTGACGCCGCTGTTCCCTCCGCCGTCGCCGTCATCGCCGCCGCAGCCGCAGCAGCAGCGGCGGCGGGAACCGGGACGCGGCGCGGGCACGAACACCTGGCGGCGGCCGCTGGGGTCGCGCAGCAGTACACCGGCGAGCAGGCCCGGCGTCGCGTGGCATCGCGCGCCACAGCCGACCGCGGGCGACGAGTCCACGACCGGAATGGCGAAGGTAAACAACGACGACAACAACAAAAACATGCAACAAAAACGTGTCGTCGATCAAGCTGTGTGAAAAATAAGAATAGGTGTTACCCTTTCTGGCAATAAAGCAGGTGTTAAGGTGTTAAAAAAACACCAAACAGATACCTTTTGCATCTTAAAACCTGTTTTATTGCCAGAAAGGGTAAAACCTATTCTTATTTTTTATACTTTGTACCGGGTTATGACACTATGCGTAAAGTAAGTCACCCCCCCTAACTTGTATCCGGTGACAATAAAGCTTTACAAATCTGCTCGCACACAGCTACCGTAATCTAAGACGCAGCCCCTCAACTTTTTCTTTCGGCTACGGGCAAATCATCCAACGAATGTGGTAGTCGTGAGTGTGATCGCTAATTTACAATTGTAGGTTACTCAACCTCCCAACATGAGAGTCCACATAATCCAAAGACTACTTGAAGGCACTTTGGTAGAGTATAGAGCCCAGAGTAATCTATGTACATATGTATGTATGTTGAACTTCTTTCGCACCGTACGTAGGCAACCGTGCTAATCGGAGGAGCGTTTGTGTTGCCGTTGCAGTCAGGGGGGGTGCCAGTCCACCAAATGGGAATACCAAAAAAGCCAAATTTTTTACACTGAATATAGGTTCACGTGGGAGACGTGACGGCAGAGTGATGTCTGCGCAGCGCGACTCACGACCTCCTCTTGATACCAAGATCCAGGATGGTCACCGTGTCTATGCACCGCTTCTCGGTGGCAGCCCCAACAGTCTGGAACGATATCCCTCTGCACATTCGCAGCATCACCTCAATCGCCTCCTTCAAGAGAGACTTAAAAACTCACCTCTATAACCACGCTTTCGAGCGACTCTGAGCTTGGCTCCGCACCTCTGAGTTACGGCCACTACGTCTGCAAATTTGCGCGCGTTACAAATTGAACTATTATTATTAGAGTGCTGACTATCAGAAAGGGGAGGCTGTGATCGAGCGCCACCCACCCAGAGCTCGTTAGCCGAGCCAGACGGAGGGACAGCCCGAGGGCAGATGTTGTAGCTCACGTCTGCCCGTCGAAGTGAAATCGGTCCACAGAATTCGGGGGTGTGGCCCATATTGGCAGGCGACTCGAGTTGACAAAACCACCTGCAATAGCGTCACCGGGAGACGGCATCTCGAGCTCAAACCCGAGCCGTGTGGCTCACGGAAGCTTGGTTTTATTGCACCACACGGCAGCATTACTTGTTGACGTTTTTCTCGGCAGGCTGCAGAGTTTTCTCGGGAAACAAACTGTGGTTTCGTCCGACACGTGAAGAAGAAACTTTTTAAAAGGAAGCATTGGCATCCCGGGCAGAACTCAAGCGAAAAAGGAGAAAAAAGAAAACGATTGTAATGACTCATTGAGGCTTTTCCAGGTGGAGTGAAAGGAAAACCGGCTTCATTTTGATTTAAACAAAAAAATCTCTCCTACCTCTTCTTTTAAAGAGGCGCTCGCTCAAGCACGGATCGCGGGAGTACGCGGGCCCTGGCAAGTCGAGCTCCCCCTCCATCGTCATTCCCCACCAAAGGCTGGACGCCGCTAACGTTGGCGGCGCGGCCGCTCGTTGCGTGTCGCCCACGAGCTTCAGCCTCCGCTACGACGACATCCACGTGGGCAGCGTGGAGCCGGCCAGGCCGACTGTGCCGCCACCGACGACCGCGGAGGCCACCCGCGACAAGGCGGGCTCCCGGCACGACGCGGGCACCCGGCCTAAGTCGTTCCACGGCGGCAAGGTGGGTGCGGGCCCACGGGCCCACGGGCCCACGGGCCCGATGTCCCCCCGAGCTGTGCGCACCCCACCCCCGTCATCTCATTTGCCACCCCCACACTTTGTTCATCGTCATCATGAGAACCGTGATGGTTCTCATGGTGACAATGAGTGTTTCCACGAGGGTTCTCGTGATCGTGATGGTGAGTGTTTTTCCCTGATTGTTTTCGTGATGATGATGTATCCATGATGGTGATCGTGATGATGATGATATGTCCATGATGGTGCTTGTGATGACAATGATGTATCCATGTTGGTGATCGTGATGATGATGTATCCATGGTGGTGATCGTGATGATGAAGATGTATCCATGATGTGATCGTGAGGACAATGATGTATCCATGATGGTGATAGTGATAATGATGTATCCATGATGATGATCTTGATTATGATGATGTATCCATGATGGTGATAATGATGACGATGATGTATTCATGATGGTGATCATGACGATGATGATGTATCCATGCTGGTGATCGTGATGATGTTGATCATGTATCCATGACGGTGATTGTGATGATGATGATGATGATTGCTGCTCTCGCAGGATGTGCCGGGAGATTCTCTGTTGCTCATGACCCACCCTGGGTCCAACAGCGCCGTTCATTCCGAGTCGCTGCTCAACAACTACCTCCGAAAAAAGGTGTGGGTTGACCTGCTGATCCCATTGCCCAACCCACTCGTGCGTCTGAATACCTATGGCTATGCGTCTGCGCGTGTTATCTGTGTGCTTACATACTGCAGATGCATTGTCCCATGCATTACGCCCGTCAATAAGCCCCTATGGCAGGTGTGTTTTAATGTCATAAAAACACTCCACCCCCTCGATTCCCCATAAGTTATGGAGTAGTTGTGAAGTGAGTGGCGAGGTTTCTGTACCTGTGCAGTGTGCTTATGACCAGCTCTGGTTTGGCAGCAGAGGTCTCACTCCAAATCAGTCGAACAGCATTGTATTTTTATCAGCTACATCACGCTGTGTGGAAGTTACCTGATCTATCTCTCCATATCCAGTTCTGGGTCTTCTTGGCCACAGTCATGCCCTCCCATCTCTGTCCTTGTGAAACATGGACCCCTCTATTAATAGAACATCTGCGCCGGTTCAAAACATTCAGGCTGGCCTGCCTACGATTCATCCTGGGTTTTACCAGACTGGATTCTGTGAGCTCAGAAAATCTTAGAGACATCTGGACACAGTCCCATACGTGAGCTCCGTCAGGCGAAGCTGCGCCGGCTGGGTCATGTAGCCCGCATGCCCAACCACTGCATGCTGAAACAGCTCCTATTTGGGCAGGGGGGCTATACGGGCACGCCATGATCTTCAGAAATGCGCCGATGTGGTACATCAGTTTCAGTTTCATTTATTTGGTATAGCCCTGTGAGCCATTCGGCTCTTGAATCGGGTACAACCGCAACAAACAAAAAACTAAAACATGAACAAGAAAACATCTTAAAGTGACTATGCGCAAACTAGGCCTCGGCAAGGTAAGGTATTTTACCCTTTTTAACGGGTAAAAGGTAAAGGTAAAGGGTAAAGGTGTCGACATGCCAAGGGGTAAGGTAAAGGGTAGGGTAAAGGTAGCTCGGAAGAATTACCCGGTAGGGTAAAGGAAGTGCTAAGTATTACCCGGTAAATACGGTACCTTGTTTACCGCTAAAAGCTCCGTGGCGTAGTCCATGGCCTCCATTTAATTAAAACGGGCGAATTTGTGTTTTTTCGTTCACATAAAGTCAGAAAAAAAGATTTAGAAGTGAGTAGTTTTTCGAGATTTACGATTATACTGTAAATCACTTTCACGAATCAGCCCCCTAGTCTCCCATCATGTTCTCATTATACTGTCCTTGGTAGCGGCATTCAAAGTCCAGTATATCCTAGTGGAAGTGCTCGCCTTGCTCCTCCGAGTATGCTCCCATGTTCTTGAATTTATCAAGATGAGCATCCAGGATATGGACTTTGAGGGACATCCTACAGCCCATTGTGCCATAGTTCTTCACCAGAGTCTCAACTAGCTCCATGTAGTTTTCGACCTTGTGAAGCCACGAACCACTGCGACAAAGCTGTTCCAAGCCACTTTCTCTTTACTAGTGAGATTCTTGGGGAATTCATTGCACTCCAGGATCTTCTTTATCTGTGGTCCGACGAAGACACCGGCTTTGACCTTTGCCTCAGGCAGCTTAGGGAAGAAGTCTTGAAGGTACTTGAAGGCTGCTGACTCCTTATCTACAGCTCTGACAAATTGTTTCATAAGGCCCAATTTGATGTGCAGTGCTGGCATCAGCACCTTCCGGGGGTCCACCAGTGGCTCCCACTTAACATTGTTCCTCCCCACAGAGAACTCGGTCTGCTGTGGCCAGTCCCGCCTGTGGTAGTACGCCTTGGTGTCCCTGCTGTCCCAAAGGCAAAGATAGCAGGGAAACTTGGTAAAACCGCCTTAGAGACCCATCAGGAATGCCTCCATTTTGAAGTCCTCGATGACCTCCCAGCCGTACTCATCATACTTCGAGGCATCCAGCAAGGTCTTGATGCTGTTGTAATCATCTTTGAGGTGCACTTAGTGAGCCAGGGGAAGAGATGGGTACTTTGTTACCATTATGGAGCAGCACGGATTTGAGGCTCCTGGATGAGTTGTCATTGAAGAGGCGCCACTCATTCTGTGTTTATATTACTATTTATATTACTGGAAAGTTCTAGAATATTCTAGAAGTTACTCCAAGTTTACTCAGCACTGATTCTATCTGGAATGTTCTGAAAGATAGTTACATTTCAAAATATCATTGTCCTGGTCACAAAAGCAAAGTTTGTGGGGAGTAATAGCCATTTTCTGTACTTTTGAGGCATAAGCAATTAGGAAATAATACTTACTACCCAGGAACAAAAAAAACATTTGTTACAGTGTTATCAGTACCAGCGGTGTCATGCTGCTGGGCAGTTGGGAGGCAGTCGCCCTCCAACAACAATAGAGGGCAGATGAGCGACGCCCACAACAATGAGCGGAGCGCTGAGTGGCTATAACGCAGGAAGTTACCGCAATGGACAGCACAGGTGTTGTATCTGCCAGTCATCTCAGTCGGTCAACCCGTGGCACCTGGTTCTGTCCTGTGACCTCCTGCCAGCAACGAGCCTTTGACACTTCACGTGGCCTCACGTGGCCTCAAAAGTGCACCGAGCCGAATGGCGACAGTTGTTGTTGTGGTTGTGGGGCACTGGTGTAAGTGGTAAGTGCACCGTGCCATGAACCCCGGCAACTTGAGTTGGATTCTCGACTCTGGCTAACATCAGTTTTAGTCATATCAGAGCTGATCCTGGGCCTCTCTTGAGTCAACTCGGTCTTGAATGAGTACCTGGTGCAGCGTGTAAACGTCAGCACTGGGAAGGCAAAGGCGGCCAGGAGTGATCCTGGCCACACCGCCTCGTGCTCCATGCCAGCCTTCATAGGTCCATTCGCTAACAACACTTTCCCCGCCAGTTTGTAAAGTCTAAAAGGGGGATGTTTGTCGTTTTGTTTTGTGTTGTCTGTGTGTAGATGGAGGAGATTGAGCACGCCATGCTGCTCTCCCCTGGCCGCTCTCCCCAGAGCCTCATGGCTCGACTCCAGCACCTCTCCCTGTACAACACCGAGCAGCCCAGCCTGGTGGTACGGAGACCGAGCACGCGGGAGCCAGATAACCTCTAGCCTACCTCAAGCCTAGCTCTAGCCTAACCCTGGCCTAGCTCTAGCCTAGCCCTTGTCTGGCCCTGACATAGCTCCAGCCTAACCCTGGCCTACCTCAAGCCTAGCTCCAGCCTAGCCCTAGTTTAACCCTAGCCTCGTTCTAGCCTAGCCCTGGCCAACCTCAAGCCTAGCTCCAGCCTAGCCCTAGTCTATCCCTAGCCTTGTTCTAGCCTAGCCCTGGCCTACCTCAAGCCTAGCTCTAGCCTAGCTCTAGCCTAACCCTAGCCTAGTTCTAGCCTAACCCTATTCTAACCCTGGCCTAGCTCCAGCCTAACCCTAGTCTAACCCTGGCCTAGCTCCAGCCTAGCCCTAGTCTAACCCTGGCCTAGCTCGAGCCTAACCCTAGTCTAACCCTGGCCTAGCTCCAGCCTAACCCGAGTCTAACCCTAGCCTAGCTCTAGTCTAACCCTGGCCTAGCTCCAGCCTAACCCTAGCCTAGCTCTAGCCTAACCCTAGCCTAGCTCTAGCCTAACCCTGGCCTAGCCCGAGCCTAGCCCTAGGCTAACCCTGGCCTAAACCTAGCCTAGCTCCAGAGCACGCACCAGCCAGACTAGCTCTACCCTTGCCCAGCCCTAGCACCACCTAGCCCTAACCCAACCCTAGCACCACCTAGCCTGAGCCTAGCCCTAGCCTCACCTAGCCCTAACCCAGCCCTAGCACCACCTAGCCTGAGCATAGTGCTAGCACCAACTAGCCCTAACCCAGCCCGAGCACCACCTAGCCTGAGCCTAGTCTCAGCACCACCTAGCCCTAACCTAGTATTTCCTTACACAGAGATATAGTCGATGCCTTACCGAGCCACAGAGTCCTGCCCCCAAGGTTAGTTTGAGTCAGACGCCCAGCGTTTGCCGAACCCTATCCACTACCTCGAGACCAAGCGCGTCCCACTTTACTTGGTATCTGCTCGAGAGTAGCCGCTGCGTTGTCAGTCCGTAGAGGTTCGAGAGGGATCCGCGATTACCGAGTGCACACGCGCACACACCTTCCCGCCCGCTGCGCGTTGCTCACACGTGAATTAACGCGCGCGCTCGTTTTGCAGGCGACGGGGTTGGAGAGCCACGGGCGGATAGGCGAGGAGGTCTCCTCGAGCGTGCTGAGCACCCCGGTGCTGCAGATCTCGGAGGAGAACTCGCAGGACCGGGTGGCGAGGCTCCACGGCGCGCGGTTCGCGCTGCCGCCCTGCGCCAGGGAGGGAGCCCTGCGATCAGCGGCGCCGTCACCGCTGCCGCCGGCGTTGTCCGTCTGTGCCGGTGAGGGGCCCGAGAGGGAAGCCCGGGATCTCGGCGCAGTGCGGTGTGGCCGGGGGCGGCGGGTTAAGGGGGCCGGGTCACGCGGGCGAACCGGGCGACGTGGGCACCGATGGCCTTCGCGCCCGCTCTATGCATACAGCGGGGGACTCGTCTAAAAATACCCATCCCCCCTTCCTCTGCCCCCCGTCTTAGAATGTTGTTACCTCTTCCCCGCCCCTCTTCCCCGACCCTCTTCCCCCACCCCCCTAATATACCTAAGCCTTCCCTCCACTGCCCAACGGATCGCACAGGTTGGGTTGTGTTGAGCCTTACATCCCTCACCTACGGATGGCTCTAAAGCGCCCGAAGTCCTTCTCCCCCCCCCACCCGCAACGATCGGCGCGTTGTACTGGGCTTTGCATGTTTACCACAACAACAACAAAAAGATACAATCCTCGACAACGACGGCCTTTCGCGGTCGCTCTACGCGTACGGCCTGGACGCATCGAAACAAAATAATCCACGACGCCGACAGCCCCACGTAGCTTCAGCCAAGGCGGGCGGGGAGGGGTGGGGGCAGTCGACCAGCAGCAGAGACATCGAGGTCTGGCAGGGAAAGTATGTATGCACGTTGAACTTGTTTCGCACTGTCGTAGCCAACCGTGCTAATCGGAGGTGCAGGGGAAGGACAACAAAATGAAACACAAAGAGCAGTTCTGCGTGGATTTTCCTAATGCCCGAGTGACTCTTCCCCATTCCCTCTGCGATCGTGTGTGGCTACACAGGTGGATGCATGGATTCTCACTGCAGGATTGAGGAGGACCCGATGGGAGATTTCCTCTTATCATTGTCGCTCACAGAAAGCCAGAGGCTCAAGTCCGACAGCATCAGCAAGATGCTGCAGGTAGGAGCAGCACTGCCTGCTAGCACTCGCACACAAGACACACGTAAAAACAAAGATCCCCCGTATAGCCTTTAAGAGACATTTAAGGCAAGTGTTGTTAGAGAGCACCTATGAAGACCGGCACGGCACACAAGGGTATGGGCGGCCAATACCACGCCCCGGGCAGCCTTTATCTCCCCAATACTGATGTTTACACACCGCACCAGGTTACTCCTTTAAGGCTGAGTCGACCTATGGGAGGACCAGGACCGGTTCAGGTATTCATCATCGATGTTTGCCATGAGCAGGAATCGAATTCAGGTCGCCTCGTTTGTCAGTGCTGTTCGCTTGCCCATTGCACTACCGCGCCCCACCATTACAAATACGCACAAAGACAAAGATCCCCCATATAGCCTTCACATACTTTTGGGGCAAGTGCTGTTAGCGAGCACCTATAAAGGCCAGCACAGCACCACGCCCGGCCACGTTTGTCTCTCCAGCACCTAGGTCGATGGTGAGTCGAGCAGAGGTCTCACTCGGAATCAGTCAAGCGGCATTATCTTTTCATCGGCTGTGCGATGCTGTGTAGAAGCTACCTGGTCTGTCGCTCCAAACGAAGCTTCGAGTCTTCTCGGAAACGGTCATGCCCTCCCTTCTCTATGCTTGCGAAACGTGGACCCCCAAATGGAGCATCTTCGCCGGTTAGAAACATTTAGGCTGGCCTGCCTACGATCCATCCTGGATTTAACCAGGTTGGATTGTGTGAGCTCACAAATCCTTAAAAGATCTGGACAAAGTCCCATCGGTGAGCTCCTCCAGCAGGCAAGGCTGCGTTGGCTTGGATCATGTAACCCGCATTCCCAGCCACCGCATGCCCTAACAGCTTTTGTTTGGCCAGATAGAGGGGGCTAAAAGGGGTGTGGCATGAGCTCGAGATGAGATGGAGTGATGTGATTGAAGGGGATGTGGAGCTGAGTGGACTTGCTGATGACTGGTACTAGCGGTGTCAATATCGCCCTCTCTGGAGGAGGCTCATGAAGGACGCTACTGGGCAGTTGGAGGTAGTCACACTCCAGAAACAACGGAGGGCAGAGGAGCAACGTTCAAAACGAGCGGAGCGCCGGGTGGTGCATCGGCCAGTAATCTCAGTCAGTCAACCCATGGCATCTTGGGTCTGTCCCGTGACCTCCTGCCAGCGGGCGTTCAACACTTCACATGGCCTCAAAGGGCATATGGCCTGGCACAGACACCGTGGTCGCGGTTTTCGTTAAGTGGTGTAAGTCAGTATGTTGTATGTATGCTGTATGTATGTATGTTGAACTTCTTTTGCACCGTACGTAGCCAAGGGTGCTAATCGGAGTTGCGGGGGAAAGACACCAAACTGAACACAAAAAAGCAGTTCGAAAGAAATGAGTTTTCAATCTAGATGTGAAAGTGCACAACTCCAGTGGTTTCCTACTAACACGCCGCCGTTCCCGCTCGCCCGCCCGCGCGTCTGTCGTGCAGCGCAGCGTCTCGATGCCGAGCCTCCCCGCGCTGGCCGCGGGCCCCGCGGGCTCCGCTTCCACGCTGGAGCTGTATGACCAGCCCACGCTCGCCATGCTGCAGCGCTGCCGCTCCGCCACCGAGTACCTGCAGCAGTTCACCTCGTGGGACCGCGACGCCGCCGCCGCCATCAACGCCAACGGCGACGCCCGCGGCGACGGGGATGGAGCGCCGTGCCGGAGCGGCGGCCCGGGCGGGCACTTCTCCACGTTCAGCGGCGAGCTCGGCTCGCACGACCTCCGGATCTCGTACGGCTGCGACGGCGGTGCCGTGACGGCACCCGCCGGTGGCGGCCGGGCTGCGCCGGCCGACGCATCGTCCGGAGGGTCAGGGTTGGCGGGTGGGGGGGAGGGTAGGGGGAGGTCATCGAATGTTTTCATATGAGTCGAGGGACACATGGAACCATACGGGCGATTCGCGAACGTTTTGTCAAGAGGCCCCTGCCGTTATTGCAGAAGGATTGGAAGGAGTTACGGCTCGAGCGCCGTGACGATAATGAGGATGAGAGTGGCTGCAGGGCAGGAGGAGTGACTGGTGTGACGACGGCTATGATTGCGCACAAGAGGGGAAGATGAAGGAAGTGGATCTGTAACGAGACTCTCTGCGGGAGACGTTGAAGATCGCAAAGGACGGGGGGGGGGGGGGGGTGTCATTAGACGTCAACCGTCGGTTTCGAAGATGACAACGGGATAGACAGGAAAGCCACTCCCCGGACACATGAATAGTCAGCTGTGACAGAAACCAAACTCATCAATTAAGAACTTTTGTTCCCCAGTGTCCAGCCGACGTTCACTGAAAAAAATTACCAGTCAATGATTTTGGCCAAACGCCGTTTAGTCATGAATGTTAATAAAATTATTACGATAATAAAATAGAAAAAAAATCCGGTCCTCGAAGATACGCAGCCCGCTTCAAGACCAGGAGAGATAAAATCAAATCTGAAATCCTTAATTGTCTTTTGAAATGCGCCAGTGACACGGTGAAGGAGTGGACACGTTGCAATTTGTTTTAGGTGGAATAATTTGACCCCACTTCCAATTGGTGGATTCCTCCAGTGTGCAGCACCGCGTCCATGGCTTGTTGACGCCACGCCATGAGACGTCCCAACTAGGACTGCGGTTGTAACGCCACACGTCAAGCGGGCTGGGTGGCTTACTTCTCAGAAACACCTCCGAGCAAGAAAGCTTCCCCAGAAATGCTCGCGATTTTTCTTAAAGGTCAAACCACATTGTTTTTACAAGACGAAATACAAGCTACGGTATAATGCGAACGTGTCGACGACGCCGACGACAATTGTTCAGCGTAGCGCGTTCTTTGGCGTACGTACGGGAGGGGGGGGTGCCGGTACGGCCCCACTTCTGACGGAGGGGATTTACGGCAGCACCTTGGAAGCGAGGTCGGCCTTGAGAATTCTGGCCACGTGGAAGCCACGTGGAGGCTTTTCAAAGCCATTGTTACAGAACGTGATGTCAGAACTTACATCCGTTTGCCTGAGAACGTGCACGTGTGTACGTGTACCTCAAGTGACGAGTATCTGACTCGGCCTCAAATAAGTACCTGGTGTGATGCGTAATCATCGCCGCTGGGGAGATAAAGGCGGCCGGGCGTGGCGCTGGCTAGGGGCTGCCCGCTAACGGCACTTGCCCCAAAAATCTATGAAGGCTGTACGGTGATCTTTGTCTTTGTTGCCGAATCGTGGTGACATCAACGGTTTTGGCCGTGGTGACGTTATCTTCTTCTTAAAAACTCAAGGGACATGGAGTTTGCTCACAGGGGCTCACAGAAGCAAGTGTGGTGCTCTTCCTGGCCTGCTTCACTGCTTGCAAAATGTTAAACGACGAGGAGAAGTCCCACTGTGATCGTTTCGTGTAACTTTTTAACTCGTGATATTTTCCCATTAGTCTTTAGACAGAATGCTGTACCAGAGGTTTCAAGCTGTGCAATAAATATAACGTTTTTGCACATCCACGATCATATTTCCCGAGGCCTATCTGTTCTGAGTGTGTGTACAGCTGTTGCAGACCAAGCGACAAAGAGAATCTCACAGTCAACAGTGCAGAGGCTGGAGGCGCCACGATGGCGAAATGCGAACGACCTCGCAAGGTGTGCAAGCACTGGCGGAGGGGGGGGGGGGCTGGCACGTGCCCCCCCCCCCCCCCAATGATCCGATCGAAATTCCTAATTTTGATCGGATCATTGACGTTTATTAGTAACTAGCTGTACTACCCGGCTTCGCCCGGGACTTGGATTCACCACGGCCGGCCACATTTGTCTCCCCAGTGGCGATGTTGACACACACCACTTACTCGTTTGAGGCTGAGTCGACCTAGGGGAGGCCCAGGACCGGTTCAAATAATCGTCACCGGCGGTGGCCGTGAGCGGGAATCGAACTCGGGTGGCCGGGTTCGTAGCGCGGCGCGCTAACCACTGCACTACAATGCGTTACACTTCCACATATGCGGGTCACGTGACAGATTTGACGTCACAGCTCACTTGCCGTGCAAAAAAAATGCATTATTAAGCTCCCCCCCCCCCCAAAAAAACAAAAGTGTATTTTTTAAAGATTTTTGCATGGTGTACAGTCTGGAAAGTACCCACATGGCAAATTTTAAGTTTGTTGCATGTCGGGAAGTACGCTAAATATTTGAACAGACACGCATATTCACAACTTTGCCTTTTATATATTTAGTAATAAATCGCCATTTTGCGACCCCCACTGCCGCTGTGTAGCATATTATTACGCGCCAGCGACTCTATGAGATGATAGGAGAATAGTCTGAGTCCATATTGGCAATAAGTAACGGCAAATCAGTTATAAGTGACTCAGAATACTGCGCAGTTGCATATACAGGACACGACTTCCCTGAAGTCAAACACCTTCAGCGAGCGCGATGCCGATCACACAACGCGGTTCGAATTCGACCCTCCATCGATGGCTGCGCCATCGCCGCACACGCGTCGAATAAAAATCAAGGGACAAGTCCTTACTTACTAACAACTCCTATCATTTTTCATTGCTGGAGGGGTTCCCTCCCCCTACCTGAAAATCTTGGCTCCGCCATTGTGTGCATGGAGGTCGTGGGTTCGATCTCGATCCTGCCCCTGTGTATTTGGAGTTTGCATGTTCTCCCCGTGGTCGCGTGGATTTTTGTCCGGTTTTTCCCCTTCACATTTAGAAACGTGCATTTAGAGTATTTGTCTGCTTTAAATCTACACACGATAAGCCACTTCGTTGAGCTATAATTTGTGACCAGGTCGCTTCTGAAAAAGAACTGCAGCTCAGAGGGCCTTACCTGATAAAAATTAACCCGTACAAAAAGTTTTTCACTATAAATCCTTTATATGCGTGACGGCTAGTCCTCTCGTCCTCTGGCTTGAGATGGCTGCCACCTATGGGTCAGATGATTGTCTGCCAGCATTAAGCAATTGGTAATTAAATATTTTTAAAAAATTCCCTAAACAGTGTAAAATTGTGGAAATAAATTTTCACGAAAATTAATTGTCACGCACAACGAGTCTGTGTGGAAAATGTCAGCTCGATTGGATCACGGGAAGTGGGTTAAAAAACGACCGAAAGATTTGCACGGTCGTAAGCAAGCAAGCACGCAAGCACGCAAGCACGCAAGCAAGCAAGCAAGCGAACTTAATATAAAGGATTTTTAAAAAAAGTTTTAGTTCATCTCTTCCTCTGCATTCACAATAGGAAGCTTGAGTTTGACTTTAGGAAATTAAGAGTGAACTAAGCAATAATCTTAGACGCAATGCACATTTACAGGTATTTTTTGTTTTAATTACAATCCACACAGAACAAATTCGTGTTTGAGGCACGTCATGAACATGTGTCTGTGAGGCGGTTGGTGCTGTAACTACTTGAACCATGCTGACACTGATCACTTGCATCGCGGCCGGGCCACCCATTGGTTCGAGGCGAGTGCGTGGCAGCCAATTAGGTGTGACTGAGCTGTGATTGGCCTAACTTGCACGTGCGGAGGAGCGAATGACGCCGTTCCTTCAGCAGGCCATTTAAGGACTATTGGCTATTTTTTGCATCATTTTATGATTAAAAAGCCCATTGTCTGGAACCCATGCGCAGAGTTCTGAATTGGAGTAAGGGGCCGTCCATAAATGACGTCACGCGATTTTGGACGATTTTTTGACCCGCCCCCCCTCGTCACATGGCGTCACAAAAAGTCAGACCCCCCCCCTCAAATATGACTTCACAAAGCTCTGCCCCCCCCCAAAATAAAACATGCTTCAAATCGCTTTAAACCATTGTCATTGTAGTGCGTATTTAATGTGGCGCTGCACTCTGATGTTGTAGGAGAAAACATTTATTAAAAAGTATATTTCATTAAGTAGAACGTGTTGTCTATATTAATTTAAAGTTGCGCATTTTGATGTGACGTCACATTTCTCACCCCCCCGCCCTCGTCACACATCGTCACAAATATCTGACCCCCCCCCCCCCAGGTGCGTGACGTCATTTATGGACGGCCCCTAATTAGGTGTCGAGGCAAGCAGGTGGGTGTCATGGCTGAGTGTGGAGCTGCTCTCCCATTGCCTCGTGATGGCGAACAGCTCTTATCTACAAAAAAGGAGAGCTCAGACACTTTTACTGTTAGGAACCTCCTGGTTACACCAGCCCACAGGGGATTATTGTGTCCGTCCGTCGTGCATTTAAAAATGGGAGGGGTGGGGCTGGGTGGGGAGGGGAGGGTGGGGAGGGGCTGGGTGGGGAGTATGGGGAGGGGTGTCGGTGGGTAGGGGAATGTGGGGAGGGGCTGGGTGGGGAGGGTGGGGCTGGGTGGGGGGGTGGGAGGGGTGGGGCTGGGTGGGGAGGGTGGGGAGGGGCTGGGTGGGGAGGGTGGGGCTGGGTGGGGGGTGGGAGGGGTGGGGCTGGGTGGGGAGTGGCTGGTCATCCCGTGGTGCCCTTATAAAACTCAACGTTTAACCTACTCACGCCGGCTTGTGCCCGCCCTCACAGTCGGCCATATTTGCGGAATACACCACGCCGCCGTTGACCCTGGCCATTGACCGAGCAACCCAACGTTCCCACCAGCTCCCTCCGCAGGAATGTGTTAACTACCCACGGTGGAGACTAGTTCCAGCAGCAGTCACAACAGCAGCAGCAGTGACAGCCGTTTTTACTTAAGGTGAGCAGTCAACTTAACACTGTGAACTGCCCAGGTTTACGCTGTAAACTCCCCACACTCCACCGTGTCACACGTGCAATATTCCGTAACATCAGGGTCCTTGAAAGCAGAGGTCGCAAACGGGTTTTGATTCCTTACCCGTACCCGTACCCGGCCGCACCATCGGGTAGGGTACGGGTATCGGGTACCCGGTTGCGACCTCTGTTTGAAAGGTGAGAGGAACTTCCACAGTGTGAATTACAGTGGCCGTCTGGGCCACAGTCTACCTGCGGTCAAGGACAACGGAGGGGCAGGGCAAGGTAAAGGAGCAGAAGGCTAACCCCCTCTAGTGCTGCCCTCTGGCAAGGAGGAAGCCGGTGCAGGAGTGCGCTGCCCAACTTGCAACGCACACAAACCTCCATTTCGCTGTGGATTGGCGTGGCGCGTGAACTATTTCTTCGTTCGTATGGCTCCTGGTGTACATGGCAGAACAACAACTACAGTTTCGCATTTTTCAGGTGAGTCAAGCCAGGTAACCGAGCAACGGGAGCGTATCATCGCTACGATGCACTGGATTACTGTTGGATGTTGAACTTCTCTCGCACCGTACGTAGCTCAACCGTGCTAGTCGGAGGTGGGGGAGGACAACGCACGAAACGCACAAAGCAGTTCTGAAGAAGCGAGTTATCAACTTTGGATTTAAAAGTGCAAAGCTCTCCCAGGTGGACGTTGTGAGCTGCTGGCGAGTTGCTGGTGGTGACTGGCGGAGCGAGAAGTGGTCGAGGCGGCGTGCTTGGAGCCATCTGGTGGATTGTGGCGGTGGTGGCTCGTGTGGAAAGTCGTGGGCTTGAAGGGGCTCCCACACTGACCTCCAGAACATCTCACCTTAGGGGTGGCGTGAAATCGCCAAATGTGTTCCAAACAGCCTCGGTGGCTAGCGATGGCCGAGGCAAAATCGTTTCAACGCGCAAGTTGGGTCGTGTGTAAATGTTGAACTTCTTTCGCGCCCTACGGAGCTAACCTTGCAAATCGCATCGTGTTTTCGGCAATGGCTTGCGCATTTTTGTGCTTGGGTGTCATACTTTTCCTCTCGCTGTGTAAAAAAATATATAAAATAAACCCCACGCTTCCCATTGTAAACCCTATCTACAAAATAAAGACGAACCACCCTTAACGAGTGTCGTCACAAGTGAACGCAGGAGGTCCGTGGGTTCGATCTCGGAGCCCGGCGATGCCCGTTTCATGTTTGGAGTTCGCGTGTTCTCTCTCCCCGCGGTGGTCTGGGTTCCTCCAGTTTTCCCCCCGACATTTGAGAAACTTTGATTTCGATTTTGGCTTCTGTTAATTACCACAAAATATCTGTGAAAATGTGCTTCATAGCACCATCGGATTTTTCCAGGATAAGTAAAGATTCTGATTCTGACCACATGATGATATAATTCACTTTGATGAGCCACCATGTGAGGCCAGGTTGCCTCTGAAATATAGCAAATAGCTCCGTGGGCTTTTACTGGTATTTTTTTCTCATCATACTCCGTGGCCTTGCTGGCCAAAATCACGGACCTTAAAACGTGATGCCACCTTGCTGCGTTAGCGGCCGATCGGACTAAAACTAAGGTTGCAATAGTCGTCTCTTCCACGCTCGCTTCTCGCCGTGGCAACGCCGATTTCGACCAGCATCCGAGTCGGGGGGGGGGGACGAGTTCGTCACCTCGCTGGGACGTCATTTTGTAACGTACCGCTGCTGGCAGAAACGGCCTCTGCAAGGGGCGGGGGGGGAGGAGGCTCTTGAGAGCTGTACAGGAAAGATATTTGGTCTACTCTTTCACAGGGCCGTCCATGGGGGGGGGGGGGGTTGCGAGGCGAATCCCACTGTGCTCCCCCGGCCCCGATCCCTTCCAACTAAACCGGTATTACATCTGACACACACTGTGACGTCGAAACGCGGCGCCCCTTAAACTGCAGGGCCCGGGGCGGTCGCCCCAATTCGCCGTACCCTCGGAACGGCTGCTCTTACACGCGGGCCAGATATCTTGGAAGTGGGATTCACCTACCAATGTACCACCGCCCGCTCGCCCACCAACACGCGCCACCTACCGAACGACTGCAGCGTTCCCCAATTGCACCGCTGGGTGGACAGGTGGCGTGGGAATTTTAGAAACTTGTCACCATTGTTTCAAGCGCAGCGTCGGAAAGATTGAACCGGCGACCCTGGATCACAATGTCCAGTGTGTCGACCGTTATTACACCACAGCATTCCCCATTTATAATCAAATGTTAAATTTACAGCTCACTAACTTGATTGTGAAGTTGAAAATGTGCCATTTATTAAGTTTAGTGTACAATTTAACCAAACAAAATTAGACTAAACTTGGTGACACACATCATAGCGACTTGAGGCTGTGTTGCGTGGTCCTGCATTTAACGTTTAAGTTTATCTTTGGAACCATTAACGCCAACAAGGGATACTCACGTTCAAGCGTTGGCTTCAGTGACTGGCGAGGAATATTAAGCCGCTTATCCTAAAGTGCCAGTGCTATCAAACGCTCGCTATCCGAGTCCATGTCCTCTTTGCATCCTTTTAAAAGGAAATCCGAAATGGGTGCACATTTAAATATCGCTAAGCATGAACGCCAAATGGCCGAAAATGAAATTGGCGATTAAGGTTTTTCATCTGAAAACTCTGGCTTAAACCGCTGCTTGCAACTGAAGTTGCGTTCGTTACCATGGCAGCTGCAATTCAGTCGAAGGGGAACAAACGGAGTCAGAATTCCATTGTGCCCAATAGCATCAGCAAGACCCGAGTTCATGAACGGGACCAACACTTGGCGTTTGACTGCCAGCTGTTTTCTCCATTCACAATACCGCACGCCAACTCGGCGCACCAATGGGACGCTGCTGCGAACATTCCCACCTGACAAGAGTGAACACACCAGCCACGGCACATACAGACCCCCGCCAAAGGAACGTGGAAGTTCCTTCACCGGCTCAAATGAGCACCACCCAACACTTCATTCGTAGCGAGGCGCTAACTTTGGAGAGTTGTGAAGCTTACGCTTTATTCGAGCCCGAGACATTGTGCATTCAATTACATTGTTAGCTTTAACATGCGTCATGTGCACAGTGTTATAACGTCAGAATGTTCCGGTGTGCATACTCGGTGTAGCGCTATTATCATCATCTTGCCTCCAAGTTAACACAAATATAAAAAAAACCTGGCCACCTTTGTCCTACTGCCTTCTCAAAAAATACAGCTAACACTTTGGGCAAACGGCCTTTTCTTTTGAACAGATGGGAAGGCCAGGACATTGTGACTATAGTTTGGGATTATCGGCTTTGTTCAAAATAGTGCAGTATTTTGAAGGCACTGCCAAGCAGATCAATCACAAACTATAGAAAGCAGTCTCCCCCTGCCTTCAGACTTGGCCTCGAACCAACGCTATGCATCTAAAACGCTTGCACCCTCCATTGCTCCGACCTGGACACTGCTCGTGTCCGACACCAAGCATCGCGGTGGCTTTCCATGTGCGTTGCCAACGACACATCGAGCCGTCTCATTTCGTCACCAATGTATATTACGTTGAACTTCTTTCGCACCGTACGTAGCCAACCGTGCGAATCGAAATTTCACCGTGACATCCCCGCACTGCTGTTTCTCAAGAGTACCTCCTCCGGACATGCCAGTCTGGGATTATTCGAGCGCGAAATCAACCAGATGTTCTGGCTTAACCTCACAAGGCGGTTGAGTTTCAACAATGGATCCGAATCAAATCCTGACCGTACATGGGTTCTGCCTGGTGGGAGCATCCGAATAACAAATAAAGACAACTTAAAACTCGTCAATTCTGATGGGCTTCAGTTTGAGAAGGGGGAATTGTATGTATGCTGAACTTCTTTCACACCGTACGTAGCCAACCGTGCTAACCGGGAGGTGTGGGGAAGGACAAACAAGAAAAACAAGGTTTGTTCTCATCGATGGAAACATGCCAAGGCAACCTCTTACACAAGCGGTATAGGGGCCAGAGCGGTTCCCCCAGGGAGCTGTATGGAATCTAGGCAAAGATGAAAAAACCCAAACCTGGGGTTTTATACATTTGTCCAAACTGGAGCGATGAGGCACCAGCAATAGATTGACACGATTATGAAAACTATCCTTGTTTATTAGGGCAGATGTTGAGCATGAAACCTTCACACACGGATTCAGCACAGCCTCAGAAGGAGAAGGCTAACAACAGGCAGGTGAAATTTAACAAGCACACAAATATTCGCTGCCGCTTCTAACGCAAGAGCTATTTTTTTTTTTCCAGGCTGGGGTTGCGTGTCGAGTATTTCTTTCTCACGGGCGTTTGCCACGCACTGCTTGTGGGCCATCTTCAACAGGTGGATGTGAAGATGGCCCCGCAAGCAGAGCTTGGTGGCGCAAGCCTGAGAGAATTAAGTGGCTCAACACGCAGTCCAAACCAGAAATCTAAACTTGGTGAAGATTGAGGGGGGGTGGTTGTGTGGGCTCCACAAAGAAATGTTTAGAAGCAGAATCTCGCTGCATTCACGACCTCCCTGTGACTCCCGAGTGCTTCGAAGCTCAGCTGAACTTTGCTTTTGAAAAATCCATCTCGGGGTGTTGATCCATGAATCTGCAATAAAAAAACAAAAAACGTACGCATGTTTAACTTTATTTCGCACACCGTACTTAAGCCGACCGCACTAATAGGAGGTGCGGACACAATTGCACAGACATTTTATATGGGACAAACATTTGTACGCGTACTGTGTCGTCATGTGTTTTTATTCGATATATATTCACATTCGCGTGAAGTTTTTCTATGCCATCACCAATCATTGATGATTTGTGGCATTCGACTAGTGTCATACCACAATGGAGCATTCTTATGTAACTTCTCAAAAGTGGCCTCCTTATGTTGGTGGACAATCGTTGAAGATGATACCACAGAACAAATTCTGAGTTCCTTCCTCCCAACACCAAAGTACGTGGTTGCCGCATGCCAAGCATGTGCGATATTATATTCATTTTTAACCCTCAAATCTCACGAGGACATGAGTTAAACGATGTGATTGGTAGTTTTGTGACGTCGTTGGTGATTGGGCTTTAACTATCAACTTTGCAAGGTGGCCAGTAGATTGAATTCCAGCAAGGAGGTTGCCAATCTAATATGTTGTTGTATTAGATTGGCTCATGAGTGGGTCTTCTATGGGCATTGCGGCTTTGTCCCATACACAAATGACTCAAAGAATTGGCCAATGCAGGGAACTCCCGAGATTCAGTCATGCTTTCCTGGACAAAAATATGAATACTCTTAGGATTTTTCGGTAAAGTCACGTAGGTAAAAAAGTAAATAATAGAAATAAAATAAAAAATCACAACATTTCAGAGTCAACACAAGTCTTCGTCATCAGGTGGGACCGTCACAGCTAAATTTACTGTATCAAGTAAGAGCTTGTCTCTTGGAATTTTTGCCTCACTTGATACAGTAAATTTATCTGTGATGGTCCCACCTGATGACGGAGACTTGTGTTGCATCCAAAACGTCGTGATTTTTTATTTTTATTTCTATTATTTGTATTATTTATTTTTATTTTTTTACCTACGTGACTTTACCGAAAAAACGTAAGAGTATGAATCCTTGCAGTCACGAAAGCTTCAAAAATGTGAAATTATAAAAAAAAAACTCTGTGGTTTAACTACAGATAACTTCCCAGAATCAAACCCAGGCTCTGAGAGGTACTGGTCAGAGCTGACGGACATGTGACTCCCACGAGTGAGAAACTGCGCCCCCGTCACTCACTTCTTTAAGATGTCTTGTTTCTTCTGATCTTCAGAAGTGGGGAGGCCCATGGCCTTTTGGCGCTGGTCATACATCATTTTCTCCACCATGCTGCGCGTTTCTCCATCCAAATCGGAGAGCTGCACACAAACAATGCGGATTTCTAAGCATAGAGAGCTTGTACAAATGTCTGAGCAACTACAGCGCCTTACGCCATATTTCATCCCAGGGGAAACCCGTCCTTGTGCGACACAATGCTAACAACACGGCACCATACTTGCATTAGTCCGCCAGTAAGGGACGCTGTAACCACGTGGCTTTTCCCAATGAAACAACTTGCAAGTCATGAATCAAATTTGGATCGTGTCGCCAGCACACAGCGGCCCACTCTTTTTCGAACGACGTCACGGGATATTCGACCGTGAAGCAGATGGCGTGTTATGTTCAATTAACCGGCAGTATTTACCAGGGCGGCGCCGACCCAGAACGACGGAACCTCTGCAACAAGCGGTGTAGCCAGAGATTACTGCTTGGCCATGTCCCCAGCCCCAAAGAAATATTCAATGTCATCCCTCCTAAGTCCTGTTTGTACAGCAATCTCTTCTTGACAAAGCGCAGTTGAGCTCCTGCCATTGTTTTAATTCGGGCACCAGGTAGCAAAGGGGCAACGCAGCCACGAGTAGAAATCAATGTGTCACCAGGATTGTAACACTAGATGATGCGCACGGTTTTGATACACAACAGTGCACGTGCACATGATCAATACCGCACCTTTGAGTTCTCAGGGTTAACTTTACGCGTGTTGATTTCGGGGTCCGAGACAACTAAGCGGCTCCACCATTCCATTTTGTTGATCTGCAACAACGCAGGGGGGGAAGAGAGGATTAACACAAGAAAACATTGCGCGACATAAGCAAAGAGACAGCTCCCCCCCCCCGCACAGTACGGAGGTGCAAACAGAGCTGCATATAAAATGTCAGAGCAAGTGCTGCTGCAGAGTACCCAGGAAGAATTGGAAGGTAGGAGAGATGGCTGTAGCCAACACCACGTGCCCCACAGCCAGTGATATTCACGCTGCATGTTGTACATCGGCAAACACGCCATGTACGAGGGATATTCCACATTTTTAGATGAACATGAAAAATGGGGATCGGCAATCTGCGTCTCATGCATTGAAATATTCAGTTTTACCAAAGTTTGAAAAAAATGGCTGCTCTTATTATTTTGGTTGCCGACCCCGCCTTGCCTCGCTAAAGAGTTTCAGATGTTATTTGTGTTACGGATTCATCTGAAATTACGTCTCCTATTTTGTCACTTCCATGCTTTCCCCCGTCAATAGTGGCGTCAGGTGGTATTGGGCGACGTGACGTTTGTCATCATGAAGACACGTTCAAGAATCCATGTAAGTGATCCAACGATGCAAACATCCTAAACTGCCCTTAAATTCTAAATTTTTAATTTGAATTTCATACCCAATCGCCACCAGATGCTGCTGATATTCAAGGTCAAGGACTGAACCTGGGTGGGAAAAATAAATATTTTATTTTACCACCAGGCAAGGCCCACTAAGCTATATAAGCTGTTTTTCAGAAGCGACCTCGCCATAAATGATAGTTAAACAAAGTAGTTTTGGAGCTTTCGTGACTGCAGGAATAACTCTTTGGTTCTTTCGGTAAAGACAAGTATTATTTATTTTTCTTTCAACGTGACTTACCGAAATAACCTAAGAGTTAAAAAAAAGTATCTTATCACGTGTATATTTATAGCAGCAAAATACTCCATAAACGCACGTTTCTAAACGTGGAGGGAAAAACCGGAGGACCCGGAGAAAAATCCACGCAACCATGGGGAGAGAACACACAAACTCCAAATATACATCAGGCGCCAGGGTCGAGATGGAACCCACGACCTCTTGCATACCAGGCAAGGGAGTTAACATCTCGCCACCGTAGCGCAGAGATCGCAAACGTGTTTTGATTCCTTACCCGTACCCGGCCGTACCAGGGTCGCAAATGGGTACCTGTACCCGTACCCATACCCTACCCGAAATGAGTGACAAAGTTACTCACCAGTGACTCACGGCCTACCCGTACCCGGCCGCACCAGGGTCGCAAACGGCTACCTGTACCCGGCCGGGTACGGGTAGCCGGGTATCGGGTAGGGTACGGGTATCGGGTACCCGGTTGCGACCTCTTCCGTAGCGCCCCGTGGAAGCGATCGCCGTGCAGCTCGCGATTCTCACGGCCCGGGTGGGGTGGGGGGGGGCAACACGCACCTTCTCCAGGTGCACGGTGACGGTGCTGCCGTCCTCCAGGAGCCAGCTACTCTCCTCCACTTTCACGTCGGCCTGCAGCTCGCCGTCCACGATGGGCGGCTGCCCCTTGAGCCCCACGCGCAGATGGCGCCGTGCGATCTCCACCACCACGTCACGACCTTTCGCCCGGAAGTTCGCCTTCAGTGGCAAAATAATCTGCAACGGAGCAACCGATTTTAGTTATGTAATGCCATCCCGTGTACCTGAACAGGAGATTTAGTTTTATAGCCAATTAGCCGCTTTCCCGTTTCACGTGCCGCCGCCGCCACCGCACGTACATCGACTTCCGACAAAGTCTGAGTCCAGCGGTAGTTGGGCAGGTCGGCGCCGTTGCCAACGTTGGGCTTCAGCTTGCCCTTGTCCTTCTCATCCTCTTCCTCATCCTCCTTATCGGGAGCTGGCTCCACCTGCAAAAGACAAAGATGTCCCCACGTATGGCCTTTAACAAACTGTTGGGGCAAGTGGACTTTAGCGAGCATCTAATTAATGCCGACACGGACACACGACGGAGTGTGTGGCTAACATTGTTCCCGGCAGCCTGCTTCCCCAATGCTGATGTTTACACACCAGCATTAGACTCATAAAATGTTGAAATATTCCCCGCTGTTATTGGTCGTGAGCGGAAATCGAACTCTGGTGACGGGGTTGCAAGCGCAGTGCCCTTACAACTACGCCACTGCTCTCCACCCCCGCCTGCGTACACATGCCAGAAACACGTTTTATTTTTCATCACTTTTAACTCGGCCTATTATCTTCCTTCCAGGGTTGTCCTATGGATATAATCGCCCCCCGCCATAGGTGTACAGACTAATATTTGTTATCCGTTGCACACGGTGTGTGTGTATATATTTACGAGTAAACCATTGGTACATTTACACGTGTCATCCATACGTCGATCGATGTCGCTAAAAAGCCTATTTGTCAAAAGCGACATGCGACCTCAACACGGCACCGCCGAGCAACGTGTAAACAAACACCCTTTGTTATCGCCACCTTTGCTGGAGCCTCTTCTTTGTCGCTGGGTTTTTCCGCACTCTCCTCGCCATTCTTTTGCTGCTCCTTTTTCTGCGACGCGCGCACATACACGGGGGGAAATGTCAGGGCGCGTGAATCTCCTTTCCTCCGGAAAACCTGGATTTTAAATCCGGGGTTCCAAAAAAACTAATGTGGAGAAATATAAATCTATTGGTGGGGGGGGGGGGGGGGAATTTACCAGCTATGGTCAAAATATAAACATTTGAGGAAAAGGCTGAAATTAATTTAGTATTAGGAATAGCAAATGGCTGCCTCAAAACCATACATTACAACACCAAGTGCCATTTTGACCCATAATCTGAAATATATTGGTGGGGGAAGAAGATTTTGATTTTTTATTTATAACTTTTTTCTGTGTTTAATTTGTCATTCCCCACACTTCCGATTAGCCCGGTTGGCTACGGACTGCGTGAAAGGAGTTCAACATGCATACAGAACTGGTGTCCCCCCTGTTCTTAATTTCCACAGTCTCCCTGTGATCGTGGTGGTGGCTGGGATGACAAAGCTCCTGCTCGAGTGTTTCCGGCCTCATGAGAAGGCGGCGCTGGCCGAAGAGCGTTAAGGGCAGCAGATAAATTCGGTCATGATTGAGACATGCGGAGAGAGGGAAACGGTCATAAGCTGACATTTTGGATGGTATCATTCTCCACAGACACCTGAAGTGCCATTTTCGCGAAGTGTATCAATACAATGTATGAAGCATCAAGACTGTGCGCTTTATTGGCGAGGTAGGCAAATCCTTTTGCACCACGGCGGATCCAGCTTCTGAATGTGTGTTTTTAAGTCCATTCATACAGAGTGAAGCCTTCAGTTCCCTTTCCAGCGCAGCTTGTGAACCCTTCTGCTGTGGCATCGTCAATGCAAGAGCCGATAAATCAATAAATCTTTATTTTATGTGCCAATATCACCCTCAACAAAGTAGGCATCAGTGCACATTACGCACGTATGTTGGACTTCTTTCGCACTGTACATAACCAACCGTGTTAATCGGAGGTATTATTGCAGTAATGCTCTGTTTTATGTCAGCGATGCGTTCCCGAAAGTGCGATGATGAATATCGACACGACGCGAATCAAAGCAATGTACAGACCAAACTCAAATTGTAATAGTTGAAGATACTAAAACACGGTTTAATATCGCAGTGTTTATTTCAAAGCGGAAGCTTCAAAACTCATTAAAAAACAGGTTAAAGCAACTGCCCCATGCGAGAAATATTCCAATTGTTTAAAGATCTCCAGGAGGAAACACAATGGATACAAATGCAACAAACGTGTGAGTATAAAGGAAATAAACCACGTTTATTGACTTGATACCAATAATTATATTCTTGAAGAAATTCATTTGATATAATAATACAACATCTATAGTTACATAATTTCAAAAGGGATTCAAAGCGATATCTGCAAGGGGAATTCTCATGAACTAAACGATTTCTTGAATGCTACTTAACTCGAGGGCACCTTAGGCTCAATGCTGTAATAATGAGAGCTTTTCTGAGCATTCAGCACCAGTGTCATCGAATTGTTAAGTATCTATTAACCCTTCAAGGCCCTGGCAATTTGCTAGATGTGTTTACATATCGCAATCGGTTATTTATTCCAGAGTTGTGCTATTTGTGGCTCTTAATGCCAAGGTTTCTCAGGGTTTCCACATTGCAAAGGTTATTAATTAAATGCCATTCCCATGCTCCCTTCTTTGGGTGCCACTCCATCACCAGTTTTGACCACCAGCCATCATCCCTTCTTAAGACGACGAGTCCACTTGTCTTCACAATCCGTCTAACTTGTGCATTTTCTCTAATCCATGTGCGTTCCGTTTTCCATCTCTCCGTGTAATGCCAGGCATTCACATTTCCATACTTCTTTGTGCATTTATCAGTTTTTGGTAAAAAAAAAAAGAAGTGTCAATGCTAACTTTAATTTTGATCTATATGCTGTAGCAAATCATCTTCCGAAACAATGACTTTTCATCATCGGGTTCTGCTTCCCGAAAGCACTCTCACCTGTGCATGTTCAACTTCTTTCGCACTGTACGTAGGCAACTATGCCAAACCGAGGTGCTGCTATTACCTGCCTCATAGTGTCATCATTTTGATCGGTGTTAACATTCAAACTGGTCCGAGGTATGCATATCGTGTTGCGCTTTTCATTTGTGTTCTTCCGACAGATTTACACCTGTCAAAAGAACTGGTTTATTGTACGTGACTATTGCTTTGGCTCATTTACCATGGGTACTAGAATTTGCAGTGTTCTATTGCCATTGAATATTTATACGAGTAAGAAACTCAAGAGCTTGAAATATTTTGTCCATTTATATTCATGCCTTTTGTTTCTGTCAATCCAGTTTCAGAAAACATCCTCCAATGTCGGTGTGAATTATTTTGGCGAAACATGCCACCTTTCCCGATTGCCTTTGTAATACGCATTTTGTCCTTTTTTCATGCATCTAAAATTAGCTGTCCAATTTTTATGCTTTTTTAACTTTTAAACATTGTCATGGTTTGATCATGGCATGGCAAACAGCCAATGAAAAACCAGCCATACCGTAAGGCCCCCGCACTAGTTTGGGGCGTGCCAGTGAAAAAAGGGCTATGAAGGTACGTGTTGCTGGTGAAAAGATTCCAGAACTATGGCAGCGTTTCAGGGATTATGAGCATAGAGCACAGAAATACATGTTCCCAAGCAAGCAGCCTACATGGCTGTCTTTTAGTATGATGCTTAAATCTTATATATGCCGATGAGAAAGGGCAAAAACGATAACAGGATATAATACATAGCATCCAGTCATCTCAAAATAACTTCCTTTTAATTTCTACCATGGCAATTTAAATTAGTTCAAATGGGACTCGGCACTCTGCCCCTTTCCAACAGCACAACAACCATCATTCACGGTCGATTTATTAAATCGTGGAGAGACTGGACCCCCGTCACAGAAACACCGAGTTTCCACTACTCTGGAAAAAGAACAATGACTGCTCCTGATTTCCCAGCACTCAGCACATAACGTTGGGCACGAGGCAGGCCAATGACCAACTGTGACCTAACCTAATGTTAATGAAAGTAAAAAAATTAACCCGTAAAAACAAAGTTTTTCACTCTAAATCCTTTATATGCGTGGCGGCTAGAGTCCTCTCGTCCTCTGGCTTGAGATGGCTGCCACCTATGGGTCAGATGATTGTCTGCCAGCATTAAGCAATTGGTAATTAAATATTTTACAAAAAATTCCCTAAACAGTGTAAAATTTTGGAAAAAAAATTTCACTAAAATTAATTGTCACGCACAACGAGTCTGTGTGGAACATGTCAGCTCGATTGGATCACGGGAAGTGGGTTGAAAAACGACCGAAAGATTTGCACGGTCGTAAGCAAGAAAGCAAGCACGCAATCAAGCAAGCAAGCGAACTTAATATAAAGGATTTAAAAATATATTCGCCTGTGGAGGACGCGGGGATCGATCCCGCGACCTTTGGCATGGGAAGCGAGGGCGCTACCAACTGCGCTACTCCGCCACGGCCTGTGGAGGGGTTACGCTCTGGGCTCTTACACTCTGACGTTCAGCCAAAGCCATGAATGCGTTATATTTGATATATGTAAAATAAAATGTTTTTGCCTAAAAAGTGTAAAATTTTGGGAATTTTTTTTCACGAACAATAATTGTCTGGCACAACGAGTCTGTGTGGAAAATGTCAGCTCGATTGGATCACGGGAAGTGGGTTAAAAAACGACCGAAAGATGTGCACGGTCCTAAGCAAGCAAGCAAGCACACAAGCAAGCAAGCAAGCACGCGAACTTAATATAAAGGATTTAAAAAAAACACCACGATGCCAGGACCTCCTGGAGGATTTCCCAACTGCCATCTGTCCTTGTCAACAGCAGCGCAACAAACAGGCTCTCAACTATAAGTATAGAGCGCGTTGAAAGACAGCCAAATGCAACACATTCAACACTGCTCTCCGAGACGGAGAACACCTTTTTTTAAAAATCAATAATATAATTGGGTGAAAGGTTAGCTAAGTGTTGGGCTGTCACGTCATACAAATGCCACCAGGAATCGGCTGATAACAGATTAGGAGTCGAGGTTCAAAGCAATAAAGAAATAAAATTTAATCAATAAGCTTGCTGTGGAGAAGAATTGAGAGCCACAGTTTGAAAGGTTTTTTTTTAAGGTCATGTAATTACAGTAAAACAAAGACATAAACAGCCTGTGAAAATATATTTATCATTTTTACAAATCAGATGGTTTGTTTTTAATGATAAAAGAAACACATGATCAGCTCATGTGACTTTCTCCAGTCCCATCTTAGAGATCCTCTGGGCAGGTGAAGTTGTGTTGGCTGGGTCATGCAGTCGTCCCATACCAAATCCACTTTTAGTTGACGGGATAGAGGGGGCTAAACGGGAGTGGCATGGGCGAAAGAGATGAGCTGATGTGATACAGGAGGATGTTGAGCTTGGAGGACTTGCCGATGACTGGTAATGCCGTGTCAAGACCAGCCTCTCTGAAGGAGGCTCGTGAAGGATGCTATTGCAAGGCTGGAGACATTCGCCCTCCAGCAACAATAGGATGGCGGATAAACACTCACAACAATGAGCATCGGGCGACTAAAGCGCAGCAAGGTGGCAGTCAGGAGCACTGGTGGCACATCTGCCAGTCATTTCGATTGACCTCCAACACCTGGGTCTGTGCCATAAGCTACTGCCGGTTAGCCTTCGACACTTCACGGGGCCTCAAAGTACACTTGTCGTGGCACAAATGCTGTTGTAGCATCACCATCCACTTTGTGGGGAACGGTGGTTGTGTTCACGTGCATCCGACCTGGCTCTCACCTGGTCAATCTCACGCTGGATTCTCTGCGCCTCCTCGTCCGTCACCTCCTGTATGCGGGGCTCCTTAGCCTGGGCATCGTCCTGCTGCTCCTGCTGCTGCCGCCGCCGCGTGCGCTCCTCTGTGTCGCGGCGCTGCCGTTCCTCGCGTTCCCGCGCGCGTTCACGCTCCCCGGCCAGCGCCGCCTTCTCATGACGCCGGAAACACTCGAGCAGGAGCTGTGACACCCCATCCACCACCACGATCACGGGGAGGACAGTGGATATTAAAAACAGGGCAGACACCAGATTTGCATGTGTGTTGAACTTCTTTCGCACCGTACGTAACCAACCATACTAATCGGAGGTGTGGGGAAGGACAACAAACTAAACACAAAAAGCAGCTCTTAAGAAATTACTTTTCAATCTAGATTTAAGAATGCATAACTCCAGTGGATTCCTCAAATTGGAAGAGCGTTCCAATGGGCCGCAGAAGCACATCTGAAAGCACGCGATGCGGTGACCATCTTTGTTCGATGGCTAGCCAAAAGCCACTGCGAGGATGACCGGAGTTTGCGTGATTGTTCACGCTCCTTGACGAGATCAGCAAAGTATTGTGGTTCATTTGTGGCGAGCACTTTGTGTGTAATAAGTGCGACCGTATCATGTAATATTGCGTATGGTAACATGTTCAGGAGATAAATGCCAGATTTTACACTGAACAAAGCCAATTCAGCTTGTCCTCAAAATGTTATGAATCTCTCGTGTTGAGCTCCACTGCAACTCCAATGTTGAGGCCACTAGAGTTGAACATGCTCCATTAATCTATTGAACAGGAGGTAAATGGCTGTATGAGCCATTCAAAAATACGAAAGACGCAGCATCACAGCAATGCCCAGCTATTCCTGACGCAATCATCTAGATCAACACACCCCAACAATGCAAAATGACAGTTGTTTCTCTGCAACACCAGTCACACGAAGAAGATTCAATCAACCTCTTTAATTGACTCAACTCCACCACACATTTTCTTACAATTAATCTCTTGTAATTGTGTTGAGTCACCAATTTATCTTTTGTGAACTCAATTCGATAAATCCAGGGCCGAGTGGGAACATTTAATCACACCCGCAACGTCACCACAAACCCATCATTAAAAACAGCCCGGCACAGCTTTGAAGTGAAATCGTGAAATAATTATCGCAGGAAAAGTGAAGTAATTAAGCGAGCCGTCTTAGTCACCACATAATTTATTCAGTGATATGTGCAGCCTGTGAGAGTAAGGGACTGCAGTGGTGGCGTCAGTGCTGTAAGCCACACGTGACGTGTGCATCTGTTCCTTTATTATCAGTCGCTCAGCACAGGTGCCAAAAGCACCGTGACACTCAGCGACCAGCAACAAACAGCACTACTTAGGGTGTAATAGATTACAATAGGAAATACATTTCATCAGATTATTTCTCTCGTCGCTCTTCTGAATATAGCTCGCTCCTGTAGCGATCAACATTACTACATTAACACGTTGGCTTTCGCGACCAATATCATATAAAATAAAGGCTTTTTAGGATAGACCGTGTAAATATAAATGTGTCATTAAAACCGCCACCACCCGACACAGCCAATACGTAAGATGCGTCGCGTAAATGGAACATGCCAATTCGTTACGAGTGTACATTTACCATGTTGTGGATTTGCTCTCCAACACACGGTGTGCTGTGCTAGTGTAGTGGATACAAATTGGAGGGAGACTTCTCTCTGGAGGCAACACGTTGATTTAACAATAAACAATACAGAACAGGAAGGGGTTACGGCCCCTTCCACCTGCTACCCCAGGGAGGTACGTCCTCCTCACTGGCATGCCCTATACACTGGGGGCTAGCCACTATAGAGTCCTCTGGCTATTGGGGCCTAGGGAGGCTACACTGACCCGACCCAGGCAAGGTCCAGCTCCGGCTCCTAGGTCTTCAGGGTAGCTCTTCAATCTTCAAGTGGACGACAACTGCCGGTCCCGTTCAGGGGTCCGGCTTTTATACCCAGTCCCGGCTCACCCCGCCCCTAGCCACTCCTCTCTTCTGGAACCTTCTAGAGGAGCTTGGAGTGTAACGTCTTACCCCAGCCCCCTCTTGGGGGTCTGCACCTCTGGTCACGATCCTCCCTGGGGGTTACCTTGGCCCAACTCAGCTGAATCGGCCTCTTCCGCCCCCTGTTGACACCGGGCTGTGACTACAGACTACGAGTAGCGGCGATCACACACAGCGCTCAACAATGCCACCAAGTAACGAATTGTTATGTTCTGTTTACGTGAAAAACCTCACTAATTGGCTGTCGGGTGGTGGCGGTTTTAACGACACATTTATATTTACACGATCTAACCCAAAATGAAACCTATATTATGAATGTAACACACAGGCTGCTCGTACATTTGTCATGCTGCCCCCCAAAGGAGAAAAACGCGTGGACGACACTGGATAATTGTTACTTTGCCTCACCTTCTCAGCAGCCGGTTTCTCTCCGCCGACAAAGAAGTCAGTTTTTCGTCTCAAAAAACTAAAAATGGTGTCCAACATCTGCAACAACAGTAGAACAGAGAAGGCATTGACAAAACACACGCTCATTATATACTGATTACTACTACAACTTAACTTTTTTTAACTTACCAGGTAAGGCCCATTGACCTACGGGGCTGTCACAAATGATAGCTCAACGAAGTGGCGTTATCACGTGGACATTTATCGCAGCCAAATACTCTAAACGCGTGTTTCTAAACGTGGAGGGAAAGAACCGGAGAACACTGAAAAAAATCCACGCGACCACGGGGAGAGAGAGACACGCAAACTCCAAATACACAGCAGCAGGCGTCGAGGTCGAACCCACGACCTCCTGTATACCAGGCGAGGGAGTTAACATCTCCTAGCCACTGCGATGATGAGAGAGAGCGAGAGACATGCAGACTCCAAATATACAGCAGCAGGCGTCAGGAGTCGGGGTCGAACCCACGGAGTATACCAGGCGAGGGAGTTAACATCTCCTAGCCACCAAACGTGATCACAGATGAACGCAGCGGTCCCAGAAATTGGACGTGTGCAAACCATTGTCAGTAAAGCCTTCAATGGGTAACACTTATCTTCGGGGTAGACAGGATACCCCGTTTACCGATTCACTTTAATTAATGTGATTTTCCCAACGTCTCTCTCCCGCTCCCCGTCATCATCCTTTGCATTATCTGCGCCCCACAGCTCACAACCAGCGAACAGTTTTATTGTTACTGATGTAAATGTTTTTACTGGTAGGAACCTCCTGATTACACCAGCCCACAGAGGATTATTGTGTCCGTCCGTCGTGCATCCAAAAATGGGAGGGGTGGGGCTGGGTTGAGAGGGGAGGGTGGGGAGGGACGGGGTGGGGAGGGGCGGGGTGGGGAGGGGCTGGGTGGGGAGGGTGGGGAGGGGCTGAGTGGGGGGTGGGGCTGGGTGGGGGTGGGAGGGGTGGGGCTGGGAGGGGTGGGGCTGGGAGGGGTGGGGCTGGGAGGGGTGGGGCTGGGAGGGGTTGGGCTGGGAGGGGTTGGGCTGGGAGGGGCTGGTCACCCCCTGGTGCCCTTATAAAACTCAACGTTTGACCTACTCACGCCGGCTTGTGCCCGCCCTCACAGTCGGGCATATTTGCGGAATACACCACGCCGCCGTTGACCCTGACCATTGACCGAGCAACCCAACGTTCCTACCAGCTCCCTCCGCAGGAATGTGTTTTAAGTTAATAATGTAATCTATAATAATACAGGGGGGGTTTGTTTGGCGAGCTGCAACTCCTGTTGAGGCCACTAGAGTGGGGCAATGCTCCCATCAATATAACTGTGAATATTTAATTTTTGATTTAAAGCTTTCGTGACTGCAGGGATTCATATTCTTGGTTCTTTCAGTAAAGTCACGTAGAAGGGAAATAATACAATGTTTTATATTTTTATTATTTCCCTTCTACGTGACTTTACCGAAAGAACCAATAATTTGAATATTTAGTCAAGTCATTGTTATACTGTATGGTATAATTCGATGTTGTATATATCACCATTACTGTTACAAAGTCAATACGTTAATATCGATAACAGACTTGAGAGCAAGCATATGAAATCCCCACTACGGATCGCAAACGTAGCCACGGAATAATCGAGAAGTAGTTGCCGATTTTTTGTGGTCGAACGTCCCAGGATGCGTCGCGCCGTGTAATACAGAAGCACGGACGCATGACTCGTCGCCTGGATCGTAAACACGGCGGCTTAACAACACAAGTGGAACAAAAAAGGTGAAACCGACGAGGTGTAGGGCGGTGAAAATGCATTCTCGACGGAGCGCATCTACACTGGGAAATTCACTACGCGGCTCCAGGACGCGTGGCCGCCGCCTCCTCTCACTCGACAACCTCCTCATCTCTCGTCTATCCTCCTCGTGGTCTCCCCACCACCACCTCCTCTTCCTCCACCTCCTCCTCACCTGCTGCACGCCGCCATCGTGCTGCTGCGCCATGGCCAGGAGGATGCCATCGAAGCGAATATCGTCGCTCGCCGCCATGACGACCACGCGCTTCCTTCACCCCGGATGCACAAAGAAGGCCCCGCCCCCTCCTCCTCTTCCAGAAGAGGCCACGCCCCTCTTCCTCTTCCAGAAGTAAACCCACCCCTCTTCTTCTTCTAGAAGACGCCCCGCCCCTCTTCCTCTTCCAGAAGAGAACCCAACCATCTTCCTCTTCCAGAAGAAGCCCCGCCCTCTCTTCCTCTTCCAGAAGAGAACCCGTCCCTCTTCCTCTTCCAGAAGACGGCGTGGCGTTCGGGCGCTTTCAGGGGCCGTCGAAAAATGACGTCACGCACCTAGCGGGGGGGGGGGTCAGACATTTGTGACAATGTGTGACGATGGGAGGGTGGGGTTTGAGGAATGTGACGTCACATCATAAAGCGTAACTTTAAATAAATATAGAATTTTTATTTAAAGCTTTCGTGACTGCAGGGATTCATATTCTTGGTTCATCTTCTTGGTTCTTTCGGTAAAGTCACGTAGAAGGGAAGTAATAAAATAATAAAAATAAAACATAATAAAACAATTCTCACGACGTTTCGGCCACAACGCAAGCAGCCGTCCTCAGGCGAAGAATGAGAACATTATCAAGCTAGGAGCTTATATAGGTGTAGCGAGGAGGAGCGCCTTAACAAAAGAATGTGCATATGAAGAGGAATTTAGCATACCAATGGGCAATGCATAGGAGGTGGGCGGAGGGGTTTCAAAGTCCCATTATGCCCATGCATTATGCAGGATCAACAGCACCACGGGGGGGCGCAAGGAACAGCGTTAATAAAGGAAAGGAATGTTAGTGATATGTAGCTGCATTTGCCAAACAACCACGTAGAAAACCAAAGTGAAAACTACATAAAAAACAAAAATATAAACTGATACTTACTATACTCTACAATAAGCTAAGTTTCTAACAACAAATAATAAATTACAATTCTACGTCGTAAGAAGTATATAATATACTTCCATCTAAACTTTATTCTCTTAGCATATACAGTACTATATACTGCCATAGATAAACCCAACATTAAATTATATACTGTATTGCTGTAAACCACCCTATACTTTATACATTTTAATATAACACTATGTATTATTCAACTCACCCTAATGTGTATCGAAATGGTTTATTACGTCCTTCCAATGATTGCTAAGCCTGAATCCATCTTCTCGGTTAAAATTGTCTCTGTGTTTGTATATGTGGATCGCCTCATGAACGAATCTCTCATGATAGCCAGATGGCTTGCAGAGAACCTCCGTCTTGGAGAAGTCAATGTCATGTGAGCCCACTGAGTTGTAACAGTGTTGTAACACTGAGCCCACTGAGTTGTAACAGTGTTGTAACACTGTTACAACTCAGTGGGCTCACATGACATTGACTTCTCCAAGACGGAGGTTCTCTGCAAGCCATCTGGCTATCATGAGAGATTCGTTCATGAGGCGATCCACATATACAAACACAGAGACAATTTTAACCGAGAAGATGGATTCAGGCTTAGCAATCATTGGAAGGACGTAATAAACCATTTCGATACACATTAGGGTGAGTTGAATAATACATAGTGTTATATTAAAATGTATAAAGTATAGGGTGGTTTACAGAAATACAGTATATAATTTAATGTTGGGTTTATCTATGGCAGTATATAGTACTGTATATGCTAAGAGAATAAAGTTTAGATGGAAGTATATTATATACTTCTTACGACGTAGAATTGTAATTTATTATTTGTTGTTAGTAACTCAGCTTATTGTAGAGTATAGTAAGTATCAGTTTATATTTTAGTTTTTTATGTAGTTTTCACTTTGGTTTTCTACGTGGTTGTTTGGCAAATGCAGCTACATATCACTAACATTCCTTTCCTTTATTAACGCTGTTCCTTGCGCCCCCCCCGTGGTGCTGTTGATCCTGCATAATGCATGGGCATAATGGGACTTTGAAACCCCTCCGCCCACCTCCTATGCATTGCCCATTGGTATGCTAAATTCCTCTTCATATGCACATTCTTTTGTTAAGGCGCTCCTCCTCGCTACACCTATATAAGCTCCTAGCTTGATAATGTTCTCATTCTTCGCCTGAGGACGGCTGCTTGCGTTGTGGCCGAAACGTCGTGAGAATTGTTTTATTATGTTTTATTTTTATTATTTTATTACTTCCCTTCTACGTGACTTTACCGAAAGAACCAAGAAGATGAATCCCTGCAGTCACGAAAGCTTTAAATCGAAATATTCTTGGTTCTTTCGGTAAAGTCACGTAGAAGGGAAATAATACAAATAATTTTTTTTATATTTATTTTATTTTATTATTTTCCTTCTACGTGACTTTACCGAAAGAACCCACACTAATTGTTTTAACAACACTCCTACAACATCAGAGTGCAGCGCCACATTAAATACGCACTACAATGACAAGAGTTTAAAGCGATTTGAAGCATGTTTTATTTTCGAAATGGAAATGTGGTTTTGGGGGGGGGGCAGAGCTTTGTGACGTCATATTTGAGGGGGGGTCTGACTTTTTGTGACGCCATGCGACGAGGGGGCGGGTCAAAAAACGTCCAAATCACGTGACGTCATTTATAGACGGCCCCTAACCCGCCTTCCTGTCTTCCGGTAGATAGCACGGTGTTCAGGTGCTCTGTTATATTCAAATTTTCCAGAAGTTGTCACAGGGGATAATTTGCACTACCGGCTTCCCCTTCCAGAAGGTGGCACAGGGGTTAATTTGCACTACCGGCTTCCCCTTCCAGAAGGTGGCACAGGGGTTAATTTGCACTACCGGCTTCCCCTTCCAGAAGTTGTCACAGGAGATAGTTTGCACTACCGGTTTCACCTTCCAGAAGGTGGCACAGGGGATAATTTGCACTACCGGCTGCACCTTCCAGAAGTTGTCACAGGAGATAATTTGCACTACCGGTTTCACCTTCCAGAAGGTGGCACAGGAGATAATTTGCACTACCGGTTTCACCTTCCAGAAGTTGTCACAGGGGTTAATTTGCACTACCGGCTTCCCCTTCCAGAAGTTGTCACAGGGGTTAATTTGCACTACCGGCTGCACCTTCCAGAAGGTGGCACAGGGGTTAATTTGCACTACCGGCTTCCCCTTCCAGAAGTTGGCACGGGTTAATTTGCACTACCGGCTTCCCCTTCCAGAAGTTGTCACAGGAGATAGTTTGCACTACCGGTTTCACCTTCCAGAAGGTGGCACAGGGGATAATTTGCACTACCGGCTTCCCCTTCCAGAAGGTGGCACAGGGGATAATTTGCACTACCGGTTTCACCTTCCAGAAGTTGGCACAGGGGATAATTTGCACTACCGGTTTCACCTTCCAGAAGGTGGCACAGGGGATAATTTGCACTACCGCCTTCCTCTTCTAGAAAAGAGCAGAGGGGTTAATCTGCTCCACCCTCTTCTTCTTCCAGCAAACATCGCAATGTTCAGTAGCTCTCCATCGTCAATCTCACGAGCCCCAACATTCAGGCACCTGACGTTGTTTTCTCAACTAAAATTAACCCTCCCAGTGCCCTACCCGATTACAGACCAATTCAGATCTTAGTGGTCACCCCGTGCCCTTATAAATCTCAGCGTTCATCCTACAAAGTCCGATCACAAGGGAGAAACACAAATAGACGAAAAACGTTGCCCGTATTGAAACGGCTGTTAATCGTATGGACCTAAAAACTCAATTTCCCTGTACAAGAATACGGGTAAACCGTATGGGTTGACAGGTGGTCTGTCTCGTTCAAGTAGTTGCAGAAAGTACGTCGGGAGTTTCACTTCAGAGGTGGATAGGGTTCACGTAGTTTGTCCAAAACCTCGGCCACCAGTGATGAGCCTGGCACGGATGCCAGCCAGGGTCTTGGGGGCCGTCCATATATGACGTCACGCGATTTTAGACGATGTTTTACCCCCCCCCCCTCGTCACACGGCGTCACAAAAAGTCCGACCCCCCCCCCCCTCAAATATGACGTCACAAAACTCTGCCCCCCCCCCTCCCCAAAAATAAAACATGCTTCAAATCGCTTGAAACTATTGCCATTGTAGTGCGTATTTAATGTGGCGCTGCACTCTGATGTTGTAGGAGAAAACATTTATTAAAAAGTCGATTTAATTCAGTAGAACGTGTTGTCTATATTTATACTGGTAGGAACCTCCTGGTTACACCAGCCCACAGGGGACTATTGTGTCCGTCCGTCCGTCGTGCATCCAAAAATGGGAGGGGAGGGTGGGGAGGGGCTGGGTGGGGAGGTGGGGGGTGGGATGGGTGGGGCTGGGTGGGAGGGGCTGGTCACCCCGTGGTGCCCTTATAGAACTCAACGTTGAACCTACTCACGCCGGCTTGTGCCCGCCCTCACAGTCGGCCATATTTGCGGAATACACCACGCCGCCGTTGACCCTGGCCATTGACCGAGCAACCCAACGTTCCTACCAGCTCCCTCCGCAGGAATGTGTTTTAAAGTTGCGCATTTTGATGTGACGTCACATTTCTCAAACCCCCCCCCCCTCGTCACACATCGTCACAAATGTCTGACCCCCCCCCGCCCCCCAGGTGCGTGGCGTCATTTATGGACGGCCCCCAAGGTCGAGCGGTAGCTTCAATGCTGCCTCGGCGAAGTTCGCTGCGTTTCTCACCATCGCCGTGACTCGCTGGCTAGGAGATGTTAACTGACTCACCGGGTATACAGGAGGTCGTGGGTTCAATCCCGACCCTGACGCCTGCTGCTGTATATTTGGTGTATGCATGTTCGCCCCGTGATCTCGTGGATTTTTCTCCGGGTCCTCCGGTTTTTTATTCACTCCACATTTAGAAACATGCGCTTAGAGTATTTGGCTGAAGTCCACTCCACTCCCGTGGCTTCCTGTGCTGGCGTGAGGACGTGACGATTCGGAAATACAAGATCATGGAAAATTTCGCTCTGTCGCTCCATCAAGACATAACGGAACCCCCACGCCCAAGAATTATATCCAGGAAGCCTTCCTGGATACGCGCCTCCGCCATGGCAGCTGAAAATAAAGACACTGGCACTCGATGGCCTTGAAGGGTGAACGGCTACGAACGTGGCAAACGAGAACATCGTATATGGGACCGTCCGTAAATGACGTCACGCGATTTTGGACGATTTTTTACCCCCCCCCCCCCGTCATCACACGGCGTCACAAAAAGTCAGACCACCCCCTTAAATATGACGTCACAAAGCTCTGCCCCCCCCCCCCCAAAATAAAACATGCCTCAAATCAATTTAAACTATTGTCATTGTAGTGCGTATTTAATGTGGCGCTGTACTCTGTAGGAGAAAACATGTATTCAATAGTCCATTTAATTAAGTAGAACGTGTTGTCTATATTTATTTAAAGTTGCGCATTTTGATGTGACGTCACATTTCTCCCCCCCCCCCCCCTCGTCACACATCGTCACAAATGTCTGACCCCCCCCTCCCCCCTAGGTGCGTGACGTCATTTATGAACGTCCCCTTATATCCTCTGTGGCGTGGCTGGCTCCGCGCTTATCCACGACCACCTTCTCGAACCGTCGAGCAGGATCTCGGCCCTAACACGTGACCACGCCTAGACCCCACCTGGGGCCCCTATGTAGACTTTACCGGGCACGTGTCCTCGAGGGTCAACCAGAGTGCCATGGCCTATAGTAACCCAATTCCCTTGACACCCCATCCTGTAGGGGTCGGCACTGCACGCAGAGCGTGGTGCCATCCAGCACTGCCAGTCAGTGCTCACCGAGCCCCTCTAGGCCCCCACGTGTACGTGGTGCCCGCGATGTCGATACATCGCACGCCGTGCCTCTCGTAGCCGGGCATTGCACGGTGACATCCGCGATGTCACTACACTTACATGCCATCGGAAAGTCGAGTATTTGGCTATTGATTTTCGCATAAGCCACTTCGTTGAGCTGACATTTGTGGCCAGGTCGCATCTGAAAAAGAGCTATATAGCTCAGTGGGCCTTACCTGGTAAAATAAAAGTTTTAGTTTATAGTTTAACTCTACTTGTGGTCAACTTGCACTACGGCTCGGGGTAGAACTTTCCGCAGCAGAGTGACTCACAACCCCCTCCTCTACACCAAGGACCAGGAACATGGTCACTGCTGGGCGTCGTTTCTCCGTTGCGATTCCCTGCCGTCTGGAACGTGGCCATCGTCCTCACTGCACGTTTGCAGCAGCAGCAGCAGCGTTCAATCCACTCCGACTTTTAAGAGACACTTAAAAGGCCCCCACCTCTCTCGCCTGGATATGGAGCGACACCTGCCTCAGAACAACGGTCATTTATGTCCATGGAATATCGCGTGCATTACAAATTGCACTTAACTTGCTTTTTTTACAAACGATATGGCCCAGTCCTACAACACAGGCCATCTGAAGGGCTCAAACTAGGACCTGACCGCATGCCCACAAACCCTTCGCTTTATTTTCAGGGCTCGGCTGTTTCCGAAAGGAGCCACAAACACACCGTTTACCAGCTTGGATTCTGTGGCCAGATAAGCAACTCTTTTTTGTGGTTCTGTTGAAACAGCAACACGTGTACAATGCTGTTTTGATAAAAGTCCAAGTGTCTTTCTGCTGATCTGAGCAAAAAAGCAACACTCCTCTCAGCTGGTGGCCACGATCCAGTGGTGGAGATTCCTCGTTCCTGCGAGTTCGTTCATTGTCTGGAGGTTGTTATCGGCATTCAGTGATTCGTCTGGCAGTTGTTTTCCAGTTCTCAAGGTGTAGGCATTCCCCTTTCTATGTTATCAACCCCTCAGTAATCTTCTTTACTCTGACCTCGACTTCATTACCCTTACATTTTACATAGCATGGGCAATATTTCCGTGTTGTTTCTCCATGTCATCTAGTTGCAAGCCATACATATTCTTAACTTCCTCATGATTTATTATGTTTAAGAAACTATCTGGGCGTCCTGTTTGCACCGGCACAAAAAGGTTGCTTTCATTCAACAAATTTTGCAGCAAACGCCCCTCCAGCAATACATCGCCATCTCCTGCGAAAACCTGGCAGGACCCTCCTGGAAACGAGTCATGAGACTCGGTGCGAGGCTTTCTGGATAAACAAGCGTAATGATAAAACGCAAAAATTCACACGTATTAATATTTTTTTCTGTTTTTATCAAGGAACCAGGTCTCACATCGGTAAAGTGCGATCGGGAATACTTGTTAAACCATGTTTGCACAAGAGATAAAACAGTTCCGACTTGCCTTCCAATAAAATCAAAAATTGAAGGGGGGGGGGGTGGGGGAGGGAAACGCTTTCTTTACTTATTATTTATATTTACTACTTTTCATATACTATTTGTGCGCGGTTGCAATTTATTTTGCTCAGTCGGTGTTAGCCACTGAGGTCGTGACGGGTTTCTTTTCTCATTCCTGTTGCCCCATGCCCCCTGTATCGTTTTCGATCTGTTGTAATGTGCCCTCATGCCTACTTTTTTGAGGGTGATATTGGCACGTATAATAATTAATTAATTGACGATCAGCAGTGCCAAAGCTGATCTTGTTATCCACAGCCTTCTTGGAATCTACTGCTTCCACCATTGTTCATTATGCATGATCCAATAAAATGGAATTCAGTAGATTTGAAGCTTTTTCGTGACTGCAAGGATTCATACTCTTAGGTTTTTTCGGTAAAGTCACATAGGTAAAAATAAATAATAAAAATAATAGAAATAATAATAGAAATAAAATAATTAAAAATCTAATACTATAAATAATAATAGAAATAAAGTAATTATTTCTATTGTTTTTATTATTTATTTGTATTATTTATTTTTCCCTACGTGACTTTACCGGAAAAACCTAAGAGTATGGAATTCAGTAGTAGTTTTACTCCTTGCTATGTTTGGTTGCTGATTACTTCCAACCTCCATGACTTGCCTTTGCCACACTCATAAACAGCGCCGCAATCTCAACTAGGCACTTTCACTCTAGATCAGGTCTTGGACTTTATGACCATTTGTCGTTTGTGTATCGTACATAGTCGCGACCTGGACAGCACGATCTGATCTGGGCACGTTTCATATTCGGTAGATTCATCTTTCAACGCTTCTGGCTAACATGCTCCTCGCCACACCTATTCAACTTGGCATTAAACCGACGCTGTCTGTGCAAAACAATTATCTCGATTATATCATCAGTACGTTAATTAATAACAACAAACGTGACTTCTTTAGTGCAATAAAATGTCTCGTTGGCAAAAACGTATTATCTCAGATGAACAATTGCGCACAGGCTCCTGGAAGAGCGCCGTTTCTTTACGCCTGCTAGCACAGCAGCACCCCCGCCGCTAGCTGCGTTTCGCCTTGCGTGCCGGCGCTCTGCTCGGCGTGGCCGCCATCGCGACCAGGGCGCACGCGGCCCCCAGCGCCGTGGGGGCGGCCGCCCCCCCGCAGTGCTGCGCCGCCCCCCCCCAGCGCGGGCGCCAGCACCCTGGCGGCCGACGTCACGGCCTGGCCCAGCCCGAGGGTGGCCCCTGCGCCGCCCACGCCGGCGACGCGCAGCTGGCCCTCCGTGAGGACGACGCGGCCCACGGCGCTCGACGCAGAGAGGACCACGGCGCAGGCGGCGGCTCCCGGCAGCCCGGCCGCCCCGGTGGCCAACGCCAGCATGGCGGTGGCCGCCGCCGCGCACGTGACCCGCAGCGTCGCCTCCGGGGAGGGGCCGGCGTCGTAGACGCGGGCGAGCGACGAGGTAGCGGCGCCGGCGGCCGCCGAGAGCGACACGATCGCCCCCACGAGACGGGGAGGCGCGTCGTGGTGCGTGCGAAGCCACGACGTGAAAGCACCGTGGTGCAGCAGGTACGCGCACGACATGAGGAAGCGCACGGCGTGCAAGCACCGCCCGCGGGACGCCTGCTGCGACGGGTTCTCCTCCTCGTCGTCGTCGTCAGGGAAAGGCGTCTCGGTGCCATGCACCTGATCGTCGTCCCGACGAGCCGGAGCGTCGTGCGGCATCGCGGTTTCCGCTAGGTGTTTGGCGGCTTGAGCCGAGGTCTGCACCCCTTTCCCAGTCTCCGGGTCGGGGTCGGGTAGGAAGAGGCAGACGATGCCTGAACAAACGTGGGAAATTAAAGTTACTCGGCCGCAATCGAATATGAACGTGCAATGGGCACAAATCCAACAACGGTCAATATTATTTTACCCAAAGGCAGTGGTGGAGACGCGCCCGCAGCAGACGCCGCGATGCGTTACCTGCGTTGATGAGAAACAGCGCCGCACACAGGAAGGAGAGGAGGGCGAACCCCCCTGGCCGCTCGGCGATGAGCCCCGCGCACGCCGGGCCCACGACGAAGCCCAGGCCGCTCACGGCGTTGAACCTCCCGAGCAGCACAGGTCTTCGCTCGCCCGGCGCCGTCACAGACAGTAGCCCCCGGCTCAGAGACTGCGTGTGCTTAGACAGACCTGCGTGTGTGTGTGCGTGTGAGATCAACACAGTGTGGGGAGCGGAATTGCAACTGTTAGCGCTACGCTGCGCAACAAACCAAGCTACCCGAGTTCTATTCCCGCTCCCGGCCAACACCAGTGATGATTATCTGAACCGGTCCTGGGCCTCCCCTCGGTCAACTCAGCCTTAAATGACTGTCTGGTGCAGTGTGTAAACATCACCACTAAGGAGACAACGGCGTGTGGTGCTGGCCACCCACCCCGTTGTGTGTCGTGCTGACCTTCATAGGCGCTCGCTAACAGCAACTTCCTCCAACAATCTGCTAAGGCTATACGGGGGATGTTTGTCTTTTGATCAACACAGTGGCAACAGGAAATGGTGCACGGTTCAGACACGCCTATGTGTCTTAGCCCAACATAGCGAGGTGAAAGTCCAGCATGGGAATTTGAATGCACGGATTTGCTGGGCACGTTCATCCTGCTGCGATGAACAAATATCAATGGGGTTGCCTTAACTTGTTTTTTCGAGTCGTTGGGTATTTTTCACTAAACCCTTAAGAATCCTAAATATGACTTAGGTATCTTCTTGGTTCTTTCGGTAAAGTCACGTAGATGGGAAATAATCATAAAATACAATTCTCACGACGTTTCGGCCACAACGCAAGCAGCCGTCCTCAGGTGAAGAACAGGTCTGTCGGAAAGACGCTGCTTGCGTTGTGGCCGAAACGTCGTGAGAATTGTATTTTATTATGTTTAATTTTTATTATTATATTATTTCCCTTCGACGTGACTTTACCGAAAGAACCAAGAAGATGAATCCCTGCAGTCACGAAAGCTTTAAATCGAAATGACTGAGGTACTTTATTTTACCAGATTTTGACCTTTTAAAAACGCTCTTCTTAGCTCAATGGACCTGAGCACAAAATACATTTACCGACCAACGCTTCGAGGATTTTCAATTAATCTTTAACAAAGATCCAATGCCTAAGCGTGGTCTCGCTAGCTACTGCTGGTCGTGTTGTGCCCATTACAACCCACAGCCGCTCCAGCAGTCGTCGCTTCGATGGCCTCTCTCCTCCCACCGCACAGCTCTACCCAAACCAGCTCAAGCCTCACATAAATCGCACGCGACTTCTTTGTGGCCACCCCAGAGGTCGCAACCGGGTACCCGATACCCGTACCCTACCCGATACCCGGCTACCCGTACCCGGCCGGGTACGGGTACGGGTACCCGTTTGCGACCCTGGTGCGGCCGGGTACGGGTACGGGTAAGGAATCAAAACCCGTTTGCGACCTCTGGGCCACCCCCACCCTGAATCCCTCCGCTCTCTCCGCCGCCCCCCTTGAAACCCAGATGCTGCTCCCTGCAGCAGCTTCTTCCTACATAGCCTCGTCTCCCCTGAGCCTTGGGTTCCGTTTCTCCATTCCCTGACTGGCACATGCACTACCAGAACTCAGAATTTCGGTTAGAGGTGAGGCTTTCCTAGGTAAAAACCAACAGAGCAAATAAACAAGGCACTTTCACCAGTTGTAGGCTTTCGCAACCGATATCCATTATGGAGGGTTTTCTTTGGGCTAGGTCGTGTAAATATAAATGTGTCGTTAAACCTGCTACCACCCGAACAAGCCAATTGGTAAGATTTATCACGTAAACAAAACGTGCCAATTAGTGACTAGTTCAGCACACCGGCTGTGTGTTGTAGAATGAACCCACAACATTTACAACGCAGTACGACGTTTCGGCGGTAATCACAACAACCAGCCTCGTCAGGCGAGGTACTGCACGCACCTGTCGGTTGGTCATCACAGGAAGCTGTAACCGTGGCGGGCGGGGATAATGGCAAGGGCATCACTGACCTAACACCGCCCTCGCGACGGACATCCCCACCGGGCTGGTTGCCAGGCCTTGTATGAAGTATCCCGCGGCGGAGGACAAGAGGCACAGCACCAGGCAGCGGCGACGGCAGCCGGACACGTCGCTCCATCTGCCCTGCACACAGTTCCACGCACAGAGACAAAGATCCCTCACCCCCCCCCCGCCCCCGTGTATCCTGAAACAGACCGCTAGGTCAAGTGCTGTTAGCGAGCACATATTGAGGACAAAATGGCACACGCGCGGGTGATCGGCAATGACCATGCCCGGCCGCCTTTGTCTCCCCAGTGGCGAGGTTTACACATTGTGCCAGGTATTCCTTTGAGGCTGAGTTGAGCTAGAGGAGGCCCATGGCTGGTTAAGATAATTTTCACTAGTTTTCCCGTGAGTGAGAATTTAACTCGGCTTGCTGGGTTCCAAGTGCATAGTGATAACCGCTGCTCCACCACTCTCCACACAAAGACATCGACTGAAAACGCATTTCTTGAGAACTGCTCTTTGTATTTAGATTGTTGTCCTTCCCCCGCACCTCCGATTATCACGGTTGGCTAAGTACGGTGCGAAAAGAGTTCAACATATAATATTACATACATATATACACACACGCACACAGATCACTCAATGAACACCCTCCCCGCTGAGTCATACAGAGGCCCGGGGTTAAGTGATATTAGTAAACACATATTCAGGCCAACACCGCACATGACAGGGTGATGTGGCTAGCACCATACCCACTCATGCCAACTGATGTTCGTCGGGGCCAGAAATCAATCCCAAAGTTGTTAGTAGGGTGCCAGCACAATTGGGATTGCAGTCACAGACACACATACAAAACACACGAGCCTGCAAAGTAAAGACATTGCTCACCACAATAGGGCTGGAGAAGAGCTGGAGGAATCCGTACACGGACCCTGAAAATGCACCACGTGCGACATGTACACACGACGAGCTGTCAGTTTTTTTGCATCGGCAAAGGGGCAGCCATGCAATGTACTTGCTCGCACCTTTGCTGGCGGAAGGAGCACCACTAAAAGAAGGGTGCTCTGGAGCTCCCGTCGTAGTTAGTAATTTGGCCTACTCTTCCACGCTGGCCAGACATCCTTGGAGGAGGTGGGAGAACCCACACTTTACCCCGCCACACGAGAACTGCCGGTCGACTCGCCGTGGTGAACCGTTTACACTGCAGGGTGCAACAGAGGTTTCTCCGGTTAGATTGAGTGAATATAAAATACGTCGTTAAACCTGTCACCACCCGACACAGTCAGTTAGTAAAGTTCGTCATGAAAACAAAACCTGCCAATTAGTTACTACGGCCCAACCGTGTGTTGGAGAGTAAACCCACAACAGTAAAAGTTTTGTTTACGTGACAAACCTTACTCATTGGCTGTGTTTGGTGGTTGCGGGTTTAACGACACATTTATATTTACGCGATATAACCCAAAAACACATTTATTATGGATAATATTGGTCGTGAAAGCCTAGTACGTGTTAAACTGCACACAGGTGTTGGGGATGAGAGTAAGAAAAGCTTGCACCGTTGTTTGGACTGGCGACCTCTGGATCGCAAGACTAGTGGCAGCATCCCACAATTATTTTGTACGGTACTCATATTTGAATTCTAAGTGCCAATGTCGAGGTCTGCTAACCAGGACGAGAGGGCTTCAGAATGAGATAACGTGGCTCTGCGCTACGCTGCAAGTAGGCTGCTGCAGGCTGGGGAGTTGCGATCTCTATATATGTACGTATGTATGTTTAACTTCTTTCACACCATACGTAGCCAACCGTGCTAATCGGAGGTGCAATGTAGCCGCAGTGTAACCCATTTATGAATAGCAGAGTGCTGCAGAGTGCAGTGTAGACCATTGAAGGGAAACGGAGCAGAACATACAATTCAGCGTGGAAAGAACCAAGTGCCCCCTGTTCGAACGAGCAATGCGGCAGTGCTGAGAGTCATCCTGAGCCAGTGGTGTCAATTCCACATTGTCATGACAAGGCCAGTCCATAGAGGGATCATTGGCTGAGTCGACTCAAGTGCCCCCAGTGCAGTGTAGTACAGCGTAGTGCAGCGTGTTACACTGTGATGGAGTGTAGTGTGGGGAACTGTGCAGATGTGTGCTGTAACTAGTGCAGTGTTCTTCATTGCAAGGCCTTTAGTGCGGCCGCTGACGTGCGGCCCCCGACAATACACAACATATCATCATCGTGTTGTCATACCCCAATGGTTTCAAACGTGTGGCGGCCCTCACACACTGATGATGGCTTCGACGAAAGTGCCCCTCCTGAAAATTAGTGAAGAACACTGCTCTAGCGTGATGCAGTGTGAGTTGGGGGTGCAGCAGAGTTCGCAAACGGGTTTTGATTCCTTACCCGTACCCGGCCGCACCAGGGTCGCAAACGGGTACCCGTTCCCTGCCCGTACCCGTACCCTACCCAAAATGAGTGACAAACGGTTACTCACCAGTGACTCACGGCCTACCCGTACCCGTACCCGGCCGCACCAGGGTCGCAAACGGCTACCTGTACCCGGCCGGGTACGGGTAGCCGGGTATCGGGTAGGGTACGGGTATCGGGTACCCGGTTGCGACCTCTGGGGTGCAGTGCGTTTAAGTGCAGTGCAGTGTGATGGATGGCGAGGTGCGGGCGCAGTGATGACGCGGCGTGGCACGTGACGCTGTACCCAACAGCCCTGCCACGAGGTGGCTGGCCCCCAGCTGCGTGGTGAGGTGGTGATGCAGCAACGGCACCACCAGACTCACGCCAAACAGATCCTGCAAGAACGGAGGAATTCGGTGAATGGGTCAATCTCTTCGGCATGAACAGAATAGGGTTTGTAATGTACTATGAAGTAGGGCTATTTGCCGATACGTCACCTATCAAACATTGTTTTTATTTTAAAGCCACGAACAGGGTTATTGACGAATGTGTCATTATTTTAACACCGTTACAAGATACCAATTCGGGGTATCGCTACTCAAACTAGCACCAGTCTCATTCTGTCCAGCTTATTTTTTTTTTGTAATTTCATCGCAAGAAATGACATTGATTGGTAATTATACTCACGATGCAATATTTAACAAAACGTACAATATCGCGGATTTCATATCGTTGGCGTGATATATCGAGATCGCCGTGACGTCACACTTCACACTTGCCGCGCATGACGTCACAACGCATCGTTGCCGTGACGACATCGCGCATGGCAACCCTCGCATCCGGCACGCGTGACGTCACCGCCACGTCACCACCACATTTTCCACCCCACCAACCCCCTCTCGAGCCGCGGGAGCGTCTCACCAAGAACCCGATGCTGTTGATGAGCGCGAAGAGCGGCGGCGCGGCGTGTCCCGCGCGTCGCACGCGGCTCATGACCTCGCGAGGCCGCGGCCTCGGGTCGGCTGCCGACATCGCCCCGATGGAGGGGGTCGGTGGGGGGGGTCCAGAGGCCACAGCGCGCGCCGCCGCACCCTTCACCTCCGTGCCGCCTGGTGCCGGCGCGCGCTCATTGGCCGCGCGAGGAGCACGTGGCCTCGTCACGGGGACTGTCAAATATCTGGCAGTTCAGCATCGGGGTTATGTCCATAATAATGGAGGTTTTTATGGTGGAGATCGATCTAACCCAGCATCGGTTTATCCGTAATAGAGGTTTTTATGGTGTAGATCGATCTAACCCAGCATCGGTTTATCCGTAATAGAGGTTTTTACGGTGTAGATCGATCTAACCCAGCATCGGTTTATCCGTAATAGAGGTTTTTACGGTGTAGATCGATCTAACCCAGCATCGGTTTATCCATAATAGAGGTTTTTATGGTGTAGATCGATCTAACCCCAGCATCGGTTTATCCATAATAGAGGTTTTTATGGTGTAGATCGATCTAACCCAGCATCGGTTTATCCATAATAGAGGTTTTTACGGTGTAGATCGATCTAACCCCAGCATCGGTGTATCCATAAAAGAGGTTTTTACGGTGTAGATCGATCTAACCCAGCATCGGTTTATCCATAATAGAGGTTTTTATGGTGTAGATCGATCTAACCCAGCATCGGTTTATCCATAATAGAGGTTTTTATGGTGTAGATCGATCTAACCCAGCATCGGTTTATCCATTATAGAGGTTTTTACGGTGTAGATCGATCTAACCCCAGCATCGGTGTATCCATAAAAGAGGTTTTTATGGTGTAGATCGATCTAATCCCAGCATCGAGTTTATCCATAATAGAGGTTTTTATGGTGTAGATCGATCTAACCCCAGCATCGGTGTATCCATAAAAGAGGTTTTTATGGTGTAGATCGATCTAATCCCAGCATCGAGTTTATCCATTATAGAGGTTTTTATGGTGTAGATCGATCTAACCCCAGCATCGGGTTTATCCATAATAGAGGTTTTTGATCGATCTAACCCAGCATCGAGTTTATCCATAATGGAGGTTTTTATGGTGTAGATCGATCTAACCCAGCATGCGTTTATCCACAAGAGGTTGTTGTGGTTTAGATTAAATCCACAATAGAGGGTTTTTTTATGGTTTAGATTTCATGGTTTAGATTCTAATCCATAAAAACCTCTTGTGGATAAACTAATTCTCGGTAGATCAATCTAACCCAGCATCGGTTTATCCATAAGAGGTTTTAATGGTTGAGATCGATCTAACCCACATTGGTTTATCCATAGGTTTTTATGGGTTAGATCGATCTAAACCACCATCGGTTTGTCCATAAGAGGTTTTTATGGGTTAGATCGATCTAACAACATCGATTTATCCAAAATATAGGTTTCTATGGGCTAGATCGATTTAATCCAGCATCGGTGTATCCATAAGAGGTTTTTATGGGTTAAGAGGTTTTTATGGGTAAGATCGATCTAACCCATGAACACCTCTGTTATGGATAAACCAATACTGAACTGGTTTATCACGATCTAACCCAAAAAAACCTATTATAGACAATATTGGCCATGAAAGCCTACGTGTTAAGCATTGGTTTAGTTTAACACGCTTGCCTTTTGCGACCAATATCCATCATAAATATGTTTTGATATATTTCTAACCCAAAATGAAATATCTAGCAGTTCAGCATTGGTTTAGTTTAACACGCTTGCCTTTTGCGACCAATATCCATCATAAATATGTTTTTATATATTTCTAACCCAAAATGAAATATCTAGCAGTTCAGCATTGGTTTAACCATAATAGAGGTCTTTATGGGTTAGATCGCATAAAATATAAATGGACATTGACATCTCCCCATCTGTTCTTCGCAGTGGTGGCATCACCTTTGCTCTATTTAAGACCGAAACAGGAGGACTTCTTCACGATTCTTGTTAATCACTTGGTGAAGCTGGTTGTTGTTGTAATCGCCAGCGAAACGTCGAGCTCGAATTGTAAATGTCTGTGGGTTTACTCTCCAATATACTGAAGTAGTAACTAATTTGCACGTTTTGTTTACGTGACAAACTTACTAATTGGCTGTGTCGGGTGGTGGCAGGTTTAACGACACATTTAGAGTTACGCGATCTAACCGTTTTTTTTGTATGGATAGCATTGGTTCGATCAAGGCTCACTGCTGATTCATGGAATATCGAAACCCGGTTCAGAGTTTTGCTTATGTTGAGTCAATTGTTCCAGCAAGGGCGAGTACTGATGATACACTGTTTGGCAAAACACACTCCAGTTTGCTTGTGTTGACCCCAATACAAGCGTGCCCAAATCTCCTGGTGAGACAATGAATACCGAAATCAGTTCACTGAATAAATACTGATGACATTATGCACTCTCACAAGGCCTCGCGGTTGGTCCCTGGGAAGTGTACAAAACACTTTTTTCATGTGGAAAGAGATGGGAAGGCGATGTATCGTCTGCTGCTATGGTTAAAAACGTACAATCGGCGACGTTTCAGACAAAGACGCTTCACAGCACATAAACGTGAGTGCCCGTGGTGACAAGATGTTAACTCCCTCGCCTGGTATACAGGAGATCGTGGGTTCGATCCCGACCCTGATGCCTGTATATTTGGAGTTTGCGTGTCTCTCTTCCCGTGGACGGGTGGATTTTTTCCGGGTTTTCCCACCACATTTAGAATCAACTTCACGCGTTTAGAGTATTTGGCTCCTATATATTTGTGGCCAGGTCGCTTCTGCTAAAGAGCTATATAAATCAGTGGGCCTTACCTGATTAAATAAAAAAAATAGTTTAGCCGTTTTTTTTAGTTTACGCTTCAAACTGATGGTGCTTTTTACCCTGAGGTGTTTTTCAAATTTATGCTATGTACAGAACTTAATGTTGGTCACAGCACTTGACATCTGTGAAAAAGAGCTTCATAGCTCGTCGGATTTCTCCAGGATAAATAAATCTGATTCTGCCTTGAGTAATGTTCATTATTCACAATCAGTAAAGAAGGGAACGTTCTGGCTGGAAGAAACCAGGAGACTTTTGGTATTGATGATAAGCTGTATTCGATTATTCGTTCAAAATAATTAATCAGGTGACGTTTCGGGCAACGACCCTTCAAAGCACATAGATATGCTGTCACTATCCTAGAATCTCACCCGTATCAAAAATAAACACCGCATTCGAGATCCAAAATCACCTCACCTCCTCGCTTTGACATTCTTCCTCGATTCTGATTCTGAACCGCATCAGAACACCAACAGGCCAATCTATTTCGTGAATGTAAAATTAAAAACAGACCACTGCAGTTCGATTGTGTGAATGCAACCCAAACGATGTACCAGATCGTAAACCACTATAGTCTGCCCTCCTTCAAGTAGAGGAATAGCAAAACTACACAAACTCTCCTGAAGACCTCTCGTCGTGGCTAGAGACCCCCTCCACATTAGCAGTTCCTGGACGTACAGAATTGCACTTATTCTTAGGTTTTTTCGGTAAAGTCACGTAGGTAAAAAATTAAAATTAATAAAAGTAAAATAAAATAAAAATAAAAAATCACGACGTTTCGGAGGCAACACAAGCTTCCGTCTTCAGGTGGAACCGTCACAGCCACGACAGCTGTATCAAGAATTGCACTTACACGTAAAGCCTTCTTCTTTTGTATGGCCGATGTAGGTGCAGAGCAACAACTACAATTTCACATTCAGGTGGTCAAGCCAGATAACCGCATCAGGAGCAGCGGAGTTGTATCGCTGCAATGTCTCCGTGTTTGTGGATCGAGCATTGCGTCGTGTGTTGTACGATCTGTCCAGTCGCACACTGGAGAGTTTTTAACTTTCCATTTGTGCATCAGGAATTCGCATCTGCCATGGTTTGGGCGGATGCAGTTTAGGGTGGATCGTGAGCTTCGTGGATGATCAAACCCAGGGATATTCTGCGTTGGGTCTTTCACAAGGTGTTTGCGAGTTATTTTGAACTCCATTCAGCGCTCCAAGCTTCATCGGGGTTGAATTCGCATTCTATTCTGCTCGAGGGAAAAATACAATAACAAAACATAGATTATGCATTATGCACCCCACCACAGGGCTGCAGCGGTGCCTGACAAATCCATGGGGGGGGGAGAGATTATGTTCGCTAATTTGCATATTTGTAGTTTATAAAGTAATACCCCTGTCTCATCTGTGTGTTGATATCGGATGTTTAGGAGGTATACGTTCAGATGTTAATATCATGAGTTTTGTATTTGCACGGCACAAAATATTACATCTGTGCCCAACACGAAACGTGCAAGAGGTGGGGCACAGTAGGAAAGCCGAGGAATCAAAATGGGAATTTTGCACAGGCGAGAGTTGCAATTCTTTTCTTGAGCAATGTGTTCGGGAGCTAGATGCCAGGTCTGCTGGCCACCACGAGACGGCTTCAGGAGGAAGTCGTGAGAATTTTTATTTTAATAAAACAATTTTTATTATTTCCCTTCTACGTGACTTTACCGAAAGAACCAAGAAGATGAATCCCTGCAGTCACGAACGCTTTAAATCGATAAGTATGTGTAGTTTTGCTGTTCCTCCTTCGTCGAAGGAGCGGACACCACAGTTGTTTACTTTTATGGTCCATAGTTTGGGTTGCATTGCCAAAATTGCACATACATGACGTCACGCGATTTTGGACGTTTTTTGACCCCCCCCCTCGTCACACGACGTCACAAAAAGTCAGACCCCTATATGACGTTACAAAGCTCTGCCCCCCCCCAAATAAAACATGCTTCAAATCGCTTTAAACTATTGTCATTGTAGTGCGTATTTAATGTGCCGCTGCACTCTGATGTTGTCGGAGAAAACATTTATCAAGAAGTCTATTTAATTCAGTAGAACGTGTTGTCTATATTTATTTAAAGTTGCGCATTTTGACGTGACGTCACATTTCTCACCCCCCCCCCCTCGTCACACATCGTCATAAATGTCTGACCCCCCCCCCCTCCTAGGTGCGTGACCTCATTTATGGACGGCCCCTTTATTTATCTCTATGGGTCTCTATCTTTATGAGTTTCTGGGTTAACGATATGGTCCATATTCTGGTTTGCAAGGTCACAATCGCACAACCGTGGCTTGTCTTTCATTCTTCATACGTGAAGATGTGCACTGTGCAGATACGATGCAGATTTTTTTTAAAACTCTTAGTTGATGTGAGACAGGATTTTTTTGTAAATGATTTATTACACAAACCTCACTGGGTCTCGTGACTTTTTTTCAGGAGGGTGATGCCAAGATTTAGCAGTAGAGGACGATGATTGTACGTTTGTATGTTGAACCCCTTTCGCATCGTATCTAGCCAACTGTGCTAATCGGAGATGCGTGCTGAAGGACAATACACGAAACGCAACATTTCGTTCTAAAGAAATAACTTGAATTTATTTCAAAAACGATTGCGATGTACAGAATACTTTGCATGCAAATCGAGTGATTTGTGGATGTCTTTTTTTTATAACGTGACAAATTTGAACCGTGACGCCACCAGCATGCAATAGGATACTCAATTAGAATTATATAAGGGGATCTTTAACGTCCACTGTGGAGCAGACAGCCCGTATTTAATTGTTACCACACCGCAGTAATAACCGAGGGGGCCTTCAAGAATCGAGCCGACAAATTCTGCTGCAAGCGGTGAAGACGCTACCACGTGGCGATGGTATGTATGGAACATTGGTGTGGCCCCTTAATCTTTATTTGAAACTTCTGCTTTTAATGTGAAACCTACAGTGCACGAGATTTGTATATTTGAGCTAATTCACCGACCAATGTATACCTTGATCTCTCTCTGTGCCCCCACGATAGTGGGGACCGTTCTCCCAACCACCACACGTGCAAGAAGGCGTGGGGGATATTTCCTCCACAAACTAAACGATCAAGGTCTACGCCCGGCTACAAATGCGGTTCAGTGGGAACCATCGGCCCATCACCGATGACCGCCCCCATACAACCGCGTGGGTGTTTGTGTGGAACAAGCGGCCGACTCCGCCGCGAATGCTGCCGTGGAATGGCTCGCAATAAAAGACAAAGATCGCCCGTATAGCCTTAATAGGCAGTTGGGGCAAGTTTGTTTGCGAGCAACTATAAAGGCCGGAAGGGCACACGAGGGGGTGGGTGGCCAGCACCATGTCTGGCCGCCTTTGTCTCCCTAGTGGCGGTGTTTACACACGACACCAGGTACTAATTTGAGGCTGAGTCGACCTAAGGGAGGAGTGGTTCAGATAATTGTCACTGATGTTGGCCGTGAGCGAGAGTCGCCGGGTTAGTAGTGCAGCACGCAAACCGCTACACTCCCACTTCCCACTCCCCACCTGACACACACAGGCCCGCACTGGCCCATATTTCCACAGACACAAATAGGCACACTGGCGCACACACATACAGATACAATCTTAGCCTGCTGCTTTTTACAAACGCTATGCGGAAGAAGAAGACCAACAATGTATGTCAATAGGGCATGAAGAAAGCTTGAGTAGAATACCAGATGAACATATGAGTGTGCGATTTAGACTAAGCCAGAAATGAAACCTCGGTGGCTGGGCCTGTGGTAGGGTGCATGAAGCCACTATTAAACCACCGTCAGGGATAAGGGGCCCAGAATAAAAAAAAAACACTCGAACTTTAAAAAAGTAAAAAAGCCCGATACGAATCTACCGTGCCCAATCTCTCAAAAACCACCCACAGCCGCATTCACAACGTGAAGTTAATGCATACACACAGTTCTGAGAAAGGCAATTTAGATTATTTTTTTGGATATGTCATGAGAAAACAAAATACTGTTAATTGGTTTTCTTGGGGAAAATTCTAGGTACTGTATCGTGCAAGAAGTAGCCGGGGATGAAAGCGAATGAACTTGCACGAGAAATCTGAACAATTGAATGCAAGTGGGAGTATCTGATGCAAATGTCATGGCTAAATATCATGGACAGAGTTAAATAGCAGGAATGATTGCATCATCGCTGACGTCTCTTAAGGATATGGCACAGAGAGACAGTTCTGTTCACCCAAATTAATTCGCACAAACTCTTTAAAAACACTTATCAATTCACATCTCTGCAACCATTTGCATATATTCCTTAAGAGCATGCTCTTACGAATGTATGAACTTCTTTCACACCGTAAGTAGCCAACCGTGCTAATCAGAGGTGTGGGGGAAGGACAACAAACTAAACACAAAAAATGTGTTCTAAAGAAACGAGTTTTGAATCTAGATATAATAGTGGCTTCCTAATATCAGAAAGAAGAGCGTTCCAGAAGGCCACAAAAGCGCATCTGAAAGCACGCAATGCGGTAACTGTCTTTGTTCGATGGCTTGCCAAAAACCACTGTGAGGATGATCGGAGTTCACGCTCCTTGATGAAAAATGAATACGACTCCACCTACCTTATTAAAACCACATCTGAAAGCCTACACGCGCTACGTGTGTTTGTGTGCAATCAATGAATGGGGTGCGATTCTATCTCGGGTGATTGACTGCATCGTGAGTGACACATGATTGCGTCGTTGCACATTGCACGTTGTATATCACGCTGCGGAATCAAAGCCGACAATACAGGAATATCACGATTTACGTTTCCCCCTTTTACGTAATTTCGCAAATACGTCGTCACTTTATTATTAATACCACTGCCGGATTTTGCGTCGCCTCAACCCCACACTTATGTCGCTGACAGCAGCATCGTCCTCGCTTTCTCGTTACCTGACACCTCTCAGCCTTCACGTCCATCACCTATACCCTGTACATCGCTTTGATCCACGTCGTTTCGATATTCATCGTCGCACCTTTCCGGAACGCATCCCTGACATAAACCGGGACATTACTGCAATAATACGGTTGGCTGCATACGGTGCGAAAGAAGTTTCAACATACATACAATGGCGGAGCCAGGATTTTCAGGTAGGGGGGGGCAACCCCTCCAGCAATGAAACATGATATGGGTTGTTAGTAAGTAAGGACTTGTCCCTTGCTTTTTATTCGACGCGTGTGCGGCGATGGCGCAGCCATCGATGGAAGGTCGAATTCGAACCGCGTCGTGTGATCGGCAACGCGCTCGCTGAAGCTGAATGCCTTCAGGGAAGTCGTGTCCTGTATACGCAAATGCGCACAATTCTGAGTCACTTATAACCGCTTTGCCGTTACTTATTGCCAATTATTGACTCAGACTATTGTCCTATCATCTCATAGAGACCCTGGCACGTAATAATATGCTACAAAGTGGTAGTGGGGGGTCGCAAGATGCCGAGAGAGAGAGAACGAGTGAGAGACTCGAGGTGGAACCACGGACAAGCGGGAAGGCAGCAGCAGCAGCCACGCGATCAGCCGGTGGACTCTTGAGTAACATTCGTTGTGGTGGCGATGATCAGCACACAAGAGCACACAGGCACGGAGGCACTCAACAAGAAGCGTCACGTGAAAGTGGTCGTCTTGGTCTCAACTGGCTCATCAACCTCCTTCCCATCATCATAGTTGAACACCCATTTCTTTAAAAAAAATCCTTCCGCGTTTAGTTTATTGTCCATCCCCCGCACCTCCGATTAGCGCAGTTGGCTACGTACGGTGCGAAAGAAGTTCAACATTGTACATACATCATCGACAGATAACATTGCTAAAAGAGAGTTTTTTTTTGCTCAGTGGGAAATACTCGGGAAATAAACGTCTTCCTCTTCCGCGGTGCGAGAGAAGACGAGAATCAACATCGTTATCGCCACCAGTCGCTCGTCGTAGTGGTTCGGCCCGAGTGTGCCGACGTCACTATTTTGAAATCGCGTGCGCTCACAATCAATCATTGATTTGAAGCTTTCGTGACTGCAGGAATCCATACTCTTGGGTTGGTATAAAATAAAATAAATTACGTTTCAGGCACAACACACCTGATGACGGACGCTTGTGTTGCGCCCGAAACGTCGTGATTTAACATTTTATACCTACGTGACTTTAGCGAAAGAACCAAAGAGTATAATCAATTATTCGTCAACTCACATCTCGTGTCCACGGAACGGCTGGCTAACTCTCACGCCGACCCTGCGGGCTGTTTCCCAAAACTCTCGTTGAAGGGCAACCTCAGCAAATAAAAAATTGGCGTTTCCGTGATTTTCCGAGTTATCTGAGTTACCCACGTCGATTGGGAAGATCTCTCCGTGCGAGACTTTCTCAGAAATGTCGTGTACATGCGAGAATCAAGTGGTCGGGTTGTATTCTGATTTAAAAAAAAAGTCAAATGTGAAAGTAAATGTTGCCACCAACCTGTACAACGTCTTATGATTGGGCCGTGTTTCCTCTCCTCCCGAATGCGGATGAAAGGGAATGTTGATCGCCAGCCGCCGTGAAAATTCGGGCACCTGGGCCCAATTTCTATCCACGTCGAGATGACAAAAAAAATATCACAGAAACGCTGTGGCCCTCGGAAGGCAACTCGAGTTCAAACTCGGGTCATGTGGCTCGTGGAAACTAGGTGTGAATGAGCGCATCAGACTATCCACATACTCTTTTTGTTTTTACCTGGTAAGGCTATAGAGCTCTTTCAGAAGCGACCTGGCCGCAAATAACAACACCTCAAGGGGCCGTCCATTAATGACGTCACGCACCTAGGGGGGAGGGGGGGGGGTTCAGACATTTGTGACGATGTGTGACGAGGGGGGGGGGGGGGGTGAGAAATGTGACGTCACATAAAAACGCGCAACTTTAAATAAATGTAAAGGTGAGCCGACACAAGATTGCAGGGGTCTCGTCCTTTAATCCTTTTCTTCCATCCACACCTGTCCTCAGCCGTCCCAATATCGTTCCCGCAAAAGGCCCCCTCTTCCCGCCCGTTCTCTCCTTATATCTCCTCGATCACCCCTCCCACTAACCCCCCTATTGTTGGGAATCCTTCCCCTGACACCCCTACATCACCCCCCCCCCCCCCCCCCGGAGAAAAAATAACCGTCCTCGGTTCTGCCTCCCCCATGGACCATTTAAGTCTCCCCATGCCTCCCACCACTGACAGTGACGACAGCCCTTAACCCCCCCACAACCATACAATGCAATATAACACAACAAAATCAATTGCGCGGCCTGCCCGGGTCTCCAGCCAGCGTCCCATAACAGCCCGGACATCCACAGGCAGCAGATGACCGTGGCGGCCCCCTCCTTCGAAGGCCCTCTCGTCGCGGTGCCTGGTTCGGTGGTGCCGGTGTCGCCTTGCCTGGCGCCGCTGTCTCTCCGGCCCCCGCTCGTGCCGCCGCTCCGTCAGGCCTCACATGGGGTGCTGTAGGTGACAAGGGAACACAGGGCACCGAACCCCCTGCCGGTCGGCGCGTGGTGGTCGGCGACCTTGGCCTGGGTAGGGATGATGATGATGTTGGCAGTGATGTTGGTGGTGATGTTGGTGAAGATGACGGTGAAGAGATGTATGGCTTAAGGCGGGTGGGGTGTACAAACCATCGTCGCTTACCCAGTTGGACCTGGACGCACTGCGGTCGGAGTGCTTTAATGACCTCGACCGGCCCTTTCCAGGGTCAGTGCAGCTTTGGTGAGAGGCCAACCGGCACCTGAGGACAGTGTAGCCATGCCTGGTCCCCGACTTTAAAGGGCTTGGCTGTCACTGTCCTCTCCCGTATCCGTACATTACTCTCTTGGCTCGTGGCCGATGCGGCCTCGGCTGCTTGGCGGGCCTCTCTCAAATAAATGAGGGAGGTCTTTAGTGCCTTCGGCCATGCGTCAGCTCTTGCGGGAATGTCCGTCAGCTGCACCTCAATAGGCGGAACGGGATCCCGTCCGTACATCAGGAAAAACGGCGAGAACCCCGTCGCCGCGTGCGGGGCCACCCTGTACGCCGCTAAGACCGATGGAATGTGGAGGTCCCAGTCGGAATGGTTTTCGTCCACCACTTGGGACAGCATGGCCGCTATGGTGCGGTTAAGCCGCTCTACCATCCCATCGGTCTGGGGATGATACGGAGATGTTCGGACTTTTTTAGTGCCCAGGATAGAGCAGACATCCTTCAATAGCTGTGAGGAGAAATTCCTGCCCTGATCCGTGAGCAACCGCTCCGGTGCCCCCTTATCAAGGACATAGCCTCCCACGAAGGCATCGGCGATGGTCTGTGCCGTTTGGTCCGGGAGGGCCCACGCCATCGGCCACCTCGTGCAGTACTCGACTCCGACCAACAGGTATTTATTTCCCCGTGGCGTGACCGGCAGTGGTCCCAGGATGTCCAACGCAACCAATTCGTTGACCCTGGTCACCGTGATGGGCTGTAGGGGCGCCCGGCTTACCCGGGGTGGCGGCTTTCGCCGCGCACATTCGACGCAGGTAGCGACCCATCGATGCACGTCAGCGGTCATACCTGGCCAAAAGTACCGACCCTGTAATGTGTACAGTGTCTTCCGCCCCGCCAGTTGCAGCAGCTGGTGGCCATGTACGTCCATAACCAATTGTTGACGCAGCGACTCCGGAACTACCAGGCATCGTCGGCGCCCTGTCGGGTCCCATCGCATGAGGAGGTCCTCCCATACGATGTACTCCTCCCCCCCTGCCTCTGCTGAGGTGCGTAGCGTTCGCAGTGGGGCTTCCTCCAGCTGTAGCCGTCGCCAATCGTCCAAGGTCAGCCCCAGGTCGTGGTCGGTCAGCTGGACCTCACCCTGTGCGTCCTCCGCCATGCGTACGGGAGCGATGACCGTCCCCTCCGGCCTCGCCTCCTTGCAGCGTGCCCCGCCTGTGGTGCATGCACAAGGGCCCTGGGCTGCCAGTCGGGACAATGCGTCTGCGTTGGCATGTCTGGTCCCTTTGCGATGCACTACTTGGTACCTGTACTCCTGCAGGCGCTCTATCCATCTGGCCAGCTGGCCCGAAGGCTGGTCGATGCGGAGCGAATACTGCAAGGCCGCGTGGTCAGTGCGGACCGTAAATTTGCGACCATACGGGTAGGGTCGGAATTGCTGCACGAAGTGAACGACTGCCAGGAGTTCCCTACGTGTGACGCAGTAGCGCTGCTCCGCTGATGAAAGCACGCGACTACCGTAGGCGATAACCACCTCCCGACCCTGCTGGACTTGCGACAAAACACTGCCGATGCCCACATCGCTGGCGTCCGTGTCCAAGATAAAGGGGAGGCCAAAATCCGGAAAGGCCAATGGTGGTGCATCTGTCAGATGTGAGCGCAGCTGCTGGAATGCCTCTTCCTCCAGAGGGCCCCAATAAAACCTCTGGTTCTTCGCCGTCAATACGTGCAAGGGCTTGGCAATGGTTGCGAAGTTGGGTACAAACCGACGGTAGTAAGAAACGAAACCCACAAACCGGCGTACCTCTGGAACCGTTGTGGGAACAGCCCAGGCCCTCACGCAGGCCGTCTTTTCCGGGTCTGTAGCCACTCCAGACTCACTGACGACGTGGCCCAAGTAGCGTACCGACGACTGCATAAGGTGGCACTTCGACGGCTTGAGCTTCAAGCTCGCGTTCTGGAACCAGAGGAATACCTGACGTTATCGGTCAATGTGTTCCTCGAATGATCGGCTGAAGACAATGACGTCATCCAGGTAGATGAGGCACGTTTCCCATTGGAGGCCTGCTAAGGCCAACTCCATTATGCGTTGGAACGTCGCCGGCGCAGTCTGGAGGCCCATAGGCAGGCAGTTGAACTCGAACAGGCCCTGTGGTGTCCGGAACGCTATTTTAGGCCGGGAGTCTGCGTCTTGTGGGACCTGCCAGAACCCGGACAATAAATCCAGCGTACTGAAAAATGTTGCTCCCGCCAGTGCATCCAATGAGTCGTCGATACGTAGTAGGGGATATGCGTTGGCCAGCATGACGGCATTGAGGCGTCGGAAGTCCACAAAGAATCTCAGTGACCCATCTGACTTCTTGACTAGGACCACCGGTGCCCCCCAGGGACTCGAGGATGGAGAAATTATGTCGGCCCGCAGCATCTCCTGCACCGCTTGTTGAATGTGCCCTTTTTCCATTGGGCTCATTCTATATGTGTTTTGGCGCAGGGGTGCGGCATCTCCCGTGTTGATGTGGTGCTGCGACAGATTTGTGCGCCCTAGGTCGAACGGTCCCCGGCTGAATACGTCCGAGAACTCCTGCAATAACGAGTGCAGCTGCTGTTTCTGGTCGGGCGGCATTCCCGGCTCAGGCCCCGCCAGCTGGTCCATCCACGATTCGGCCCCTCTGTCCTCGGACTGGCTGATGCTGCCTACAAGCTCGGGCTCTGTCCCTGGGGCTCCTAGTGACAAGGGACTAACGTGGGCCAGAACTGTTCCCTCCTGCACCGTCGCTGTTCTATCGGAGGTGTTCAGCACCTGAATGAACAGATGCTGGTTCCTCTGTACAATAGTTTCGGCTCCCACCAGCGCATGGCAATCCATGGCAGCTGACGCCGGAGACACCAGGATGGGTGAGTCTGGACGGGCTGTCACGAGGGGGGACCGATATTGCAGCGGAATTAGCATCTGGGCTGCCGGGGGAATGGAGACAGACTTACTGACCAGAGCCTGCACGTAGGGTACACCCCGGCTGGCTCCCTCCGCCTTTAGGAAATGGAGATGCGTTCCCTGGACTTCCACCCGCCCATTGGCCAGATCGATTTTCATTGGCATCCGCCTCAGAAAGTCCGTCCCCAACAGGCAGGGTACGGGCAACGTTGCGGAGACAAGGATGGGTCCTGCTACCGAAAGCTGCCCAATCTGTATCGGGGCTTCAACCTGGCCCAGGAAGCCCATGCTGCCTCCATTTGCTGCAATGAACGTTGTCTTGACGGGGACTAAAGGTCGGATTTTATCCGGCAGCATCTCGTGCATGGTGCTCGAGATGATCGTGGCTGATGCCCCCGTATCCACCAAGATACGTGCCGACACTCCCGCGATTTCACCGACCAGGACCGAGGTTCCTGACGAGGCCGCTACCACCCGCCTTGCCAGCTTCCTCCATTGTGTGGCTGAGTCCGGCCACTGACCAGGCGGCGTCTCGTTATCCTGTGGTTGGGGGATGGATGTGAATGGACCGAAGATGGGGTTCCTCCCTTTGGAGTGCGTCGCAGCAGGGTGAACGCGCCCTTGTTACATAGTGTGGGCTTCCCCCTGGGTTGCGGGCTGGGCTCTCTATGTGGTGCAAATTGCCCCCCCTTGGTGACGTAGGATGGGCCCCCCTTGTAGGGGGCGGTGGGGACTGGGGGGTGGGCCTTCCCGTGAGCCCCTCCCTTCTCCCCTCCCTTTCCTTTGTCACGGGGGCGTGGTCCCCCTGGTTCCGTCTCGCTCTGCCGCAAAGCGGTGGTGAGGCGGGCCGTGGAACTGCTCCAGGGCGCAATGTCAATTTTGTGTGCCGCCTCAGCACACGGGCCGTTGCCCCTGGCAACTCGCCGGCGTCGCAGGTAACTGGTGACGTCACGCCCGCCCGCGACGTCACGCCCGCCCGCGAAACCACGCCCGCCCGCGAAACCACGCCCGCCCGCGACGTCACGCCCGCCCGCGAAACCACGCCCGCCCGCGAAACCACGCCCGCCCGCGACGTCACGCCCGCCCGCGACGCCACGCCCGGCATCGACGTCACTGCCGGCCACGACGCCACCCCCCGGTCGCGACGTCACTTCCGCCCGCGACGTCACCTCCGCCCGCGACGTCACGTCCGCCCGCGACGTCACGTCCGCCCGCGACGTCACCTCCGCCCGCGACGTCACCTCCGCCCGCGACGTCCCTCCCGGCCTCGGCGCGACTCCCGGCGCGGTCCCCGGCCTCGGCGCGATCCCCGACGCGGTCCCCGGCCTCGGCGCGATTCCCGGCGCGGTCCACGGCCCCGGCGCAATTCCCGACGCGATCCGCGACACCACTTTCGGCTGCGACGTCACTTCCGGATGCAACGTCACGTCCGTTCGCGACGCCACTCCGGGTCGCGACGCCACTTCTGGTCGCGACGCGATCACCGGCCCCGGCGCTATCCCTGGCGCGATCCCCTTCCCCTGACCAGGACAGTGGGGACCGGGAAATGACACCGCCGGCGCCCACCCCGAGGAGACTCCAGGTGAGTTCGCGGCGTCGGAATTGTAATTGCTCGGCCCGACCGAGAGGCCGGGCGGGACGGCGTCACTCGCCTGGATCCTGTCGGCGTTCGGCCCCGGCGGGTTCCAGGTGACGTTGGCGGCCTCCGGCTCCGTGCAGCACCCCCTCGCCACATGTCCCTCTCGACCACAACGGTGGCAGACCCACGGGGCGTTCCGTCGGGGGGGCTCGGCGCGATGTTGTAGAGGCGGCTGCCAGCGACGCGGCGGCTGGTCGCGCCCCTGGTCCCTCTGCTCCGCCAGTCCCCGGATCGCCGCGTACACCTCCCGCAGCGATGGCTCCGGCTCAGACGTCAGGGGTCCGTTCCCAGATGCCCCCCAGGCAGCCTGTGGCGATGGTGCAGGTTCGGCGGTTGGTGTCGCTGGACCCAGTAGCGCCGCGGCAACGGCTCGGCTGTTCCCCCCCGCCGCGCCAGCCACCCGGCCCACGGGTGGCGCCCGGCCCATGACCTGCTCGTGGGCTTGGATGGTCCGGGCAGCCCACAGCGAGGTGCGTTCCTCCGGCGTCACCACGGGCATTACAACGCCGGCGCGGCAAGCGTAGGCGATGAGGTGCTCGACCACGAGGTCCTCGAGCGCTTCTTCAGCCAGGCGAGGGAAAGCTCTCCTCGCCAACACGAGCAGCGCACCCCTGTAGGCTAAAGGGGATTCCTTAGCCCCTCGCTGGCGATCCTGGAATCGTTTAAAGGCTCCTTCCGCCGGGCAATAGATCTCCCCCAAAGCCTCATAGGCCGTCTGTAGCGTGGACTTGCTGTGCGAGGGAAGGGAGGTGTAAGAGGAGAGTGCTTCTTCGCCCAGAACGGATGGCAGCGCTCGTAGTGCCTCTTCGTCTGTCCACTCGAGAGCGTGGAAGGCAGCCTCGAATCAGCAGACAAACCCCTCCCTATCTTCTTCCTCAGCCACGAACTTGTCGACGGGCCCCAGCTGACGCGGCCGTCCTGCCACCTGCTCTCCGTGTTGGGTGTTTAGTCCTGGGGGTTATGGCGGGAGCGGCGGCGGCTGGCGTGACGAGGTTGGTTGCGGCTCCTGCCCGGCTGGCTGGTCGGCCTCCGGGTCCCGTGGCCTCTCCTCCCGTAGTACGCATGGGGGTGGGGGTCCCGGTGCTGGCGGGCCCTCCATAGGGAGCCTCTGCAGTAGCTCCTGGAGTGCCCTCTCCACGCGGGCCATGCGGTCCTCCATGGGGTCCTCCAGGCGATCCGGGCCCCCTGCTGCTGCTTCTGATAGCAGGCCCCCTTGTTGCCCGGGATGGGAAGGATCCCCGGCCCCTGCTTCCTCTTCCCTTGGCTCTTTTCCGCGGGGATTCTTCTTTGTAGCCATTGTAATCCCACCGCTGCCACCAGATGTAAAGGTGAGCCGACACAAGATTGCAGGGGTCTCGTCCTTTAATCCTTTTCATCCATCCACACCTGTCCCCAGCCGTCCCAATATCGTTCCCGCAAAAGGCCCCCTCTTCCCGCCCGTTCTCTCCTTATATCTCCTCGATCACCCCTCCCACTAACCCCCCTATTGGTGGGAATCCTTCCCCTGACACCCCTACATAAATATAGAATTGTTATAACGACACTAATTGTTATAACAACACTCCTACAACATCAGAGTGCAGCGCCACATTAAATACGCACTACAATGACAATAGTTTTAAGCGATTTGAAGCATGTTTTATTTCAAAAGGGAAATATGGTTTTGGGGGGGGGGCAGAGCTTTGTGACGTCATATTTGAGGGGGGGGGGGTCTGATTTTTTGTGACGCCGTGTGACGATGGGGGGGGGGGGGGGTAAAAAATCGTCCAATATCGCGTGACGTCATTTATGGACGGCCCCCAACGAAGTGGCTTATCACGTGGAAATTTAGGTCACCAATACCTGGTGCGATTTCTAAACATCGGCACTGGGGGGAGACAAAGACGGTCAGAACATGGGTTTGGCCACGCTAGACCCTACCTCATCGTGCGCTGAGACGGCCTAAACAGGCGCTCACTCACACGAAGCCTCGACAATTTGCAAAAGGCGTCGAATGCGCCATGCCTTTGTGTGTTTCGCACACACACACAACAAAGCCATCAGCAGTTCCTGTAGAAGTTCATTGCAGTCTTCTGCTCTTCGGGAAGTGTCGTTAGCACAAGGCGTTTGAGTAAATGTGACCCACAGAGGGCAAGCAGTGACAGTTCCCCACTACAAAAGGGCCACAATGCAGTTATTTAGGAACTACTGTACTGCAAAAGCTGACCAGGGCGTATTTGTTTTCTCTTTACAGACTATCATCAATAATCGATTACTCCACACCAATTATTGGCTCCATTCCTTGACGAGTCAGATGACAGAATAATAGTAGGGGGGGGAGGGGGAGAAGAAATCCACTCCCCCTACTTCTTGTTCCAAAGTGTGCCGCTGGACGGGAGGTGATGGGGTGAGGCTTAGTGACATCATCAGCAACATCACGCCATGCGCTGGTTGTCGATTCCCCGGCTTCGCGAGTCAGTTTTTCAAGGGACTCGACTAATCGATTACAACAAATCAATCGATTCATTGACTAATTATTACTCATCATCCCAGCTATTATACTTTACGCCTACAAAACCACACGTGTGAACTCATTAAGCCCTACGAAAAGATCCCCTCCCCCCCCCATTATGGCCTCTTAACATACTGTTTGGGCAAGTGCTGTTAGCGAGCACCTATGAAGGCCGACACGGCACACGAGCGGGTGGGTGGCCAGCACCACGCTCGGCCGCCTTTGTCTCCCTAGTGGCGATGTTTACACATCGCACCAGGTACTCATTTGAGGCCGAGTCGACCTAATACGCACACACACCGTGACACACACACCGTGACACACACACAGTAACACACAATAACACACACACCGTGACACACACACCGTGACACACACACACCGTGATACACACAGTAACACACACACCGTGACACACACACACACCGTGACACACACACACACCCACTGTGACACACACTGTGACACACACTGTGACACACACACACACAGTGACACACACACACCGTGACACACACACCGTGACACACACTGTGACACACACACCGTGACACACACACACACACCGTGACACACACACTGCGACACACACACACCGTGACACATACACACCGTGACACACACACACCATGACACACACACACCGTGACACACACACCGTGACACACACACCGTGACACACATACACCGTGACACACACACCATGACACACACGCCGTGACACACACACACACCGTGACACACACACACCGTGACACGCCGTGACACACACCGTGACACACACACCGTGACACAAACAACAACAACAACCGCCATTCGCCACTAAGTGGCGGTGACGTCACCACGACGCTTGTGCCAGGCCATGTGCACCCTGAGGCCACGTGAAGTGTCGAACGCCCGCTGGCAGGAGGTCACTGGGCAGACCCAGGTGCCACGGGTCGACTGACCGAGATGACCGAGATGACTGGCTGATGCACCACCTGTGCCCCCTACTGTGCCGACTTGCTGTGCTTTAGCCACCCGGCGCTCCGCTCGTTGTTGTGAGCGTCGCTCCTCCGCCCTCCGTTGTTGTTGGAGGGCGACTGCCTCCAACTGCCCAGTAGCGTCCTTCACGAGCCTCCTCCACTGAGGCCGATCTTGACACCGCTGGTACCAGTCATAGGCAAGTCCACTCAGCTCCATGTCCTCCTATACCACATCACTCCATCTCTTCTCCAGCCCGTGCCGCGCCCGTTTAGCCCCCTGGATCCGGCCGAACAAAAGCTGTTTAGGCATGCGGTGGCTGGGCATGCGGGCTACATGACCCAGCCAACGCAGCCTTGCCTGCCGGAGGAGCTCACTGATGGGACTTTGCCCAGATCTTTCAAGGACTTGTGAGCTCCTCACACAATCCAGCCTGGTTAAACCCAGGATGGATCGTAGGCAGGCCAGCCTAAATGTTTCCAACCGGCGAAGATGCTCCACTAGGGGGGTCCACGTTTCGCAAGCGTAGAGAAGGGAGGGAATGACCGTGGCCGAGAAGACCTGAAGCTTCGTGCGGAGCGACAGACCAGGTAGCTTCCACACAGCGTTACGCAACCGATGAAAAGATATTGCCGCTCGACTGATTCGGAGTGAGACCTCTGCTGATAAACTGGAGCCGGTCATGAGCACACTGCCCAGGTATGGGAAACTCTCCACTCTCTCCACTACTGCCCCATCACCGATTGGGAGTTGTGGGGGTGGAGTGCCCGATGGTACAAAATACCCAGGCAGGTGCTTAGTTTTGGTGGGGCTGATGGTAAGGCCCCACCTCTTAGTGGCACACTCCAGTCTCAGCAGCAGCGTCTCCAACTCCTCTTCTGAATGAGCAGCTATTACCAAATCATCGGCATACATAACGTGGTTGACCAATAGGGAGCCATCCCTTGATCGCACCCGGGCGTCGATCAGCGGTGTGTGTGACACACACACACCGTGACACACACACACACCGTGACACACACACACACCGTGACACACACACACCCACACCGTGACACACACACACACCGTGACACACACACACACACCGTGACACACACACCGTGACACACACACACCCACACCGTGACACACACACACACCGTGACACACACACCGTGACACACACACACCGTGACACACACACACACCGTGACACACACACCGTGACACACACACACACCGTGACACACACACACACACACACCGTGACACACACACACCGTGACACACACCCACACCGTGACACACACACACACCGTGACACACACACACACCGTGACACACACACACACCGTGACACACACACACCGTGACACACACACCGTGACACACACACCGTGAAACACACACACCGTGACACACACACACCGTGACACACACACACACACCGTGACACACACACACACACCGTGACACACACACACACCGTGACACACACACACCGTGACACACACCCCGAACTCAGCGCCCCCGCTGCTGACTCGGCGCTTCTCTCGCCCTGCCCACTCAGAGAGTTTCCGCCGCGGATTGTCTCCCTCAGCCATGGCGAGGCAAGTAAGTCTCTCCCCCTCCGTGCTGTCACTCGCCTGTGTCCCTCACCGCCTCCTCACCCTCCTCACCACCCTCCTCACCACACCTCATCACTCTCCAGAGTTTGCTGTCCCAAGTCTCCCTCTTTCCTCCTCACCCCCCCCCCGTCTCACTCCTCTGTGTCGCGGCCATGGCGAGGCGAGGCGAGTCTCCGTGCCCCCCTCCCCTCCCCGCCTCCACCTCCTCCTCCACCTCCTCTGTCTGTGGAGTGTTCACTCGCTGGTCTCGGTCCTCGCAATCCCTGAACCCCTTCGCGTCACTCCCCCATCACTCCTCACACACTCTGCCTCACACTCCCCATGTCCATCGCCCTTCCCAGTCACTCTTCCTAACTCCTCTCACTCCTGCTGCTGCTGCTGCCCTCTCTCTCTCTCTCCCTCGTCACTCCGTGTCCCTCACCACTCGGTGTCCCTCACTCCTGCCCGTCACTCCTCCTCACTCCTCACTCTCCCCCCCTCGCCCTCCCTCGCCCTCCCCTCACCCCTCGCCCCACCCTCACCACCCCTCACCCCCCCTCACTCACCCTCACCCCCCCTCACTCACCCTCACCCCCCCCTCACCCTCACCCCTCAACCCTCACCCTCACCCCTCACCCCCCCTCGCCCTCCCCTCACCCCCCCTCGCCCTCCCTCGCCCTCCCCTCACCCCTCGCCCCACCCTCACCACCCCTCACCCCCCCTCACCACCCCTCACCCCCCCTCACTCACCCTCACCCCCCCTCACTCACCCTCACCCCCCCTCACCACCCCTCACCCCCCCTCACCACCCCTCACCCCCCTTCACTCACACTCACCCCCCCTCACCACCCCTCACCCCCCCTCACTCACCCTCACCCCCCCTCACTCACCCTCACCCCCCCTCACTCACCCTCACCCCCCCTCACCACCCCTCACCCCCCCTCACCACCCCTCACCCCCCTTCACTCACACTCACCCCCCCTCACCACCCCTCACCCCCCCTCACTCACCCTCACCCCCCCTCACTCACCCTCACCCCCCCCCTCACCCTCACCCCTCACCCCCCCTCGCCCCCCCTCAACCTCACCCCTCGCCCTCCTCCTCCCCCCTCGCCCCCTCCCTCCCCTCTCCCCCTCGCCCCCCCCCTCACCCCCCACCCCTCACCCCCCCCCTCACCACTCGGTGTCGCGCACTCCTGCCCGTCACTCCTCACTCCTGTCTTGTCACTCCTCACTCCTCCTCACTCCTGCCGTCTCACTCCTCACACCCTCACTCCTCACTCTCTCACTCATTCCCCGTGGCCCTCACTCCTCACTCTCTCACTCATTCCCCGTGTCTCTCACTCCTCACTCATTCCCCGTGTCCCTCACTCCTGCCTGACACTCCTTCACCCCTCCGCGTCCCCTCGCCATCGTCGGTTCGCCTCGTCACGATGATGAGGAAGGCGAACTCGGCAGAGGAGGTGGTTGTGTCCATCACCGCGCTGTTGATGATGGTGGTGGTGGTTGTGATGGTGGTTGTGATGATGATGGTGGTGGTTGTGATGATGATGGTGGTGGTGGTTGTGATGATGATGGTGGTGGTTATGATTATGGTGGTGGTGGTTGTGATTATGGTGGTTGTGATGATGATGATGGTGGTGGTTGTGATAATGATGGTGGTGGTTGTGATTATGGTGGTGGTGGTTGTGATTATGGTGGTGGTGGTTATGATTATGGTGGTGGTGGTTGTGATTATGGTGGTTGTGATGATGATGGTGGTGGTTGTGATGATGGTGGTGGTGGTTGTGATGATGGTGGTAGTTGTGATGATGGTGGTGGTTGTGATGATGATGGTGGTTGTGATGATGATGGTGGTTGTGATGATGATGGTGGTTGTGATGATGATGGTGGTGGTGGTTGTGATGGTGGTGGTTGTGATGATGGTGGTGGTTGTGATGCTGGTGGTGGTGGTTGTGATGCTGGTGGTGGTGGTTGTGATGATGATGATGGTGGTGGTGATGATGGTGGTGGTTGTGATGATGATGATGGTTGTGATGATGATGTCACCACAATGGCCTCCCTGGCTCAGTGTTCGTGAGCAGTCGCTGCAAACAGTAAAACTACAGCCAAACTCACTCGACCGTCACTAACTACACTCGCTGTGCTAAACACTACCGCTAACTACACTCGAAACCACAACACCACCACCAGCGGCCGGCGGTGTGGCATGGCCCTAGCGGTTTTAGAGGACCGCGGTTCGAAAGCCAGCGGTCGCGCTGATTAATACCTGCTGTGTGTATTTACCGTAACACTCTTAAAACACCGCGCGCCGTATTTGCTTCACGGTGGACGTTGCAGAACCGGTGATGGCATTCGCAAGAATATGCCATTGTGTGCGTGCCAGCGTCATGGTCTAGATATGCTTGCCACATTTCAAATATTACCCCCCCCCCCGGCAAATTACAGGAATTGTTTGGAAACTAACGTGGAAGTCATCACCATACTGTGAAACCCCGGCAGTATACTTACCCTCCTGCTGACAATCATGAGACTCTGGGCATTTCCTGGGTCAAATCCAGTGGTGGGTGCTGCCCGGTTGGGGTACCCTAAGTGGACAGTTTCTGTTGGACACCAACACCACCCCCCCCTTTAGATTTATAAACTCGTGAGATGACAGAAGAGCTGTGGGTAGGCGATAGAGATGGCACTGGTGATGAGTGGAGAGAAGATACAGGCGAGACGGAGATGTATTGAAATGAGAGAGAGATGTCTTGCAGACAAGACGGAGATTAGATAGTTGATTCACTTTGTATCTTCATTATTTCATGTTCAGTAGAATCTGATTTTGAGCTGATGATATTTTATGCATCACTTTTTTGTATATAAATTCGAGGCACCTCGAGTTGCTTGGAACCTTCAGTTTATTTCACGATTGCGTCTCCCCGAGCACCACTACCAGCAACATAAACCCATTGCCACCCCATCCTAACCAAGTTGACATGAGAATAAACTTGGAGGTATTCACCAAAGGCCAGTGAGAGTCCGTACAGTACGATTTTGGGTTTATAGCATTTCAATGTTTTTCGCTGCTCAAGATGCTGTCGATAAACGGTGCATGGGCATACTCGTTTTAGAGAGAGGGAAAGAGGGTAGTTAAGTCATAGGCAGAGGGGAATAATGTTATTTGAAGGCCCAAGCAGAGGAGAATGAGCGACCTACAGAGCGATTTTTGACTGGCGGCTCCCAACAGAAAGTGGAGTGTGTGTGGAATGGAGTGAGATGAGAGGGGAAAGTGAGATGAGAGGGGATTGATTGGAGTGAGATGAGAGGGGGGCGAGGTAGGAAATTGTTGAATTTGTCCATTGTCTTTGCTATCGTCCACGTTTCTGATCTCAGTGGTATTGTAGGCACCGATTTAAAACTGTCTTCTGCATGAACATTGGTTTGTTGCGTGTCATTGTCAAGTTCAACTTGCCAAAAGAACTCCAGCCTTCTACACTGCCCTAGAGGTATACATACTCCAAGGTTTGTTCCTCGTGTACCCGTCCAACAGGTTTATTCATTTGTTTAGCGAACTAGTTGCACAAAAAATGAGTCCCCTCATTTAACTTGAGCCTCACTGAGCAGTATTCTGTACAAAGTTTTTTTCCATTTCCAAAAATCTCCTTTCATTCGTTGCTAGAATTACTGTTTTCGGCATATCAGAGATGGTTAATATCGTCTCAGTTTATTTGTATGCCTTTGAGAGACTTGGAATTTGAGTTATATTACAGGGTTTTTTTTAAAGTCAGAGAAATATGGTAGCGTGTCACTGAAATTGCCGAGTGGCAGCGTGAGACCCGAAAAAGTGGTGTCCTGTAGCAGACCACATGACTCCTTTGTCTATAGATGAAGTAAATACGTGGGATTGAATCAATGTTGTGGGGTTTTAAATATGTGATTGGATGATGCTTTGGTGCAGCTGCTAAGCAGGTTTTCAAATCGTGAATTAGCCTTGCGGTTATCCACAAATACGTAGATAAAATCAATAACAAAATGACCGGCAGATCTTTCTGATGGCCTTTTTTTCAATGGATAAGAGCATTTAAGCACCACATGGATTTTGTCTTGCATAGTATTGTCACTGAAGCAAGTAGTTTCCGCACATAACGGGATGCAAATGCATATTTTTAGTTTATCTATTCGCCTGTTTGTTTCCCACATCTCGCCGGATAAACGCAAAATACAAGACAACATGAAGTTTAGATTAAATGTTAAATTAAATTTATGTTTAAATCCTTCATTTAGATGCTCATTTTATTAGAAAAAACCTCAACACATTTCACAATAACACAGGCCTTAAAAGGAAAAAATATATATACGAGGCGATGCTTCAGGCAATGGCGCTTCTTCACAGCACATTACGTCTTGGTGCAGTGGTTACATTATTCCACTGTGAACCCAATCACGCAAATGCAATTCCTGACCATGGCTAACGCAAATAAGGGTCATTGCCTGAAACGTTGCCTATTGTATTACTTTTAAGGCCACACAGTATTTGTTGATAAATGCTTTGGATTGTTTTGTTAATTGTGCAATACTTCCAATGGGGCAGCATCACCAAATATGTTTTTATTGATTTATATCAGCATAGTAAAAAAAAATAATGTACCATACAGTGCTGTACCAATCCACTACTGGATGAAGACCTCCCCATACCGCGTTTTGCTGTGGGGGTTGTATTACTGTTTCACCCATGCTGGTAGGTGCAGGTTAGTGAAGAGTAGTGTTTCGATTTAAAGCTTTCGTGACTGCAGGGATTCATCTTCTTGGTTCTTTCGGTAAAGTCACGTAGAAGGGAAATAATAAAAATAAAACTTTCATTTTATAATGTTTTATTTTTATTATTTTATTATTTCCCTTCTACGTGACTTTACCGAAAGAACCAAGAAGAAGAGTAGTTTTGATTTAAAGCTTTCGTGACTGCAGGGATTCATATTCTTTGTTCTTTCGGTAAAGTCACGTAGAAGGGAAATAATAAAATATAAAACAATTAAAATTCTCACAACGTTTCGACTGCAACACACTTTTTTCTAAATTTCTTGCTGTGGATTTCACACCTGATGATGATTGCTTGCAGTCGAAACGTCGTGAGAATTTTTATTATGTTTTATATTTTATTATTTTGTTATCTCTCTTCTACGTGACTTTACCGAAAGAACCGAGAAGATGAGTAGTGTGTTGGTGCTTTGGTTAGCACATTACACTTTCAAGCCAGGTGGTGCATCAACCAGTCATCTCAGTGATCTTAGTCAGTCGACCTCTGGCACCTGGGTCTGCCCCGTGACCTCCTGCCAGCGGGCGTTCGACACTTCACGTGGCCTCAAGGTGCACATGGCCTGGCACAAGCGTCGTGGTGACGTCACCGCGATTAATACTAGATATAAAACATTCCCCATATCTTTAAATACTTAATATCATAAAAACAGGGTCCTTGTCTGTAACATCTGGCAGATCACGAGCTTTGATTCAAGCAAGCCTGACTGTCCAGAGTTTGCTTTTACTGAATAAATGCTACTGACATGCACTCCCAAAAGGCCTTGCTGCTGATGGGTTGTATCAACCATCCTTTGCTTTATGGTGAGAGACATATTTGAAGATGTATATATCTGCTTACGTATTTTGGAACACGTTAAAAATATGTTGGCCATGCATAGCATTACAGATCATTATGCATATACTGTACACGTCTCCATATACCCTATACCAGGGGTCGGCAACCTACGGCTCCGGAGCCGCATGCGGCTCTGTATGGGCTGCTTCTTGACGATATGTACGTATGTACATAGATGCATTGCGGCTCTTGAAATACTGAATTTTGTACCGAATTGGAAAGAAATGGCTCTTCTTGTTGTTTTGGTTGCCGACCCCTGAACTATACGAACAAAAAATGCCCGATGCAGCAAACGGATAAATTTAGAAGTAGTTTTTCCAGCGCACATAGGTGTACATGCACACAAATCATAATGCGCATTAGAATAATATTGCAATGAGTCACAACAGAGAGCAAGTGGAAAGTACTTTGGATCAAGGATTTTAAATGGCATTTGGGTGCTGTTAGCGAGAGATGTGGATGAACGCGTGATACAGTGGCACCGTCTTAAGTACGCCTGGCACCTCATCTGTCGTGTTATTCTTGAGACGTGGCTATATTCGTACAAATGCAACTTGTTGCATCAAGCCTGGGGCAGAAACTAAAAAAGTTTACGTTTTCAAAGACGCATGACATGTAATGACAGAAAGCCATTGTGTTCTTTGATGCGGTTAACGTTGTGTTCACATGAGGTGTTTTAACAACAGGGCTTCTTTATAAATTAAGCTGTAAACAGTTTACAACAGTCGCCGTTTTAAAGCTTTCGTGACTGCAGGGATTCATCTTCTTGGTTCTTTCGGTGAAGTCACGTAGAAGGGAAATAATAAAATTATAAAAAATAAAACATAATAAAATACAATTCTCGCGACGTTTCGGCCACAACGCAAGCAGCCGTCCTCAGGCGACAGCCCTGTTCTTCACCTGAGGACGGCTGCTTGCGTTGTGGCCGAAACGTCGTGAGAATTGTATTTTATTATGTTTCATTATTATTATTTTATTATTTCCCTTCTACGTGACTTTACCGAAAGAACCAAGAAGAAAAGTCACCGTGTGTATGTGTGTGTGTTTTCGTATTGAAAGATGCATCATGGCACTTGTAAGAAATTCTTCTGCGAAACGAATGGTGATGTCACCTTGCGGTTACCTTGATTAAAGAACAAGATAAATACGGCCATCGTGCCCAAAGCTATTGATGGCCACCGCCAACTCTTTCTACCCTACGCGAAATCCCACAGCAGCTGCTGCTGCACAGTAGTTTCGTGTCCTCCCAAGATCTGCCAAATCTGGAGGCCACCATCTGGTCTTACTTATGCTTCCCCTTTGATTGCCGGACCCGTGGAGAACCACTCCAATTCCTGTGCCGGCATTTGGCCCTCCTCCACCCTGCACACGTCCTACCCACCGGAACACTTTTTGCCACCAAATCTTATCTACGCCAATATTCTTAGGCGTCTGCATTCCTTATCCCCCGGGTCCTTCCACATAATTACGAGCATCTGCCTCAAGACAGCCGTGCCTTCAATACCGACAGTGTAAACCATAGCGGAAATAGCACCGAGCATTCTTTCAGATTAGGGGCCGTCCATAAATGACGTCACGCGATTTTGGACGATTTTTTTACCCTCCCCCTTGTCACACAAAGTCAGACCCCCCCCCTCAAATATGACGTCACAAAGCTCTGCCCCCCCAAATAAAACATGCTTCAAATCGCTTTTAACTACTGTCATTGTAGTGCGTATTTAATGTGCCGCTGCATTCTGATGTTGTAGGAGAAAACATTTATTAAAAAGTATATTTAACTAAATAGAACGTGTTGTCTATATTTATTTAAAGTTGCGCATTTTAATGTGACGTCACATTTCTCAAACCCCCCCCCCCCCCTCGTCACACATCGTCACAAATGTCTGATCCCCCCCCCCCTTAAGTGCGTGACGTCATTTATGGACGGCCCCTAAACTACAAATCATAACATTTTAAGAGGGTCTTTGTGTGACCAAGCTTCATAAAGCTGTCATAGTTTGCCTCTCTTGAGTATAAACTCTGAACCCTAAAAAGGCTGCCTTAATGAAGTACCGTTGATGACTCTTAGACACCGTTGGTGAGGCACACGTATTTATTCCGTACAAGTAGTCACAACTGTGGACATACAATACTAGAGGGGGTATCGGCCCCCTCACCCGGCTAGCTGGGAATACACTGCTAGCTATCTCTGACCTACCTCCTAGTCCTTCACTAACGGGCTAGGGGAGGCTGTCTGGCCCGACACTGGTAAGTCGGGCTACGGTACCCGGAGTCCCAGAGCACTAGCTCTGGTCTCAGGACCACGCCGCTGGCTCGGTCCTGCGCGGCCCTGACAAGGGCGGCGTCCCAGGGGAGTCCAGGGCTCTAGCTAGGCAGTCTTCGGTCTTCACTGGTTTAGCTTTAACATTCTGCCCCGAGCCCTCTGACACATCCCCCTTTATACTCCACCCCCGCTGAGGGGTGGGGCCCCGGGCTGCCTGGTGCGGACGTCGTTGAGAGCACCCCCCCCCCCCGTGCACTCACGTAGCCCCGCCCACTGTGTTTGTTTCCCATAAGCTGCCATGCATAACGGCTCTCTCTCTAACACCCCTACATTAGTATGGATGTTTGTGTTTTGAGCGCTAACTAGGAACATCGGTAGAGTTGATTATTGTGGCTGTCTTAGGCTTCAGCATTAACACTGAATTATAAAAAATGACTAGCCAAGTGTAGGTGTCATAATTGCGTCATATGGGCACCTTTAGGCATTCAATGTTCAGGTGTGTAACATGAACACCATATGTGAGCCCATACGTATTCGCTGCACATGAGGTCTGTGTTTAATACCGGGTAGCCAGATTCAGCGAAGATGTACTAGCTCATTGTTCTGACACAGCCACTGGTTAACACAGCCACTGGCTAATCAATGACAATGTTTATTAAATAAACGCATCTGCCAATCTCATTCACCGTTGTTAAGCTTTACAATCGGTAAAAGACCACGGTAGCTGTAATATGATGAGGTCGAATGCTGGTAAGCCAAACAGTACGCTTACTTATCTACCAGTTATGTGTTACTTATTTATTGAATGTTTACTTTTTCGACTTATTTACGGTTTTAAGTTCACTCGTTTCCGGTTAGTTTGTTTTCTTTGCGCACGTTATGATTTTATTGTTAACAATTGATAGTGGAATGTATTACAAATGTAAACTTTGTATTAATATGATGGAATTAAGCTGCGGTAACGACGTTAAAGATATGAATGCATGCGGGGTATATGACGATGCGGACTACAGTATCTGAAATTTATTTTACACAAAACGCTATTTTTGCGGGGTATATGCGTCTGAGGGTTATATGCGTATGTGGGCTATATGCGGGAAAATACGGTTATCGTCAAAATGTGTTGGCTTTTTTTTTCATAAGTCCGCTAATACTTTAAGGGCTTCAACAGAGGCCCGTTGGGTGAATTTGTGAGCTGCGCCGGTGAATGAGTATATATTAAGCCCTGGCTGCTGTGTGTTGTTCAACTCTGTGTAGTTCAAAATATTCCCTGGCAAAGAGCCTCGTTGATGCTGGGGAACAGTGTTATTCTTTTGTGTGGCTTGTGTAGAGCCCACTGTTAGAGATTCACTTGTTAGTGAGCTTAAAACATACGTTTTTGTAGCCAATGCAATTATCCGTATCAGCTTTTGGTTGGTAGTTTTATGCCAAAACAAATGGACATTAATCCCCTCCACCACCCGACAAGATTGTCACGTTTACAGATATTATTTGTACGTCCCATTATATTAATTCTGATCAATAAAGCTACTCACCGGTGGCCTGACTGAGTTTATCATCAACGTACTATAACGTTTAGCTCAAACTGCTGTGAGCCTTCATCAGGCATTGAACTCTTAAATCCCTGGTAGATTGGGTAACGAAACAATGGGAGGGCATTCGAAAGTCGAGCCATGCGAGGGAAGAAACTAAACTAAAACTCAACAATCTTTTCTTATTTAACCAGGTAAGGCCCACTGAGCTACGTACCTTTTTTTCAGAAGTAACCTGGCCACAAATGATAGCTCAGCGAAGTGGCTCATCACTTAGAAATTTATGGAAGCCAAACACTTTGAAAGCGTGTTTCTAAATTAGGAGGGAAAAACCAGAAGATCCGAAGAAAAATTCACGCGACTACGAGGAGAACATGCAAACTCCAAATATACAGGCTTGAGGGTCGAGGTCGAACCCACGATCTCCTGTATACCAAACAAGGTAGTTAACATCTTGCCACCCTGGCGCCTTGCAGACACAGAATCACTCCAAGCAGCTCTGGCATCTTACTTTATATATTATTGACCTATATTTTGAGACGAAAGAAGAGGCATTCGCGAGTAATCAATGACCTCTTGGTTATTATTCTGCCGCTTCATCAAAACGTCATTGCCTGACCACCATGTGATCCCCGCCCCGCGCTCCCTCCCGTGCGTAGGCCCAGGTCCTGTTTGACTTCACGGCGGAGGCTGAGGGCGAGCTGACGGTTAACGAGGGAGATATCCTGACCATCGTCGCCCAGGTATGTGCCCGGCTCCCGCGTTCTCTCCCCCGGCCCTGTCCACCAAAGCGGCACTCGCGCGTGTCTCCCTAGAGCCGCGGAGATTCCCTCCGGCACACACGTAGGCACCTGCTATGGACGAGTGCAGCAGCATGGTAGGTCGGAAGGGCAAAGGCAGGCAATGACTGGGAGACTGGCTCAGGATGGGGCTGATTGCTGGTGCAAGCGGGAAGAAGATATGGCAGATGCTTTCAGAAAGAGGGACGGAGTTGACTAACAGACTGGCAATTCCACAATTTAGGCAACCTTAGATGCAAAATTTGTAAGCCATTGTTTTCCGTGTCATGCCGAATGTGACGATAGTTTTATGAAATACAGTTTACCTATGGCAGAAGTATATGGCTTAACGTAGTCACTAAACTGAACACATGCATGGATGATTAGTCAGTTCTTCTGAGTACGTCCAACGCCGTGGTATTTTATGAGCATTTCAAGACATGTTCACTCAGAAAGGTGGGCACATTATGTCTGTATGAATTATAGTGCTCAGTGGTTGACATACTATGCCCAAGTGAAATTGTCGAGCTGCCGGTAGAATTTACTTGCAGTTTGCTCGAATTATCACAGCTTCTCACGTGCACGATTCGACGCACGTATTTTGAGCTTGACAATCAGTATGTTAATTAATGCATTAATTAACAATTTACACACCCAAGTTGTAATATTATGCTGTGTTTGGGAAGCCTCGTCGAGACTCGAGACTCGTTTTAAGGAGGATCTTGCCTTGTGTGGCAAGGCGAGTTCTAAGCCCAGTGAGGCGTAGCGGCCACTGTAGACAACTTTCAGAATAGACGACACTGTTGGAGGTTAGTCAGAGCTGGTTTAGCCAGCTTTAGAACAGCTTTAGAACAGCTTTAGAACAGCTTTAGAACAGGGGGGAACCCAACCGGACTCAAGAGAATCGATGAAAAGCACCAGTCTGAAAGCAAATGTCACATGCAAGTGGCAGCGAATGCTGAAGCCTTGGAAAAAAATAGTAACTGTAAACGAACTCACAGCGGTAGTAAAACGGAGTCTTAAGGCAGCAGGAATTTGCGGTATTGCCGTTGAGAAGTTGAAACGAAGTGACTGGTGCGCCGCATGAACATAAACGTTGCCTGTAGCAGGGAACAGATGTTACTGTATGCAAATTACTTAAATAGTCCATTATACAATAGGATTTTGCATAGGATTGGCAACAGAAGAGACGTCATGAACAATGCTGTTGATGTCACCACACTTTGCCATTGGTTCATTCAGCTACAGACACAAAGAGGGACAAACAGACACAGCGATACATGGATACGCAATACATACAGAGAGACACGAAGATACAAACGGACAGAGACAAACGGAGAGACATGGGACTCAGACACAGAAACACACAGATACGGGGAGGAGGAAATTATGTAGATGCAAAGGGACAAGGAGACGTGTAAGACAGAGGTGTTTAGACACACAAATAGAAAGACACAAGCACTTTTTTTCCATGAGCATACGTATAAAATTTTAACTGAATAATTTGAACGGAAAAAAACGATTTCAAATGTTTCGGCCCTAAAAACGTTGCAATAATTAATCCACCCGATGGAACCGGTTCATTACGACTGTTGGCAATCTTTTATTTTCCACGTCAAAACACTCACGTGAGCCAGTTAGTTTTTTTACTACAGAGTCGCCGTCGGGAATGCAGTGAAATGCAATTTGTTCGTCACACAACAGCCGACCGCTGCCCATTACACACTCACACAGGCGGACACTGACACTGGACTACACATCGGACACCTCACGAACGCATGACCAGACTCAACACACAGTTATAATCCTCTTGTAACATTCGACTTTACAGCGCTGCCGTGTAGCGACGCTGAGCCCTAAGGCTGCACAGGAGTACGGTAACTTTATTGAACACCCTTACCGTTTATTGCTGCCCTCCCCTTGAGCCTGACTCTGAAGTTCAGTGCAGCTGCACTAATTGTATTGGGGAGCAACTGGACTAAAGTTGTAATGGAAAAAAAACAGTTTGTGGTGGTGTAGTTGCAGTTAAAAAAAAGTCTAAATGATTTCCTGCCCAAATGAACATTGAGGCATTGGTGCTCGCCTTCTGGTTACAGCCCTGAGCCAGTGGTGGAAATTCCACGTTGCTATGGCAGGGGTGAGTTTATCTACAAAACAACCATTGTTGACTTAGATTATTAGGGTGCTGTAAATTTCCACATCATAAGCCACTTCGATGAGCGATCATTTGTGGCCAGGTTGCTTCTGAAATATAATCTTTAAAAAAATTGTTTAGTTTTATTTATTTTAGTGATTTTCTTACCTTTCCTATGCACTCCTATCGTGTTTTTGTATTGTTTGTTGTTGTAACTTTCTGACCTGCCCATACTCGGCATCTTTGAGAAAGAGCTTTATAGCTTGTCGGATTTCTCCGGTATCTATACAGATTCTAATTTTGACTTCCCCGCAGAGAAGTGGTATTCATTTTGCTGATCCCCAGAGGGATGATGGGCTGAGTCAACCCCTCAACTGGGATTTGAACTCGCGACTTTCCGATCGCAAGCCGCTCACTCTTACCGCCTGACCAAATCAACTGAACGTGCAGCTTGTCTAATTCCATCTCCTGCCGAAGAGTATCTTCTCAGTCTGATTTTGTCAATCACAAAAACCATAACTGCATTCGCAATCAACAACAACAATGACGACAGCATTTGCAAGCCAAGACAAAACAGTGGTGCCCTGCCATTAGCCTATTTTGCTGACTTCTGTCTTTTTCAGCTAAAACCTATGTAATAGTTTTAAAGCACGCAAACCAAAGGAAAACAATAACTGATGAAAATTGCATTGAAAAATTTGCTCTCTTTCTGCTCTATGTGCAGTGAAGAAGGGCCATTGCTCCAAGCATCACCTATTTCTTTTAGGGCAGCGTTATTGACGAATGCATTGGGAGTTCTTTATTCTGTGTGATTTCACAAGCATCTCAAAACGTTACAGCTCGACCACCGAGCGGCGCCAGTGGCCTGCGATGTCAGCGGTGGAACCCCATCAACTGGCCGCTGTGCACGTCTCCTTCGTGAAAAGTCAATTACAGACAAGCCGCAGTCCGACTGTGGCCATGCAGCCCATGCAATTATGGACTGGAAAGTAAACTATCGTAGTCTGCGCTTCATCAATGGAGGAAAAGCAAAACTGCACAAACTCTCTCTCCTGAAGCCCTCTCATGGCCAGTATATCTCGACATTGTCATCTAGCTCCTAAACATATCGCCATGAGCAAGCGTAGAATAGCGGTTGAGCCGAGTTAAATCCCACCATGCCAAAACAAGTGCTTTAAGGAGCATTCTAATAATAGTGCGGTTTATAACGTGCACAATATTTCACAGACATAAGCGACCGTGATTGAGCTGCGGAGCCAAGCTGAGTGTTGCTGCTCGAGTGCCAAAAGAAATAGGTGGGGCCTTTAAGGAAGAGGTGGGGCCTCTAAGCGTATCTTAAAAGTCAGTGTAGATTGAATGCTGCTGCGAATGTGCAGCAGTCGGACGATGAGGATGGCTCTGTTCCAGACGGCGCGGGCTGACACGGAGAAACGACACCCAGCAGTGATGATCCAGGACCTTGCTGTCGAGAGGAGGAGGTTGCGAGTTGCTCTGCGGAGAGCTGTACAATTAATAACAATTTTTATATGTGGATGTGAAAAGCGACATAGGGAGACGACAACAACAAAAAACATGCAACACGTTCGTCAATAGCAATGTGGTCTTACCAGGAAAGATATGTGATAGGTGACGTATCAGGCTACAGTTCTCTTCTTCATAGCAAACAAATAGAGATGCCAGAGAGATTGAGTATAAAAAGCGTGGGAGGCAGATCAGCGTGGTACTGGAATTCAAAACAGTAAGTGGGCTTTGGGCATGACACATCATTTCTAGAAGGGAGGATATCCAGTGGTTGATGCCAACGGCTTAGTGGAAGCCCAAAGAGGAAATCCGCCTGAGATTACGTCCACCGCAGAGATGGAGCAATGAATGGCATAACCCCGCGTGCATCCTCCAAATGGAGTGTTGCATCGTGAGCCCGTGAGAGATTGTGATGGCATAGAGGGCATTCTTCCAGCCGTGGATAGATTCTCATCCAGCAGTGGAAAGATTATGAGTGCTATAAATCATCGTACGAGAAATACCGTACAGTATTTGTATTGCAGCAGTAGTGTAGTACAGTAGGCACAGTAGGCCAATAACCACTTGCAAATTCCACGTTCCATGTCGGTGCTGACTCCAGATTCATCTCTATGTACTCCATGCCACGTGTTGAGACTTGCCTCGCTTAGCACGCATTCTATGTGCAAACGCCATACCCCGGCGCGGAGTAGACACGGATGGCACACGGGGCCAAACTAGACCTAGACCTCTCATCCTAAGGCCAGGCTCCAGAATCCACTCTTTTTACTCCGTGCTGGGTTATGCGGACCACCTTGCTGTCAACAAGTGCTCTGTGCGGGAAGCATGGTCTATGTGAATAGGGCATTTTACACTTTTTTTAAGAGTAACGATATTTGCTTGCTATACTCCGAGCGCTCGTTGCACTTGTACAAAGTTGTTTTTCCAGTTTTATGGAATCCGCAATGCACATAGTGGATTTGTGGCATGGCCGAGCGGTAGCCCATTGGCCACTTGTTGCAGAAATTCGCGGTTCAAATCTAGCGGGCAGCCCTGATTAATGCTTCGGTTGTATTAACCCTTAAAAACACGCGCCGTTTGCGTCACAGTGGACGTTCAAAGATACCTGTGGAATCATTCGTAAGAGTCGGCCTTTGTCCAAATTAACTAAATTGTCTAACGCTGGTGAGACAAGGCCATAAAGAAGGCCGTTTCTGGGGTAGGCCAATCAGTTTCAAAGACAAGGCATATATTATTAGAGCATGTTTTGACACAATTGTGTGGTTAATGCAGACTTAACACCTTGAAATAGGTATCTATTTGGTGTTTGAACAATTTAGCACCTCCTATTTTATTGCCATAAAGGGGTTAAAGCCTGTTCTTTTTTTCCGTCACTCGATTGGAGTGTATGTAGCGATCATCGCCCGCCCCGCCTACCGTGAAAACATTGCAGGATCATCATGAAAAAAGGAGTCAGGTTTTTCTGGGTAAACAAGCGTAACAAGATAACCATTAGCATGTTTCCTTTCCCCAACGAGAGTGGTACATCAGTAAGCCAGGCTCATTCCACATATATTATTTCCCACACACCACTCAAGCCTGCCAGATGGTGTTTCCATACACACACATGTGTGCCAACTCCCAACAAATATACTGCCCTCCAATGCGGTGATGATTACAGCATATTTAATCTACTCCAGTGTGTGCAATTGCTACCACACACTTAAGTCAAACGTATAGAAAAAAATCCAAAGTTATTTACCATAATAATAATTATTTATTGCGTGAACTTTTAAACATTTTATTTTATACGTAAAGTTTCAAAGTAACATCATTTTTGCATGATTAAAGAAATATCGTAAATACCATGCCGTTAATTACAATAATGTCACCATCGTAATTGTCAGCTATAATCAATCCACTGCTGGATGCAGGGCTACCTCAAACCGTCGCCATGCCTGGCAGTCTTACGATGCAATAATCCAACCAGCACCTGCACACGAGCTGATTTTCTCACTCCATCTCCATTGTAGGCTTCCTGTCAGATGCATTATACCCCTTTGTTGTCACTCCAAATTAAATGTACAGTCGTTACATTTGTAATGACAGGGTAACACCTGCTGGCCTGGAAGGGGAATCACGGGTACGGGCACGCTTAAGTAACAACCAATCAGAGAAGGAGGTGTATCTGGGGCAAAGGTCTCAGGTGGGGCTAGCCGAGATACTCCGGGAACCTGCTCGAAGGTTCCACGAGAGGGCGTGGCCGGAGGCGGGGCCTAGCCACGCCTGGGGGGATATAAGGGGGAGCGGACCCGGGGCTCGGGGCTCGTGTGTGGGGTCTAGGGTCCTGGCTGCGTCGCTGCTCGCCGACATCTCTCTCCGTTGTCCGGCCACGCGGAAGATCTCCTGCATGGATTCCATCGCCGTCATCGTCACGCCGCCAGCCAGCGGCGTGGCCGAGTGAAGGCGGTGGGACCACGCCGAGTGATCGGCTGTGTGTAGCCAGTAGAGACGTTAATATCGAGTTGTACTCCGTGTGAGGAAGAATAAGTGTTGGCCTGTGTTGTGCCCAGTGAAGTACCCTCGACACGACGTGTCGTGGAAGTCGCTCGTTACACATTTACAATAGGTTTAATCACGACCTTGCATTGTCTTTTATTTCATTGTTTTGATGCAGCCTGCATATTGGAGAGAGATGGGGGGAATGGCATTTTTTGCAGAACCCTTAAGGTCACGAGCATGCAACTTAACCACCTGCTATCTCTCCTTCTTGCCTAACAGGTGGTGGGCAATTGCAATGTATATGTATAAAAATACAAAGATCACCAGTATAGCCTTAATATACTGTTGGGGAAAGTGCTGTTAGCGAGCACCAATGAAGGCCGACCTGGCACACGAGGGGGTGGGTGGCCAGCACCATGCCAGCCACCTTTGTCTCCTTAATGGCAATGTTTACACACCGCACCAGGTATTCATTTGAGGTGAGAGTTGACCTAGGGGAGGCCCAGAACTGGTTCGGATAATCATCACTGGTGTTGGCCGTGAGCGGGAATCGAACTTGGGTCGCCGGGTTTGTAGCGCAGCACGCGAACCTCCACACTACAGCTACACTATATACCGTGTATACATATACACATATATACACACATATAATTACTCATTTGGAATATACATTTCAATTCTAGATTTGAAGCTTTCGTGACTGCAAGGATTCATATTCTTAGGTTTTTTCGGTAAAGTCATTTTTTATTATATTATTATATTATTTTATTTTACTTTCATTAATTTTAATGTTTTACCTACGTGACTTTACCGAAAAAACCTAAGAATACATTTCAATTATAGCCCTCTGCTACAAAAAATTGGCAGGACCCTCCTGCAAAAGTCTCGGGAGACTCAGCATGGCTTTTCTGGGTTTAGAAGCGCAGTGCAATCCTGTCGTGGTGCTGACTCACGGTTAATACTTGCAGCGGCATCAACCTTGATTATTAAAATTATTTTACTGCTATAAATTTCCACATGATAAGCTACTTTGTTGAGCTCTCATTTGTGGCCAGGTGACTACAGAAAAAATTGCTAATAGCTCAATGGACTTTACGGGGTAAGATAAAACTTGATTTGGAGCTTTCGTGACTGCAGGAATTACTTTTTGGTTCTTTCGGTAAAGTCACGTAAAAAGAAAATAAATTAAATAATAGAATACGACGTTTCGATTGCAACACAAGCAATGTACCAGGGTGTTGACTGTTACGTTAGCCGACTCTCTGTGTTGTATTGCATTATATTTCTGAGTTTACTAGGTTAGTTTTTTTCTCATTCATCCGTACCTGATGATGATTGCTTGTGTTGCAATCGAAACGTCGTTTTCTATTATTTTATTTATTTTATTTCTACGTGACTTTACCGAAAGAACCAAAAAGTAAGATAAAAATTATAATTTTTTCTCGTGATGTGTTTACCTTTCTGCACTCCTATTGTGTTACGCTGTAACGATCTGACCCGCCCCCTACTGGACATTTGTGAAAAAGAGCTTAATAGCTCATCGGGATACCTCCAGTGTGAATGATTATATTCTGATTCTGATCGACAGGGAAGCGGCACCGGCTGGATCGAGGTGGAGAATGCGGAGAACAAGCGAGGAATCGTGCCTGAGAACTACGTACAGGCAAGTGCCACCCCCTGCTTCTCCTGCCGGCCAATACAGTTCCAATGACAGCCACATGGGGCCAAAGTGGAAACCGTTGCCACCTCGGGTGTGACCGGTACAGGCTTAATATCCGTGGCTAATACGAGTGAATTATGTGATAATCCACTAATTGAATATCATTCACTGTTACTTGCTGCATAATGAACTCCTGTGGTGGTACCAACCAGTAAAATATATTGTCTGGGCTCATTGGCTATAAGCAGACAGTACACCTTCATATGTGAATGTTGAAACTGGCGCATATTTTACTTCACATGAATTTGATTTTTACACATCTCAGCAGCCAAACGGCCTTCTGACAATACACAATTTCAGCAGCATTGTTTCATCACGAGAAAAATACCGATCGGTTTTGACATGCAAGTGCCTCATCAGCACAGTTCCGCTTTACATATGCTGGTGAACTGCCAGCTATTTATCGACAAGGGCTCTTGTCGCGAGATGTGGGTTCTGGTTTGACGCACAAGTATATAATGCAGAAGTCAATAATGATGAGCATCAATACAATTCAGATTTATATAGCACGTAGTTGCAATTTTATATCATCATCGCGCACACTGATGGTTCCGAACCTTAATGGACCCACAGACAATTGTCAACCCTCAAAGGAATGTTTCACAGATCACGATGCAGCACCATTATAATTTTATATTCTATTCGAAAAAAGTTTTGCTGGCTGCCTGGTACGCAGCGGTGACGCCACTGTGCACATATGGCGCGATGATGCCACCCGCATCCCACCGTGTAGAGCATGGGTTTGTGCGCCGGCCGTGGGCAGTGCTCGTATTTTGAAAAATTCACACTTCTCAGTGTCGCATGTGAAGGGCTCATGAAGCCACCTGGAGCCGCTACATTCACCACGGTGTTGCGAGTTTTTCTTGAATCAAATCGCGCTTCCCAAGTCGTGACAGTTGATCGAATCGGTCGCGGGTGGCGGGCGAGGTGGGGTAGCTGAATCATTAAACGCCTGCTTATGTTTATACTCGTAGGAACCTCCTGGTTACACCAGCCCACAGGGGATTATTGTGTCCATCTGTCGTGCATCCAAAAATGGGAGGGGTGGGGCTGGATGGAGAGGGGAGGGTGGGGAGGGGTTGGGAGGGGCTGGGTGGGGAGGGTAGGGCTGGGTGGGGGGTGGGAGGGGTGGGGCTGGGTGGGGAGGCGCTGGTCACCCCGTGGTGCCCTTATAAAACTCAACGTTTTACCTACTCACGCCGGCTTGTGCCCGCCCTCACAGTCGGCCATATTTGCGGAATAAACCACGCCGCCGTTGACCCTGGCCATTGACCGAGCAACCCAACGTTCCTACCAGCTCCCTCCGCAGGAATGTGTTTTTTATGACTCGTGACTAAATCGGCCTGGCTTTCTCATACAGTGTGCTGGTGTTTTCATTTAAAATGCACTTGTGTGCGTTCCAGCTGACAGGCACGCACGTTTGTTCGCTACTCTGTTGACATGTGCGAGTGTACAAAATTCGCATTCTCGTTGCATCAAGGCGTATTTAAACATAAAATAAAATGGCTTTTGTGACGGAAACATCTTATCGGACTCCACCTGCACGGGTGAGAAAGTGATTCAATAAAGGAAGGAAGTGGGAAGTGACCGTCTGGCAACTTTCTGACGCGCACACCCTGCCAATATGCTGTGTGTGTTTGTGACGCGTTTCACCCATGCTGTCCTTCAAAAAACAGGCACAGTTTATTGCCCCAAGGGACTCTTGTCCGGTTTAAACAAAGGTTATCTGATTCCTGTTTCAGCAATGCATTTCCATTGTCATAGCTCGGTGGCTGGTGCCCAATTTGGCACGACTTTATGGGCTTATGTTACGATTGAATAAATCAGAAACTGCTGGTTTCATATAGAGTAGTATACAATTCACAGCGCTTTTTGTCAATCCACCGTTGGATGAAGGCCTCCTTGTGGCAGAGGTCGCAAACGGGTTTTGATTCCTTACCCGTACCCGTACCCGGCCGCACCAGGGTCGCAAACGGGTATCCTACCCGATATCCGGCCGGGTACGGGTAGCCGGGTATCGGGTAGGGTACGGGTATCGGGTACCCGATTGCGACCTCTGGGATGAAGCCATGTTGCAGGCGCGGGTGGGTTGATTCTAGGAACTTGAATTGTGAGAAGAGACAAGACGTTGGGAAATGAGTGACAAACGGTTACTCACCAGTGACTCATGGCCTTCTCACTCAATGGTTGGGGTGAGTCACGTGCGACTACCCGTACCCGTACCCGGCCGCACCAGGGTCGCAAACGGGTACCCGTACCCGTATGGGTACGGATAGCCGGGTATCGGATAGGGTACGGGTATCGGGTACCCGATTGCGACCTCTGCCTTGTGGCCTGTTGCTCATGGGGTTTGTATGACCATGGTTTGTAAAGAGAGCCCAGGAAGAGGTTGAGGCATCGCTTGCCAATAATGCTAGCCGTGGCTGGAAATCAAACTCAGGATTCATAGCACAGTGCGCTAACCTACTGTGCCATAGCTTTCCCCGATTACTGAACCAGGTGAAATTCTTTGTCTTCTTCATGCGCGAAACCATGGTGACCGTTGTTACATTGGGGTGTTATTAATTCCGTTGCCACACTTTGCCCATTAAATGTCACAGCACCAGGGTCTCATCTGTCCTCATTGGCCGGTGTCTGGTCGCTCAGGGGACTCCCTGCTTGTGGCAGAGGAGGTCTTTGGAGCAACCCCACTGGGATCCAGGGATTAATCCTGAGCAGCCACCTGTGGTTAATTTAGCTTCTCGAGTGTCGCCAGTTTAACCATTGGCAGTGTCAAACCACACATTATTTTTTTCCGTGTTGCTTCACCTTTCTCATTGCTGGCCAGTAAAGGTCGTAGAGGTATAGGAAAGGTCTCACTTTTGTGAGACTCGTGGTAAACGGCCGTTCACACAGCGTGAAGGATTGCCATCTTACGTTGCATCATGCCATCTTCTGAGATTGTTTACAGATGTGAAGTGAGGCTCCGTAAATTAAATGTGAAACTGTGCTGACTGAAGGGTTAGGGTTGCCACTTGTCCTTGCAACCCAGGCATGGGTTTGACCTGGACAGTCTGGAAAATGGCATTTGTGTTAAGGGCAAAATTTAGTTTGTCACGAGATCTTGAACCATATCGCAGCATACTGCACAGTTCTGGTAGACCGAAGCCAGGGGTCGGCAAACTGCTGCTCCGGAGCCGCATGCAGCTCTTTAAGGACTGCTTCGTTAAGTTATTTATTAAGCACCATCTCACATTCACAGCGTGCATTGTGGCTCTTGAAAGATTGCGTTTTTATTTACAGAATTCGAAAGAAAATGCTGCTCTTGTTAATTTTGATTGCCAACCCCTGACCTAGGCTGACGGAGTTATATGGCCGGGTTGGGTCTACAGTGGAAAAGGTGGCAGCCCTAATGAAGGGTATTAGTTGGACCTTGCTCCATCTGCTGAGTTTGATTCATCGTCATGGCTAATATCAGTGGCGAGTGATATACATGGTGTAAGGAAAGCCTCCGTCCAAGAGTGCATTGACAACGGGCTGGTCATTATTTTTACATATTTTTTTTATAACTGGACTCGAGTAACAGCACAGATGGAAATTGCTTGTTGATTAATATATAGGTGAAACCATTCAAACAAAAAATAAGGCTTCAGATTAATTATTTTTCGGTGACACTGGGAAATTTAAGTTCCACTTTTTGCTTGTTGCCAATTTCATATTTTTAGGGAAATGACTGCGTAGGCTTCTCTTGTTATCACGTCGCGTGTAGAGGTTCATACATACTGTACTCGTACAGTGCACGCGTGTCTTCACCCCCATGACAGAACTTGTGGTGCTCATCTGCTCTTTACAGCGTTTAGCCGGTGGTGACAACTCCTCATTCCTATGGCGGGGGCGAGTCTCTCCATTGATCCAACATTTAATTCCCCACAAAGTGATACATTGCTCATTCCATTGACCCCAGAGTGATGCTGGGCCGAGTCTAAAACTATAATCTTTATTTTTTTTATTTACCAGGTAAGGCCCACTGAGCCATATAGTAGCTGCTTTTCAGAAGCGACCTGGCTATCACAAATGATAGCTCAACAAAGTGGCTTATCACGTGGAAATTTATAGCAGCCAAATACTCTGAACGCACGTTGATTCTAAATATGGAGGTAAAAAGCAGAGGACCCGGAGAAAAATCCACGCGACCACGGGGAGAGAGACACGCAAACTCCAAATATACAGCAGCAGGCGTCAGGGTCGGGATCGAACCCACAACCTTCTGTATACCAGGCGAGGTGGTTAACATCTCGCCACCCACTGGCAGAGCCAGTGGGGGGGGGGGGTGGCACGTGCCCCCCCAATGATCTGATTGAAATCCCTAATTTCGATCGAATCATTGGGGTTTATTAGTAATAAATCGGCATTTTGCGACCCCCACTGCCACTGTGTAGCATATTATTACGTGCCAGGGACTCTATGAGATGATAGGACAATAGTCTGAGTCCATAATTGGCAATAAGTAACGGCAAAGCAGTTGTAAGTGACTCACAGAATTGTGCACAGTTGCGTATACAGGACACGACTTCCCTGAAGGCATTCACCTTCAGCGAGCGCGATGCCGATCACACAACACGGTTCGAATTCGACCCTCGATCGATGGCTGCGCCATTGTCGCACACGCGTCGAATAAAAAGCAAAGGACAAGTCCTTACTTACTACCAACTCCTCTATCATTTTTCATTGCTGGAGGGGTTGCCCCCCCTACCTGAAAATCCTGGCTCCGCCATTGTCGACACCGCCGCGCCCAGTCAACCCCCAACCGGGAGCCGTGTGTAAACATCAGCAACGGGGAGATAAAGTAGGCCAGGCGGGATGCTGGCCACCCACCGCTCATGCCAGCCTTGATAAGTTTCTTGCTAACAGTACTTGCCCCAGAAGTCTGGGGAAAGTACTGTATTTTTGCCTTTGTGTGTGAGCGTGGATGTCTTTGCGCGCGAGGAGCGGTAGTGTAGCAGTTTAGCGCCCGAGTTCGATTCCAGCTCACGACCAACACCAGTGACTATTATCTGACCCGGTCCTGGGCCTCCCCTAGGTCGACTCCGCCTCAAATGAGTACCTGGTGTGGTGTGTAAACATCGCTACTGGGGAGACAAAGGCGTCCGGGTGTGGTGCTGGCCACCCACCCCCTCGTGCCGTTCCGGCCTTCATAGGTGCTCGCTAACAGCACTTCCTCCTACAGTCTGTTAAGGCTATGTTAAGACCGATTCATCGGTTCTTTGAGTGTAACGTTGGACATCACACCGAACATCGCACGGTGCAGCCCGACAAAGCATCGGGCAGCTATGCAACGCAGCCACAAAAACCTCTGCAGTAGTACGTCTCACACACCATTATCAGATGGCTTGCTTGGAAATGGCGAGGGAGGACGTGTCCATCCATGATCCGCCAACCCCACTTCCAGATTGCAGTCTGCAGGCTCATCCGTTGCAGATTAGTAAAACTGAACACATTTGTCAATGGCGCTGCCTTTTTTCATGGAGCCATTCATGACGTAGATGTGCCCCTCTGATTCTCTAGACTTCAACATCAGATTGAAAATATACAATAGGCAAATTTTCAGCTGATGGCCCTTCTTCATAGCATAAATATAGTGGCCGGAGAGATGCAATCACCATATGCTACGAAGAAAGGTCATTGCCCGAGCCATTGCCTATGATACATATTTTTTTATTTCGTATGTATGTATGTTGAACTTTCGCACAGTACGTAGCCAATCATGCTAACCGCAGTGTGGTTATTGGACGAATGTATTGAGATCGTGTTAGTTGTGCTCATGCACTACTGTCAACGCAGCGAAAGCAGCAGCATCACCAGGTGCTGTGTTTAACTTTGCAGATGAGTGGCTCCACTTGCAGCAGCGCTGAGGTCACGAGGGTGGCGGTGTGCGTTGTGTGTGCTGCAGGTGTTCAACGAAGAGAGCCTACCTCCACCGGACGATGCACCGACCTGGACAGAGCAGGCGACCTACGACCCAGGAACGTGGCCCAATCAGCAACAAGGTCGAACTTCAGATTAAACTGAAATGCAGTATTATTATTGCCTGTGATGTAAAACAATTGCCGTCACCATGGCCGTGCGCACGTAGCCTTAACTCGGAGTGTTCATCATGAAGTAAACTTTTTATTTTACCAGGTGAGGCTCACTGAGCTATATAGCTCTTTTTCAGAATCGACCTGGCCACAAATGATAGCCCAATGAAGTGGCTTATTATAATTATGTGGACATTCATCGCGGCCAAATATTCTAAATGCATGTTTCTAAATGTGGAGGAAAAAGCCGGAGGACCTGGAGAAAAATCCACGCAACCACGGGGGGAGAACATACAATCTTCCACATATGCAGTAGTCAGGGTCAGGATCGAACCCACGACCTCCTCCATACCAGGCGAGGTAGTTAACATCTCATCACAGTGGCAAGCCATTCATGTCCTCGGGACATGCCTGTCCTCCACAGCACAGAGGCAAGGTTGTGATGTTTTGATTGAATGGTGTTTTACTCTGCACGTTCATTAAAGCGCCAACATTTTCGTCAATACTACTGCCCCAAAGGGTAACCAAAAAATATATTTCTAAAATAGAGATGTTTCAGGCAAGCACCCTCCTTTTCTAGCAGAATTGATTTATGAAGTGTTTTCAGCAGGTATTACGTAGCCGATTGTTTACGTGATGGACTACATTACCAATTAATCGGTTCCATGAATCCGATTAGGAAATTTTGCTTACAGTTTACATAAGCAACTCTCACATGTGATGTTTAAACGTTTGTTATAAGTACGTGATTTATTGCTAAATTGTGCAAGTAACTTTAGCAGTTCACACTGTGAAGTAATTTGTTCGCAGTTCTGAGTAACCTCAAACAGTGATTTTTTTTTTAAACACAACTTAAAAAAATGTAACTGCTTTAACAGATTTTGCTTTCGTTTCACTGCTCATCTAACTCGTACTCCTGCACGAAAAAAACCACATGTCGATACGTTTTAAAACTGCAATGCTTGTTGTTGCTGCTGTTGTGGTTGTCGTTGTTGTCAATCATTACACAGCCTCTCGCCCGATCGCACCTGCAGCAGATTCCGACAGCTGGGAGGACAGCGATGGGGAGGGAGCGAAGGCCGGCTCGCAACGTGGGGTTCCCCAGGGCAGCCCCAGGCAGGGGCGCGCGAACGCAGCCTCCACCCTCCTGGGCCTCAACAGGTGCAAGTCGCCCACGGGAATCGGGACTTCTCACTCCCCCCCCCCTCCCGCAAACTCCCTCCCACTGTATCGTGCTGTTCCTGGGGGCGCAGCAATGAGCCGGCCCCTCTGAGGTCGTGTGCTCACTAACCTGTAGACGTAGTGTCCCCCCTGAATGGGTTCGTAATAGCCGAGTCAGGGTACCAATCCAACCCCACTTCTAAAGTCCTGAATTCACGTCACGTGGTCAATTCGTATCATGATCCCGCGACGTCATTCGTAAGAGCAGGCTATTGTGTGCCAGCGTTGTCCAAGTTTGCCAAAAATAAAATAAAATTAACCCGTAAATTACTCGATTGCAATCATCACGCAGAGCAATCATCTCCCGCGACTGTGAAAACTCGACAGGACCCAGCTGAAAAAGAGACTCGGTGAGGCTTTCTTGGGTCGATAAGCACAATCATAGTGATGGTGTGAGGCAAGAGGTCATGGACGATATGAACACCTCTTATCTCATGTTAATTCAACTTGCCCAATTTCCTTTTACAGATTAATAGGCAAGGTGTACATCAACTGAATATATAACTGCATAGAGCAGCTCTATTGCCGGGCAACTCTGAGGTCCATGCTTTCTTCCCCAATGCTCCCATTAGGCTGGCGCTGCCAATGGGGAAGCTGAATTTGGACAACTACCTCCTGGGCAAGTGCACAGTGACCAGGACTGACAGGATCCCCTTGGTTGTAAGTTGCACTTTCATTCACTCACTCACTCGCATTTACTCAGGCCAAGTGTATGTATCTTGATTTGAAGCTTTCGTGACTGCAGGAATCCATACTCTTTGGTTCTTTCGGTAAAGTCACGTAGGTAGAAAGAATAATATTTCACGACGTTTCGATCGCAAAAACAAGCGACCGTCTTCAGGTGAGAGAATGAGACTGATGTGGATGAGGCATTATATAGACCCGAGAGCGGGGGTGGAGAGAGGGGGGGTTGCCGCATCGAGCAAGAGGGTGGGGCCAGCGATTGTGAGAGATGGACTGTAGGGCATGTGAGCATGAGAGTGCAATCCAAAGGACATGTGAGCATGAGAGTGCAATCCAAAGAGTAAGTGTGTGTGTGTATGTTCAACTTCTTTTGCACCGTACGTAGCCAGCTGTGCTAAACGGAGCTGCGGGGGAAGGACAACAAAACGAAACATAAAAAGCAGTTATAAAGAAAATAGTTTTCAATCTAGATTTAAAAGTCAATCGCTCCAGTGGCATCCTAATATCGTAAGGAAGAGCGTTCCAGACGGCCGCAAAAGCATGCAGTAATTCATTTTTGTTTGATGGCTAATAGAGTACGCTTCTTCTGCAACAGAAACGTGGGTTAATTACCCTGGGTTTCCATAACCGCTTAATTGTAGGTCTAACCCTACCCATGCTGGCCCAAAAGAGCATCTGATTGGCCGAACAACGGAGGATAAATGGGTGCGGCACGTGTTTGGTTTGCCGACAACCGGTAGCAGCGGTGTCAATATCGGCCTGGATGGAGTAAGCTCGTGAAGGATACTACTGGGAAGTTGAAGGCAGCCGCCTTGCAGCAACAACGGGAGGCGGAGGAGTGATGATCACAAGAACGAGTGGAGCGCCGGGCGGCTCAAGCGGTGTGGTGGCGCAGTGGGGAGCGCGAGTGGCACATTTTACAGCCATCTTATTTAGTTAACCCAAAACACCTGGGCCTGTCCCGTGACCTCCTACCGGCCAGCCTTTGAAACTTCAAGTGGCGTCAAAGTGCACCTATCCTGGCATAAATACCGTCATGACATCGCCACCACTTGGTAAGTGACGGCGGTTGTTGTTACCAATGTTGATCTGCCTGTGCATGTGATTGCGTGTGCATGTGTGTGTGCGTGCACAGATGGGCGAGTCAGGCCCTGTGTGGGAGACATCCTCCGATAATCTCGTCTGCGTCATCTCTTCACCAAAGAAATCCACCAAACTGCACGGCATGAAGAGCTTCATCGAGTACCAAATAACCCCTAACGTAAGCACTGGAGTGCTGCATGACAGCGACACACTCTTTTTAAGACACCGATCCCTCTTTTTCCACTGGCACATCCGAGCTGAGCCAGCGTGCCACCCTCCCAATATTGGTGGATTCCCACCGGCTATTTGCCATTCCGATTTGGAACCAAACTAAGATGCGCTGGCCTCACAAGACATCTGAGTCTGACTCGGGGGGCCAAGCAGGGCCAGAAGTGGGGATAATTACACGTTTGGGTTGCGCAGTGGCGAGATGTCAGTTACCTCGCCTGGTATACAGGAGGTCATGGCTTCGATCCCAACCCTGACGCCTGTATATTCGGAGTTTGCGTGTTCTTTCCGTGGTCGCGTGGATTTTTATCCAGGTCCTCCGGGTTTTCACTTCACGTTTAATGCGTTTAGAGTATTTGGCTACTACTATAAATGTCCACGTGATAAGCCACTTCATTGGGTTATCATGTCTGGCCAGGTCGCGTTTGGAAAAGAGCTATATAGCTCAGTGGGCCTTACCTGCTTAAATAAAAAATAGTATCTCGTATATTGTGTGTGATGTCAGCGACACGGCCCACTTCTGCAGTGGAAAAACAGCCTGGCGTCTCGTGAGCCGTGCCAGGCTGGCTCGACACGGCCCTGGCGTGGCTCGGTTGAATAGTGAAAAGTAGATATTAGTTCAGCTGTGCTGAGACGAGAGTCATGCTAGATATGAAAACTCAAGTCCACTATTAGGTCAACCCATGACCTTGAACTCAGGCGTCAAGGGGCCAGCTGCGTGATCTGACATAGACAGACCACCCTTCTTAGATACATCCATCACTGGGTTTTAAACCCATTACTTTAGGAGCTGATGGCTTCTTAACCTGCGCATCAGAGACACCCAACCACAGGGGACAAACCCAGGCCGAAAGAGGTGTGGACCTGCCTCTAGCGCAAAAATGTAAAACATTTTACCTCGGTATCTTGACACGGACATTATGTATGCATGTATGTTGAACTTATTTCGCACAGTACGTAGCCAACCATGCTAATCACTGAGGGAAACCCAGCCCTTCAGCTGTAACCTAGGTCTTCAGGAGGTGCTGCCTTACTGCACTAACTCTGACCCCGTGCCTGACCCTGCAGGACAGCCTAAAACCCGTGTCCCGACGCTACAAACATTTTGATTGGCTGCTGGAGCGGCTGATAAGCAAGTTCTCGGCGATGGTTCTCATCCCGTCGCTCCCCGACAAGCAGGTGGCAGGTGAGTGCTCCCAGCATGCCTCTTGCCCTCGGCATGTCATCATCATCATCTGTGAAACGATTATGAAAAGAACGAGAAAAGAAATCGTACAATAAAACATCAAATGATTGACAAGGTCAGACTAAAGCAATGGGAGCGTCAGCTCGGGATGGGTGACCCCTCCGAGGTTCCGCACACCGCACCCGCAAGGTTTCACTCGGCACGACGAGCCGGAGCCACGTCGACCCTGCCCCCCCTCCCCCCTGTGCCCCCCCCCCCCCGTGCCCCCCCAATCTCCACCTAATCTGCCGCCACATCCCGACACGCAGGGCGCTTTGAGGACGACTTTGTGGCGTTGAGGATGGAGCGGCTGCAGGCGTGGATGTCGCGCATCTGCCTTCACCCCATCCTGTCCTCGAGCTCCGTCTTCCAGCACTTCCTGCACGCCGCCACCGAGAAGGTCGCTCGGGGCTGGGGGTGCCGCACGTCACCAGAGCCACCACAATTGCGTCGTCCGTTGGGTTGAATTATTGTCATGTTGTCATTGTCGTTACTCATTTAAATTTTTACAATGTTTTGTTTCTGTACACTTTTTTTTATCAGCCACACTCCAAAGTATGCATTCATTAAAATGTGAACTCTACCTGTTCCGTCTGTACGGGACAGAGTGTTGCCCCCTCGCGCGCCTGGGCTTTCTACGGGCGCTCCGGTTTTCTCCCACATGTACACACTCGATAAGTGACCGATAACACCTTCACAAATAGAGGACCGCAGAGCTTGGGCAATTGTTGGTGCCGGCTCACCGCGTGGCTGCTGCCTTCCTTGCGCCTCCGAACAGCGTGCGTCGGCGGCGCATTAGAAGTCGAACTTGTTATCAAAGGACCGTGTCACCGACCGCATGACCTCTCATGGCATCATTGGCAAAGGCTGCTCTCGCCGTCATTCCGGTTTCGTGAGTGATTTGTCCGATCTGAGTGTTGTTGGGGGGACGGGGGGTGGGGCGGCCACGGGAGCGGCGCCATTCCTGCGTGGGCTCGTAATCCGCTTCGACCATCGGCCGCCGACTCAAGTGCGCAGCGTTCCAAATAACGAACATCCGTCTCCTTTGAATTACCAGACGTTGCTATAGAAAGCTATTCTCCAGCAGCACCCTCATGGCAAGGCGCTGCCCAGCACATACTATGCCTGTCTTCGATAGACACCCACCCCCAAGGCTGTTGGAGGTGCGTCTGCCATCCATCACAGTCATTTAGCCCATGAGTCTTGGGGCCTGTCCAATGACTCTGTGCCAGCGAGCCTTTGACATCTCGGCACACTGAGTTAGAGTCAACCCCCTTAAGCCAGATTGACATCTGAGTCGTCAGTTGTACAACTTAGTTGCATGCAACTGAATTGCTAATATGTGAACGCCTCTGCAACTGGTTGTGAGCAGTTGTGTAACGAGTTGCTCACAAGTTGAGGCAGATTAAATTTCCAAGCATTGATTTGCTCAGCGATCTGGTTGTGCAAGTGTGGATCTGGCTTTGGGTGATTTAATTCCATCTAATAAATTGATAGGTGGTTGTTGAAATTGAAACATCAACTTTACATTAACCAGCTCCTTGAGACGTATGCTTGTAAACCTACAGAATGCACCACGACGACAAAGACGATAATGTTGATGATGATGATGATGTCGGTGACGAAGTGGTTTCTCTTTACATGTGTTCACCACCAGGAGTGGAAGGAAGGCAAGAGACGTGCGGAGAAGGATGACGCAGTCGGGGGAGCGATATTCTCTAAACTTGAAATGTTCAACGCCGTGGAATTCCACGCAGATGAGATGTGAGTCAGACCCTGCGGGAACACTGTGATCACTACAGGGAGACAGTTAAGTCCACGGGCTGGTGGAATCTCTTGAGGAAGGTTTTCCGTGAGCCCCCCCCCCCCCCCGTTCAAACGGGGCAACCGGTCTGGCAGCCTGAACCTCACGGGAGCCTCGCCGGTAAAACATGACCTTGGGATTTGGGAAACGTTAATCTTTGCAAGGAAGTGGAGCGGTTGTGCAATGGCCAATGCACCGTACTATGAAAACAATGATCTGAATTAAATTCCGGACCACGGATAACATAGACAGCTAGTGACATTAAATTGGTCCAGGTCTCCACCTTCACCAATCCGCATTGACCAGCGTATTGAAGTTTGGCTAAGCAACTCCAATGACCAACATGGCATGGGAAGCGCTGGCATTAAAAAATGAATTATTTTTTAAATATGAATCCTTCTGCCAATTAATTGATTTTCTTTTTGTAAATTAAAAAAAACTCCCAGGTATCTTTTTGGTTTTATAATTCACCGGCACAGTCGATAATCTCCTCGTGTGCATTATCACCGCACACATCTCAACATTTTTGTTTTTTTTTGTTGCGGCTGCACCCGATTCAATAGCCGAATGGCTCACAGGGCTATACCTAAAAAATGAACTTGAACTTGAATGAAATGGCATTTTTAAAATCAAGAACAACAAAGTCCTTTCAAGAACAACAAAGTTATTTCATTGCTCGGTTTATGAAAATAAAACACAACAGCACTCTACTGCCTAAGATTTTCGCGGTTGTGCTCTACAGCTCTCCGATAGGTTTCCGGCTTGCCCGCGTGTTGTTTGACATACGTGTGCTTGCAGATTCTTCAGGAAACTGAAGCGACCAGCTCACGTTCTCGTTGGACCTACGAGACAAAATGACCGCCGTGCCGTGTGCTTTGTGTGTTTTGCAGGGAGAAAAGGGTAGATAATTTCGGGAAGTTTTTCCGTTCAGCGGACGACAGCGTGAAGCAGCTGCTCGCCGTTGGAAACGTGCACTACCGCCGATGCACCACAGGTGCTCCAGACGCCGTGACTGGGCCGTTGTGCGCAGGGTGTGGGCACGTGTGTTCCCGCAGGCTGCGATACCGGGCAGTCTTGGTATAATGTGACTTGTGGCTGCATCTGCGGCATCAAAGCTACGCCGCCTGCTGCGCATATTTAATTCTATGCTTCTATCACCTTAAATCAACAGAGAAGTTTAACCTCTCTAAGTCCTGCCCCCTTACTCTTTAATCCCCACCCCTTCCTGATTAGGATCCACCTATTCCTCTTTGAGCTCCTTTCCTTTTTAGGACCCGCCCCTTATTCTCTAGGCCCTGCCTCTATCTGTTTAGACCCCTCCCCTTCTCCCCAGACGGGGGGTTTTTGGGCTTGTTTGGGTAATGGTGTGGGTTGTGGAAGGGGAGTGGGAGTGTGCTTGCATGGCAGTAGGAGGTAGGGACAGGAGCTAGTGGTGGATGGGGACAATAGGCGTAGGGGTGCGGTGGCTTCCCGATGACCAAAATCCCTCTTAAAGCAGCAATGTAATCATTGTTGATGTGTCTGGGTAGCTGGCTCATGTTGGCACTAATGCTGATCGCCCGTGTCTAAGCTCTTGAGCCAGCGCCACTGAGAGTCAGGTTCTGGATTTGCCAGTGGTGAAATTTTATTCTCAACTGTGGTCATTTCCTTTCTCTTGACCTGGTCACCTATTAAATGCACTCAAGTTCACATGTAAGAGAATATTTATTATATGTGGCCAGGTAGTTCAGTGGTAGAGCAAGCCAAGGCCGTAATTATAATATATATTGGGGGGGGCATCCCCCCCCCCCAATATTCAAATATGCTCAAAATGTCCCCCCCAATATATCGCTATAAAATAGATTCATGTTTATATGATTGTAGTTATGGTTGTATTTTATTAATCCCTAATCTCTGCCGTTACATACAATGAAACAAGAAGAGGTAAAACAGTTAAAACAGAGCAATGTAATACAATACACTATTAGACATTATTGTAAAAATTTATAAAAAGTCCATCCCATGTGTTAGTGATGATTTTTTTTTTATTTTACGGCCTTGGAGCAAGCCGCTCACAATTGGAAGGTTGCGAGTTCAATTCCTGGTTGGCAGGAGCTGACTCAGCCCATCATTCCTCTTGGGTCGATAAATAGGAACCACTTGGTGATGAGGTTAACAATGGTTAACCCTATGGATTAGACTTGCCCACGCCAGAGGAATGTGGAATGTCCATTATTGTATTGGTGGGCTGTAAGCTGGATATGAGCACCATCCCCAGTGCTCATTTGAGCAGGAAATCACTTCGATTTTGATATATTAACTTGATTTGTACTACATTTATCCGCTCCAGGCTCCGTGAGGTTTGTGTTAGCACAAGACAGATGCGCTTTAAAGCCTTCACAGCATGCAGGGGGTAATGGTCTGTGGGTGTTTGAAGACACCCCTTGAAATGTATTTATATTGAACTTCTTTCGCACCGCACGTACCCAACCTTGCTAATCGAAGGTGCAGGGGGAGGACAGCAAACTAAACAGAAAAATAAGTTCTAAAATGTTTTAGTTTTTTATTTAGATTCAAAAGTGCATAGCTACAGTTGCTTCTTAATATGGGAAGGAAAAGCATTCCAGACGGCCGCAGAAGCACATCTGAAAACACGCGATGAGGTGATCGTCTACGTTCGATGGCTAGCTAGAATCCGCTGCGAGTATGACCGGAGTTCACGTGATGGCTTATGATCCTTGACGAGATCAACAAGGTATTGTGGTTCATTTGTAGCAAGTACTTTGTGTAATGAGTGCGACCCACTCTTGCGATGCGAGTCGCCGCAGCCGGTTTAGGGATCACCGGACTCTCCGTGCGAATGGAGAGTTCTTAGTATTCTACTTACGCTTTTCCGTGTCATCTTCCAGAACTTCCCAAGGATTATCGAGGTCTGGGGAAAGCCTTGAAGGACGTTTCACAGTCTTTCAGCATGAGCAACCATCACGGTAAGCACCGTACTACTCGGGACCAACTAACTAACTCGGGACCAACTAAACTTCAAAGGTAGAGGTGCAGCCCTGAAATTGTTCGCTCGAGCAAAGTGCTGACGGAAGGGCCTCCACCAGAGAGGGCGTTATAGAGAGCCCCTGGTAGAAGGTATTTGGCCTACTCTTCCAGGCTGGCAAGTACGTCTTGCAAGGGGTGAGAGTAGTTGCACTGTAGCCCATCATACGCGACCTGCCGATCGATTGGGTTGTTCCCCATTGATGCTGCTGGGTGGACAGAGGCATTGGGGGTGAGTTGGCAATTTAAAAAAACGTGAACTAGTGTTTGAACTGCCGCGCTGGGAGATGGAACCGTAATAATTAAGAGTTTATTTGCAGTTACTGCACGCTAGTTGACGTTTCACGGCGCGTGGCAAACTTCAGTCCCACAAACCCAGTGGATTTTGACTAGAGTGTCAGGCTTATCAATCGCCCACTATCCGGGAACGTGTTAACATTTGGTGGGGGGCTATGCATGGCTGTGATCCAGCATTGTGGAGGCTGCGAGAGTTGGTGGATCACGCACATGTGGAGCTCATTTCCGTACTCTGGTTCTCCAGGAGAAGGCAGTACGGCAAATCGAATAATCTCCATCTGTTTCGATCTGTACAGGGATACGAGGGGGTTGCCCCCTCGCCCGCGTAGGTTTTCTCCGGGTTGCTCCGGTTTCCTCCAATTTGTATAAACACTGGCTGAAGACGTCTTCACGTAAAAGAAAACCGAATGTAGAAGGACCCTCTTGTAGAATATTCCTTGGACTCGGTGTGGCTTAGCTGGACAAATATGTAATAGTAATAATTTTTTATATTTTGTATAATAATAATTCGTCGCGCATAGTCTGCGTAGGATCGTTGCGCCAAGCGTGTGACCTCTTGCGACAGCGTTCGCATAAACTGCTCTTGGCTGCCATATCCGGCGTCTCGAGTGATTTGTTCGATCCACGGATCACGGGTGGGGGGGTCGGGGGCGACCACGGGGAGGGTGGCACCATTCACTTCGAACGTCGACCGCCAACTGAAGTTGCGCAATTTGCTGCAGGAGTTTACGCATCAAGACGGGGCGACGTGTCCACAAAGTGATGGCCGTCTCCCTCGAACTGAGCTCTCGATCACGAGGAGACCCGTAGCAGATGCAATGGTGACATTCCTGTCGAACCATCAGATGCAATAATAATAATATATAATAATAATAATACCAATAATAATTATTAGAAGGTTATGTGAATCAATTGCAATGTGTGTCTGCTGTGATCTCCGCACCCTAATATGGACTCAAATTCTTCTCAAGCTGAGGGGTCGCTCACCAATGCGCTCTCCTTCGCCGGGAAGACCTACACTGAGATTGGGGACCTTGTGGCCAGCCAGGTGAGATTGTGGGCTAAAGTTATCGCTGCTGCTAATCGGTGGCTTAGCGATAGCGTTAATGTCAGTGCACTATGTACACGTGCACAGTTGACCATCGGTTATCCGGCGCACGATTATCCAGCTGCTTCCAACATTATCCGGCACCGTGTACTTGACAAAAAAAGTAGCTTCGCTTGATTTTAGTGTCAAATATATACGGTACATTATACACTACACTTACCAACTTAAACGATGAAAATACTGCAGGTATATACATTTTTCATGACGAAAAACTACAGAAATAACACAATATACAGCGCGATCCGGCGAAAAGTGCATGTAATTCAGCGTTCGCCGGAGCACCAGTCTGAAGGCTATTCCAGTCCAGCGATCGTCAAACGCATGTTGTTGAAACAAGAGCGTAGTACATCACCCCATGCAGAGTCTCTTCGAGATTGGACTGCTAAGTACGGTACAGTAAATACAGTAACTTTTTACAGTAAGATATGTTTTGTCTATTTGTATGTTTATTTATGCCAATTGCATATGGTAAACAAAATTAAAACATTTACAACACCTATAAACATAATGTTACGCAAGAATGTGCAAAATCATGATGTGATTATCCGGCGTTTTTGAAAATCCGGCGCCCCCTTCCCCCCGAAGCCGCTAGATAATCGATGGTTTACTGTACGTTGAACTTCTTTCGCACTGTACATAGCAAACTGTGCTAATCAGATGTGCGGGGGAAGGACACAAAACTGAACACAAAGAGCAGTTCTAAGGAAATTAGTTTTCAATCTAGATTTTAAAGTGCATAGCTCCAGTAGCTTCCTAATATTGGAAAGAAGAGCATCCCAGAGAGCCGTCTTTGTTCGATGGCTTGTTAGAATGCAATAAAATAGATAAGCAGATAATAAGTCTCCTTGGAAAATAAAAAAAATCCGCAAACTCTATCACCCCACGGCCTTCTTGGAGTGCATAATTACAGCGACATTGAGTCAGTCCTGTGCAAGCAAAACTCTAGAACGGTCCAGAGCTTTGCTTGTCTTGAATCAACGCTGCTGAATTTGTGCACTCCCAAAAGGCTGTGTGAATAATGGGTTGTGTAAAAAAAAATACCGTAATTAGTTTTACGTGGAGAGACAGATATATGAAGGAGACGCATGTCTGCTTGTTACGTATATTTTTCACAATAATGGAAATGATTGTTAGATTGGAATGTAGCTCTGTGTCGGTGCTCGTGTAAGTGATGGCATTAGAGTTATAGGTGATACGAACATAAGGGCTAGTTTTGGGTTTCGGTGTTGTCATTTTCAGGTTAGTGCTATGATTATCGTCAGAAAAAACGACATTGCTTGCATTGTGGTTATGGTAATGGTTATTGTTTTATTGTTGGTGTAAATGCTATTGCTGAGGCTATTGTGGGCCATTAGGTTGTTGTTTGGGTTAGCGTTAGGGTTACAATTCCATTGTCAAGAGTTGTATAAAATATTGCGAGAGACAGCGACGGCTTGGTGAGCCCTTCATCCAGCTGACGATTCTTCACGCGGATACGGTTTGAGTCGCGATCGTAAACTGAGCATCCACATTTCAAGTGGAGTTGATGTCTTTAGGAGAAGTGAGTGATGATGTCCTGATATAATTGCAAGCGCACTCGTGGTGTGTTTCTCCAGTCCAAGATGGATCTCCGTCTCTTCCTGGACTCAAGCTGTGAATACAAAAGTCTCCTCTCTGGCTTTCCTGAAATTCTCTCCATTCAAAAGGTGCTTTTCTCCCACAGGAATGATCATTTTAGCTGGGCGGTGGTGGCTATGCGCACGCCTGTGTTCCAGCACCGTGGAGGTGGGGGTTGGAGGATCACAGACAGATGTTGCAAAATTACCTTCCCATGGGAGTTGAGGGTGCCCATTCCCTGGCTTGCCAGGAGAAAGCGGTACAGCAAGTGTGAACTAAAAGCTTCTGTTCAATTTACATGGGATAGAGTGTTACCCCCTCGCATGCATGGGTTTTCTCCAGGTGCTCCAGTTTCCTCCCATATTTAAACACTCATTAATTGGCTGACAACAGTTCGATTTAAAGCTTTCGTGACTGCAGGGATTCATCTTCCTGGTTCTTTCAGTAAAGTCACGTAGAAGGGAAGTAATAAAAAAATAAAAATCAAACATAATAAAACAATTCTCACGACGTTTCGGCCACAACGCAAGCAGCCGTCCTCAGGTGAAACCCTGAGGACGGCTGCTTATTATGTTTTATTTTTATTATTTTATTACTTCCCTTCTATGTGACTTTACCGAAAGAACCAAGAAGATGGCTGACAACATCTTAATATATAGGGGACCGCAGAACTTGGGGGTAGGTGTATTTGGCACTGGCTCACCGAGAGTGAGTGACTACCACGCAGCGCGGTACAAGTTAAAATGATTATTTCTTTGTCGACCTTTGACGACCTTGCTGACTCTCAAGACTCACTCGCTTAGGATGTTTGGCCATTTCCACGTTCATTCTGTTTACATTTGGAGGGAAATTGGAGTTTGCAAAGAGATTCTAGATTTGAAGCTTTCGTGACTGCAAGGATTCGTATTCATCGGTTTTTTCGGTAAAGTCACGTAGGTAAAAAAATAATAATAAATAAAAATAATAGAAATAACAATAGAAATAAAATTATAAATCACGACGTTTCGGAGGCAACACAAGTCTCCGTCATCAGGTGGGACCGTCACAGCTAAATTTACTGTATCAAGTGAGGCAAAATTCCAAGAGACAAGCTCTTAAATACAAGTCCGTGCATACAAAGGAAGAACACTCCACCTGCACACAAACTTACTTAACGTCATCGCAAACACGTGTACCTTCATCATAAAAATCATCATAAAAAAAAATTACTTCTCATCAACATTGAGCAGCTAACCCTGATTTGATCTAAAAGAGCAATGAGCGTCCACACGTCTGCTGGTACCACACGGCGGCCTCGTGAAATGCCGCCTCTACAGCGGCCTTCCGCCAGGCTGTCTGGCCACGACTGGTGGTGCTGCAGTGGCTAGATGTGAATTACCTCGCCAGGCAGACAGGAGGTCGTTGATTTTCGATCCCGACCCTGCATGCTCTCTATTTGGTCGCGTGGATTTTTTTTGACGGGTCCTCCGGTTTTTCCCTCCGCATTTAGAGACATGCGTTTTTGAGTATTTGGCTGCTATACATTTCCACGTAATGATAAGCCACTTCGTTCTGAAAAAAGAGCTACATAGCTGAGTGGGCCTTACCTGGTAAAATGAAATTAGTTTAGTTCTAGTTTTTAGTCTTGCAGGTCACCGCCGGCGGGCCAAATCTCCGCAAGGCAATGCCAACGCCAACGCCGTGTGCTTTGTCCCCGCCGTGGCGTGGTTGCCGCCTCGCCCGTCCGGCAGGCGGGACTCGACAAGATCAAGGAGTGCGACCGGCTGATCCAGATTAACAAGATGGCCGCCGGAGAGAAGGACGGAGTTGTGCAGAGAGTGCACGTCATGTCGCTCGGCCTGCAGGGTGAGGACGAGCACGCGCCCCATCGCCTCCTCTCCGCCCCCCCCCCCCCCACCAGACACCAAAGACAAAGATCCCCGTATAGCCTTATCAGACTGTTGGGGCAAGTGCTGTTAGCGAGCACCTATGAAGGCCCGGAACGGCACACTTTGGGGTGGGTGGCCAGCACCATGCCTGGCCGCCTTTGCCGCCCTAGTGGGGATGTTTATACACTGCACCAGGTAGTTATTGGAGGCTGAGTCTACCTAGGGGAGGTCCAGGGTCGGTTAAGATAATCGTCACCGATGTTGGCCGTGAGCGGGAATCAAACTCGGGTTGCCGGGTTTGTAGCACTGCGCACTAACCGCTCACCGGACACCACCACCGCCCCTCCACCCCTCAATGAGATATTCATACTATGTGCGAAAAAAGTTTTGCTGGCTGGCGCGGGCTGGTGCTGTCATTGTGCACATCTGCGCCATGACGTTGCCCGCATCTCGCGGTGTTGAGCCAGGTTCGTAGGTCATCGTGAAGATGACCTAATATAAGCAACAATTTACTACAGAGGAGTGTTGTTCATCGAGACTTTCCCAATAGAAAACCCGGCCTTATTGATGGAAGTGTTGTACAAAACTTGGCCATAACAAACCAAGGATAATGGGCAAGCCTTCTCGGCCAAGCAGATAACCTCACTCGCCGTGCACGCCGCTCCCGCAGTCGACATCATCACGCGTGACGTACCAATATTATCTCCAATTCAAAAACTGTCGGGGGCAGGAGGGGGGGGGCAATCGCATTTTTGGAAATCTTCACAGGATCCACGCACACACGTCTCGCCGATATTTCTTCCTTTGCGTTAACTTGGGAGGGGGGGGGCCCCCTGCTTGCCGTTGCAGCCGAGGTCAACAACTTCCACGAGAGCCGCATCCGCGACTACAAGGAGAGCGTGCGCCAGCTGCTCTACAATCAGATCCAGCTGCACCAGAAGGCGAGTGGCCCCCTGCCACAGCGCAGAATGCAACACGCCGTCGTTTCGGCGGCCTCGGAGACCAGCGCGCGAGGGCTGCCGGTGCCGCTGCGTTCTCCCGGCGGTAGCGAACCCGGCCCAGTGATGTGGCATAACGATCGATTGGATGCGATCCTGCAGCGAATTATTTATCGATCGCATCGTTGTGTTGTCGTCGCGCCGTGCAATCGGACGCGCTGTGCTGTTGCACGCTTTTTTTCTCGCCCGATTATTGAGCCAGGTCATCGTCACAATCCAACGGTAATCCAATCAAGTGAACGAGTTAGAATTGTGTGGCAACACCGATCACGTGCATACGAGTGCACGGAGAGCGGTTGTTGCAGTGGTTAGCGTGATGCGCTACGAACTCAGCGAACTGAATCGATCATGTTCTCGTACTCGCAGAATTGCATTCGATTGCATTGCACTCGGTTGCATAAAGTGTTTCATCTCAGGCGACTGACGCAACGCAAATTAGTGCAATCCGGTCGCAACCCACAGCAGTTGCAACGAAATTGCACATTTGCATCACGGCCTTTAATCAAACGGAGATCCATAACACCTGGCGACCTGGTCTCGATTCCCAGCCACAGTTGACATCAGTGGCGAAGTGAGATCTAAATAAGTCCCAGGCCACCCCATTCACCAACCCACCACTGAACAGCATCGTCGACACAGCATGGAGAGGGCTCTCATCCAGCATTGGATTTTGAAAGGCTGTGTAATGTTATTAATATGCCCTAAAGGGAGAGAAAAAAATGATTGGGAATATTTCGGGAAATGCTCCTTCTCCATAGCAAAGAAGAAGGCCCACTGCCCGAAACGTCACCTTTTATAATTATATATAAGTATTTATATAGAATATGTTTAGTTTTTTTTGTGAGTGTTGTCTTTCGTGCAAATCGCATCTCGCACAATCGCTGAGGGACAGCAAATGAGTGTGAAGGTGGCAAGCCTTTCCTCTATAGATGCATATTAAGATTTTTTTAAGCCAACCAATGAATGTTATATTTATTTATATCTGTGAAGCCAACACGCCGCTTGCATGTGTTTCAGCACGGCTGTACCACTCGATGTTACCTTGTAGGATTGCTTGATTGCAGGGAGCCACGGTGGTGAGATGTTAACTACCTCGCCTGGCATGCTGCAGCATGTGGGTTCGATCCCGACCCTGATGCCTGTTGTATATTTGGAGTTTGCGTGTCTATCTCCGCGTGGTCGCGTGGATATTTCTCCGGGTCCTTCGGCTTTTCCCTCCGCATTTCGAAACATGTGTTTAGAGAATTTGGCTTCTATAAACTTCCAATTGATAAGCAACTTCGTTGAGCTATCATTTGTGATCAGCTCAGTGGGCCTTACCTGCTAAAATAAAAATGGTTTAAATAGTTTTTAATAGCATTTCGGCACATGGTTTCCGTGTCACTGAACTGATGATGACAACGGTTATTTTTCTTGACACAGATCGCCGAGATGATGAGAGAAGCCTACATGCGGTTCGAATTTGAATCCCAGTGAAGACGAAGAGAACGTGAAGTCGCCCTCTTTATTTTTGGACCGTTATCCTGACTTGCAGTAATTTTTCCATAAACAACCCAACGTTGATAAGAAGAAGAAGAAAGTTACACCAGGCTTTCCCCAGATTTCGGTTTCTGGTGAGAAAAAGAGCTCTTTATATTAGTTCTAAATTGTTCGGAAAATTATCGGTTAAAATAAAATCAATTTAAATAAAAAGTGTCTTTCCAAAAAAACCTACCCGCTGTCGGAATAAAAATGGATTCATCCTTTGTGTCGTTAGACAATTGCTTTGTGGGTGTAGGGAATACAAAGGAGAAATACGCTAAGTGACCAGAGCTAACGCGTGACTTCCACTACGCGATGAGTGCTGCTCTTGATTCATTCATAGATTAAGGCATCACGACTCTGACATTGTTGGCAAAACCAATATGCTAAATATTGATCTGTTGTGGACAGTGCTCAGCGCGGGAGGTAAAATAATGGGTTTTGAGTTTTGTTCCCACAGAATCGTCTCCATCGCCTCTTTAGCTAAGAGGCCCATTGCTGTAACTGGCAATAATTGGAAATGATCCTGCGTCTGAATTCCATCTAATCGTGCATCTCAGAGAATCACGTCAACCGGTGCCGACGGTCGGTACAGAATATCCCTCCAAAACCCCGCTTATTAAAAATGCGCATCGCCAAAAGGGAGAAAAACACTCTGCTGGTCTGCACGATGCGGTCTCACGTGCTCCCTGCGTCCACAACGCGCTGCAGCTCCGTGCCAGAACGAGCCAAACGAATGACGACGTGAGCGCCTCTGCGTTGATGCACCAGTACGGAGCGTCCATGGGGCGTACCGCATTCTCCGCATTTTTGTTTAAAGCGAAAGTTGTTATACGCCTTGGGGAATGCGTCTGTTCTTTGGGAAGACGTGCGTTCATCTCGTTGTTCAGAAGACATTTCCCGGATTTAAAGCAGTGCGTTCATAATCAATTTCTGGGAAGATGGTTTGCCATCGCAGTACATCCCCACCCATGAGGACAAAAGACCAGATGTTCAGAAGCCCCTTGCAGAAGACATCCTTCCCCCATTATAAAGCAGCGTGCTCGTAATCCTCTTCCAGACGATGGTTGTTCATAGTGATACATTGTCTTGCAGATGATGTGCGTTAATCTAATTGTTCAAAATTATCGTATGGAAGACATCTTATCTTTTTAAAGCAGCAACGTCCATAATCATCTGCTAGAGGACTGCTGTCCATAGCAATACAGTATTCTCACGATTATAAAAAAAACTTTATTTTAAGTTATAATTGAACGGAAAGGTTTTTGGGGTGCATCTGTTACTTTCTCACAGCATCTTATTCCCTGGAGAAGCAGGACCTCGAAAACCTCGTGGGCTTTGAGGATAAAATCGAAAGAATTGTAGGTGTGGTTGGAGAAAACGTTACAATAAATCTTGGCGTTCGTGACTGCAGGAATTCACATTCTTGGGGTCTTTCAGTAAAGTCACGTAGATAGGTTCAACGAAGATAACAAAAAACTATCATGTTTCGATCGCAACACGAGCGGTCGTCATCAGGAAAAGGGGTTACAAGAAAGTCAGTCTCGTCGTTCGAAGGCGTCTCCCCTCGCGTGGGAGTTCTGTACGGACTGCACAAACACGGCACTGTAGAATGCAGTGACTGTAAGGTTGAGCTAAAGATTATTAATCCTAATCAAGACACTGATTCTCAAAACCTTTTGAGGACCCATTGTGAAACTCGATGTAATTTGCTATTGAACAAAAAAAAAACGACACAAACACATGCACCTCCAATTAGCACGGTTGGCTAAGTATCGTGCGAAAGAAGTTCAACACGTACATTTGGTAAAAAATGTATTATCTCGGTATTCTACAGTTTTTCAAATTGGCACGTCAATTCCTTTGTAATGTTTTCACTTTTTAACTTGCGAAGGCTCCGTTTTAGTTTTCTTCAGATCCCGGTTTTGGAGTTTTACTCACGGAACGCCACTGCCTACCACCTGGCATGGATTGTATTGCAGTCGTAGCGTGCCAATTGTCGCGCATGGCACGTTTGTACCAAGACCTCTTTGAGTTTGGAAGTTTCGGGGGAAAAGAAAAAATATATATTTTCTTGTAAAAGACTTTGCAATTAAATTTTATTAAACTGAAATGTAAAAAACGCCACCAATTATGATAACATGTGCCTTTACATTTCAACGCTATGAGAAATACAATTGCTGAGCTTATACACGTTACTCTTACAAGAGCAGTGTTTTAAAACGCTGTGCCTAAGAGATGTCAAACATCTCAAAACCTGGAGCGGTGTTCAACCCATGCTCATCTGGTCTTGTGTTCGTCAGCAGTTCCGATCCGGGGTTGGTGGCTCCGGCGTGTGGTGATGCGGCTGAGCGTTAGCCGCTCGGTGTGTGCAGAGGTTCGCGGTTTGAGCCCCGTGGTCCACCCTGGTTAATACTGTTGGGTGTAATTCATCTTTGTTACGACGTGCCTTCCTTCTGCTTCACGTTGGATGTTAATGGATCTTGTGACTGGAGTCATGGTGCAAATTATATATATATTTTAATATACCCGCAGATTACTCGATTGGGAAACGCATCGCAGCTTTGCCCCCTACTAGTAACCGACTACAAACCTACTCAGGCTAGAGGAAGCGTAAGACTTTTACTAATGACCTTGCACGATAAGAACGGCTCGAACACCAAATGGGCTCATTATTTGATTCGACGTGTGCATAAGTCACCTTGCTCATAGAGCGGTGCCTGTTGAGGGCAGTAGAGAAAGCCTCTGACTTTGCTCTGCGCGGATGGCTCCCTTGCGCGAGTGTGCGTTTTATTATATTCCCTCCTACACGCGGCATATGTGAATCAATAGGCCAAACATGCCAAACAAGACCGACACTCTTGAAACAAAACCTCGAGACCACTGGTCGGAATGTCGTTGTAGAAGTGCCAGTATGAAACCCCTTCGTGGTGCGGGTGGAAACATCACGGTGTCGGGATAGGATCAGTCCTGGGGTGTGCCGATCCTCGCGTTTGGCGTTGAGCAGTGCCGCTGGTGGCGTGCCGTCAGTTATCCGCACGTTTTGACCACTGCGCTCCCCCGTAGTCTGGTGACACATTCTAAAAGCAATCGACCCGTTTAAACTATGTGGAACTTATTTTTGGGAAGGCAATACTCGTATGATTATTTAGAAATGTATTCTCTAAAAATTATTACTCAATCCTCTATATATTTTGAAAGCTTAATAGCAGTTACTGTGTATTGGAGTATGGACCATATATTTTGTAAGTGCATTCATAAAAAGTCATCATCACTTTCGCATAGTGTAAGGTAACGAGTCGCATGCATAAGAGTTCCATTTGTGTTCTTGAATATTTACATGCTTTATATTTTTTTGCTGAAGTGCCATAAAATGTTACTTTAAGTCGGGCGAAGAATGCTGCGCTGTTGAGGTATTACGTTCATGGGTGATGATAAAATGGCTTCGGCGGGCAGTCCGTGCCAGTTTACACACGTGACGGTTCTATTCCCGCTGGAGGGGCACGGTCATTTCCGTGCAGGTTTCCAGATCACGCGCCTCCACCTGCTGTCGAGTGGACGTCGGGAAAACCTTGCGGCGAGGGCATCAGTCGCATGACTACATGCCCGGGTGATGTGCTGTGCCACTCGAATGTCTGATCTCACTGCCCAACCCAAATAAGCAGAGTGTTTTAAGGAAAATCAAACACCCAACTCATTTGTAAAGTTATCATCACCGGCGGTGGCTCATGCACGCTTGTAATCCAGCACTGTGGACGCGAATTGTTGGTGGATCACACACAGATGCTGCGAAACTCACTGTGGGCATTCAAATGTGACAAATCCTGCCTCACCAGGGGAACGCAGTAAGGCAGAGATATGGACTCCACCTGTTCCGTCTGAGTTTCCCCCTCGCGCGCTGTTTGGGTTTTCTCCGGACGTGCTGGTTTCCTTCCACATGTAAGCGCTCATTTATCTGGCTCGTAACACCTTAATATGTGGAGGACCGCAGAGCTTGGGCAAATCGTTGGCAAACCGGCTCACCACGTGACTGCTTTCTCCTGTGGTTCTCCGTGCCTCCAGAGTCGTTTTCGCTCTTCGAGAGTGAATACCGTGCGCATTACAAGTTGAACTTATTATAAGTATGGTCAGCGAGCCTTGTCTTCCAAAGGGAGGTCACGTGAATTCGCATGGCTTTACAGTACATGGCAGACGGGGCCTGATAGGTGGCATGTATGCCGGTGCCACGTGCAGTTCAGCCGTTGATGATGATAATTATTCAGAGATAATTTGCTCACGTATCCAAAGAGCTCGCAATTATAATCGCTTTTCTTTGCTTAGTGTAGAGAGTGTAACGCTATTAGATAAAATAGCGATCGAGCTAGTAGCGTGCATTTGTATTTCTTAGGCTCTGCTTAGAGACAAAGTCGTTAAATACCACAAGTGTTTTCATTATAGCAGGTCAGAAATGTAGTTGAGTGTATGTGCAATCAAGTCGATGGAAAGTGCATTGTTTATACGCTCACAAATAGAAGTGTCGGTAATTTGTGATTTCAGAATGTTACAGCGTGAAATTTTTATTAAACGTACCAATTGTTAATTTAATAAAGGGGTGGGTTTTTTTTTCGCTATGCAGCACATATATGCAGTACATATATGCAGTACATAAATTAAAAACTCATTTCTTTAGAACTACTTTTTTGTGTTTAGTTTGTCCTTCCCCGACACCTCCGATTAGCCACGGTTGGCTACGTACGGTGCGAACGAAGTTCAACACACACACATAGTGCGACTTGCAATGAGCGTTTGTGAATGCCCCCCCACCCCCCCACACCCCAATCACCGGGACTCCCTTTTCCATCCGGCTGCTGCGACGGCTTCCTTGGCGCTTGGCAGGCAGAATGGGCACAGCAGCAGCCGCCAGTGGGTGCCCACACACACACAGAGGGTACCTCGTGACGATGCCAATCATTTGCTCACGCAGAGAGAATAAAGTATGTCTTATGCTGATGTCTTAGAGCACAACAACACACAAAAATAAAACTTCTAAACGAGTTTAGGAAATATTGTGCGTAAGCTTGGATTATGTAACGCGTGTCGTCAATGTTCGTTTGTCCCCCACCTCTCACCCCGCCGGAAAAGTTTTTCATTGGTGCAGAAACGGACGTTGAGATGTCGGGCTAGAAATGTGGGCAACCCTTCGATCAATGCGCTTGATTTTCTACGGGCTATTACTCATTCCCCATTCATTCAATGAATTCGTCATCATTAACTGTCATCGATTTCGCCTTCACCAAATTCACGCATCATCAGATTCGTCCCCTCCCCCCCATTGCTGCCTATCATCAATTGTACTCGCCTCATCACCATGACATTCGTAAATTGTACCGTTGCTAATTCTCTGTAGAGAGCCTCGGTTAAGGCGCACACTCCGGTAAGATCCCGCACCTGGCACCTGGAGAGACCTCCACCTGGAGACGATACCTCCACCTGGAGACGATACCTCCACCTGGAGCTTAGAGACCTCCACCTGGAGTCAAGAGACCTCCACCTGGAGCTTAGAGACCTCCACCTGGAGCTTAGAGACCTCCACCTGGAGTCAAGAGACCTCCACCTGGAGCTTAGAGACCTCCACCTGGAGTCAAGAGACCTCCACCTGGAGACGATACCTCCACCTGGAGCTTAGAGATCTCCACCTGGAGTCAAGAGACTTCCACCTGGAGCTTAGAGACCTCCACCTGGAGCTTAGAGACCTCCATCTGGAGCTTAGAGACCTCCACCTGGAGTCAAGAGACCTCCACCTGGAGCTTAGAGACCTCCACCTGGAGACGATACCTCCACCTGGAGCTTAGAGATCTCCACCTGGAGCTTAGAGACCTCCACCTGGAGTCAAGAGACCTCCACCTGGAGCTTAGAGACCTCCACCTGGAGTCAAGAGACCTCCACCTGGAGCTTAGAGACCTCCACCTGGAGACGATACCTCCACCTGGAGCTTAGAGATCTCCACCTGGAGTCAAGAGACTTCCACCTGGAGCTTAGAGACCTCCACCTGGAGCTTAGAGACCTCCATCTGGAGCTTAGAGACCTCCACCTGGAGTCAAGAGACCTCCACCTGGAGACGATACCTCCACCTGGAGCCTAGAGACTCCGAACCTGGGGACTCGAGACCCCACACCTGGAGACGAGACCCCGCACGATGTTTTGCTAACGCCACATTGGGTCGCTCGAGTGGCTCACCTCGTACGCACGTTCCAATGATCCGACGGCGCGTTTATTCTTTCAATTTCGTCGTTTGCTTGATTTGCATTCGCTGCAGATGCTTGCTAGTGACATTTTGCAATTGTGCTATTTTCAACGCCGTCGCATTACGCAGGCGACTGGAAATCCGACTGCGGTTTTCTGGGTGAGACAGTCCAACCCATAAAACTGCGATTGGCTTTTTTTAACTCAATCTTGTACCGAACGCTCCGAATGACGGGCGTCACGGGCAAAATTCCACGAGTTGATAGAAGTTTGTAATTACCCAAAAAATCCAAACACCGTGTTGCGTTTACCATCTCTGCGTGACGACGGTGTCACAACATCGAGGTCTGCTGGCCACGATGTCGGCTGGCTCTGACAAGAGGGCTTCAGGAGTTAAAGATTGTCTAGTTTTGCTGTTCCTCCTCCTCCGTTGAAGGAGCGCAGACCGCAGTGGGTCTACCCTGTGACCAATAGTTTGAGATGCATGGCCATAGTCGCACTACTGTGGCTTGTCTTTAATGTATCTCTAAGAATATCTGTAGGTTTTATGTAGCTAAATGTATGGCTTTGAATTTAGTATATGGTCCATAGTCTGTCTGGCTTGCATTGCCACGATCGAAAACCACTATGGCTTGTGTCTTGAATGCATCTCTACGAATCTCTGCCGGTCTCTACGCATCTCTACGAGTTTTTACATACGTGACTTTACCGAAAAAAACCTAAGAGTATGAATCCTTGCAGTCACAAAAGCTTCAAATCTAGAATCTACGAGTTGACCACGAGGTCCACAAGTCTGCGGCTCGACGTTGACGCTCCATCCGTGGAGGAGACGCGCGCGGCGGCCTGCTAAAGACGTTGGGCGGGAGACGAGTAGCCCCCCGTCTCGCGACGTCCCCTCCCCCCGCCACGTCACGGGTCGCCAACCTGCGGCTACGGAACCGCATGCGGTGGCCCTTTAAGGACTGCTTCGTGACGTCACTCACATTGAAATATTGACGTTTTTACCGAATAAAAAAAGTCTTCTTGTTATTTTGGTTGCCGACCCCCCCCCCCCCCCCCTGCGTTACACGCGATTTCGTGCCACATTAAACTCCACCAATGGCATGACCAGAGCCGTCCGCAGGCTATGGCAAACCGGGGCGACTGTCCTGGGCCCCGCGCTTTGGGGGGGGGGGGGGCGCACCCCGCTATGGACGCCCCTGACCGTCAACCCAGGGGCAATGGACGTCGTTAAATTGAATCCACATGAAGTGGTGACGAACATCAATGTGCCCTCACGTGGGTAAATAAATGATGGATTTCATTGCGTTATTCTGCATAAATGACCACACTCACTACGGTGCTTGGACTCCCATCAGTGGAAGTTGTTCCATTGTATCTGTGTCTTCAACTGCAGGCACCACACAGTAAAGAATAATGTCCAGTTATTTCCTTCTGCGGAATAATATTTAGCACTTAGGAACGCCTCTTTAATGTCACTCATGCAGCGCAGTACAACACAAGAGACAAAGCTAGTGGCTAAGCGTGCGGTCTCGCGCTGTATTCTGTGTGCGCGTGTTCAAAGCCACGAGGTAGCGCCTACACGATGGAGGGGTGAGCATCACCGCTTTAGACTCGGAACGACAGGTCAAGGCACAGAGAACAGCTCTTGTTAGGATTGGGCAGAAGCGCCCTGGGTCTTAAACCGGCATCGTTAGGACATCAAAAAATCCGGTAACTTCACCGAGCGCCACCGCGCCTCCGGGCGAACGAGCTGCACGAGCGAGATGGCTCCGGCGAGTCCATGCAGGCAGAGAAGAGAGGGCGGACACGGCCTTGTCGGCTCGTACCCGAACGCCAGCAGCAAGATGCCAGCCACGGAGTGGCCACACAGTGCCAACAGTCCAACCGCAACCTCCCGCGCATCGTTCGTCCCATCCACCGCCACCTCCCTCTCGTCCGTCTCCTGGCGTCGCAGCAGAGCGAGGGACGAGGCGGCGAGGACGAGCCAGCCCGTGGCCAGACAAGTCCGGGACGTCAGCAGATTGGCGCAGCCCGGAGACTCGCGCAGCGTGACGACGACGGAGGCGCAGGCCGCCGCCTGCGCCAGCAGGAGAACGCCTCCGCTCGAGGTGACGGGATGCCGCCGGTGGAGCCTCCGGGAGAGGACGAAGTCGATCCCGAACAGCGCGGCCGCGAGCAGCGGCACCGCCCCCGAGGCGTCCCGCGGGGACGGGAGCCACCGGGCGGGCGCGCAGCCGGGCCCGTGCGGGGCGCCCAGGAGGCAAGGGCGGTGGCGGTCCGCGAGGCCGGCGCCGCCCGTCACGAGGACGCGGTGCCACCAGAAGGCGGCGGAGAAGAGGAGGTAGATGGAGGTGCACACGCGCAGCGTCTCGGCCGCGCTCCGGTTTCCGGCCCAAGGTTCGCCGCGGCGCCGGTCCTGCGCGTCGACGCCGGCTGTGGCGGCAGCGGTGGCGGCGGTGGTGGGGGGCGCGCCCTGCCACCCGTGGCTGACCGGTGCCAGGGCCAGGGTGAGGCCGTTGGCCAGGATGTTGAGGAGCCTCACCGCTTGGCTCCACGCCGGCTGCTCCGAGAGCGGCTGGTACAGGAACGTGGCGCTCAGCGTCACTACCTCCGCGCATCTGAGCACCGTGGCGGCTGCAGTCATGATTCGCTGCCGCTTGAATTCGAATCGGTTTGTTCTTTTTTACTTTAAACGTTTCTTACAAAGGCTGTGATAAGTATTTGCTGTTGAGGCGTTGGACTGTTGCTCAAGCCTGTTTAAGAACGCCTCCTGGACATCTGTAAAAAAAAAGCTTTTAAAGCGCATTGGATTCCACCAGTTCAAATAAATATTTTGATTCTGAACTGAAAAATGTAAACGAGAGTCTACTCTCCCCGTCGATCGGTCTCTCGTGAGACGTGGAATGTTCGAGTGCAGCTGCTCTAATCTCATTTACACCGCATTTGATCTACCCGTTTGCAGCCGGTCAATGTGCTACGCTTGCTATCATGAGCAGGACGCGAGCCGCATCTTCATTTACTTCGACTTGTTTTCTACGCGTCTGTTTGCTTTCTCTGGACAATCTTCATCTACTGCCGACGATCCCTGCTGCAGATCTCTTGGCTCCGAGCGATCGGTTTCACTTGCTGCGAATTCTACTCTTGGCCTTCATGAGCTAGACGCCAAAGTTTGAGGTCTGCCAGCCACGACGAGAGGGCTTCTGCGGGAGAGTTGGGGTAGCTTTGCTATTTCTTCTCCATTGAATGAGTGCAGGCCACAGTAGGTTTACCACGTGGGCCACCATCTGGGTTGCAAGGCCACAGTCGCAGCACTTCTGTGGCTCGTGTCTTTAATTTTACATTTGTGAAGGAGATTTTGCGCGTTGGCCTGCGGTTGATTCTCTGATGCAATGTGCTGCTGATGTCCGCCGTTGAACGAGGCCTCCCTTTGTTGAACCAGGTCTACCTTTGTTGAACCTGGTCTACATTTGTTGAACCACGTCTCCCTTTGTTCACCCAGGTCTCCCTTTGTTGAACGAGGCCTCCCTTTGTTGAACCAGGTCTCCCTTTGTTGAACCACGTCTCCCTTTGTTGAACCCCGTCTCACTTTGTTGAACAACGTCTCACGTTGTTGAATCAGGTCTTCCTTTTTTTAATCAGGTCTCCCTTTGTTGAATCAGGTCTCCCTTTCTTGAATCAGGTCCCCCTTTGTTGAACCAATTCACCCTTTGTTGAACCACGTCTCCCTTTGTTTACCCAGGTCTCCCTTTGTTGAATCGGGTCTCCCTTTGTTGAACCACGTCTCCCTTTGCTGAATCAGGTCTCACTTTGTTAAATCAGGCCCCCCTTTGTTGAACCGAGACTCCTTTGTTGAACCAGGTCTTTTTAGTAACTCTCACCTAGAAAAACACACACAGTGAAACAATCATAAAACACTGCATTGCAGTAAACGTAAATTAATTATTTGGTGAATATACTTTGGCAGCGGCTTCAAACGAGATGCATTTTTTTATTTATTAAAAGCCGTTTACGGATATGCTAAAACAAAACATTGGAAACTTGCTGAATAACTGCACTGTAACCCTCTGAGATTACCACCAAATTCGTGACTGACCGATGCAAATTCGTGACTGACTGATGCAAATTCGTGACCGACCGATAAAAAATCGTGACCGACCGATTCAAATTCGTGACCGACTGATGAAAATTCGTGACGACTAATGAAAATTCGTGACCGACCGATGCAAATTCGTGACCGACTGATGAAAATTCGTGACGACTAATGAAAATTCGTGACGACTAATGAAAATTCGTGACCGACCGATGCAAATTCGTGCCCGACTGATGAAAATTCGTGACTGACTGATGAAAATTCGTGACTGACCTATGCAAATTCGTGACTGACCAATGCAAACTGTGGAGCGGGAATCTCTCTCTTTGTTACAGCTGCCTCTGTAGAAGCCGTTCTGCCAGCAAGTAGCATGCCGGCCTTGATCATTCACTGTGTAACAAAAACATATGTTTTAGTTCCTTGGTAGTAAGTGTTGTTTTCTAATAGCTTTTGCCTCAAAAGTACAGAATAAGTCATATTAAAAATACTTTTTGAAAAACACGCTTTAATGAAATGTACCGTACGAGTAATGGAAGAACTCCACGACACCAGGAAGTGGCCCCGAAGCTTGCCATAACGTAAGGCGCTGTGGTGATTTAGAGCCAACGTGAGTTGAGCGTGGACAATTAGACCCAAGCCGAAACATAACATATAAAAAAGATTGTTTAAAAATATATATTTTCAATGATAGAATATCGTATTGTCATCAGTATGACATAAGTATACCAAGTTTGCAGTCGATACGACATTGGGAAGTGGGTTAAAATTGAGTTACAAGATTTGAGGATACGACAACAGACAGAGTTGAGGACACAACAGACATAGTGAGTTAAATAAAAGCGTGTAATAATTAAAAAGCGTGTAAAATGGCTATTATTCCCCACAAACTTTGTGACCAGTACAGTTATATTTTGAAATGTACCTATTTTCAATGAGAAAACCTGTGCATTTGTGTCATTCCTTCACATAAAGTCCTGGTCACAAAATCAATGTTTGTGGGGAATAATAGCCATTTTCTATATACAGTACTTTTGAGGCATAAGCTATTAGAAAACAGGACTTACTACCCAGGAACAAAAATCGTGTTACATAATGTTACGTCTTCAACTCAAACACGTTGCACTGTTCACAAAGAGGTCGTGCATGAACATTACAGACTGTCGGGGATGTTTTCAATCAACAAAAACAACAACAATTTCTGATCACAGGCCCAGAGCATCACTAGGCCAGTAACAAACAGCACAGTCTAATAGGTCACACGTTGCTTGGCAAGACGGGGGTTGTTTGTTGTGTCACTCACACAAAGACAAAGTTCCCCCGTGCAGCCTTAACAGACTGTTAGGGCAAGTGCTGTTAGCGAGCACCTATGAAGGGCCGACGCGGCATACGATGGGATGGGTGGCCAGCACGACGCCCGGCCGCCTTTGTCTCCCCAGTGGCGATGTTTACACACCCGCACCAGGTACTCATTGAGTCAGCACACACCACACACACTCGGTGGTCCCTGGCCCTCTCTACTGGGGCCGCCGGTGATCAAGAGTGGTGGAGCCACCGAACAATTTACCTGTGGTAAAGTCACGTAGGTAAAAAAATGAAATTAAAATTAATAAAAATAAAATAATAAAAATCACGACGTTTCGGAGGCAACACAAGTCTCCGTCATCAGGTGGGACCGTCACAGCCAGATTTGCTATATCAAGTAAGGCAGGGATTCCAAGATGCAAGTTCTTAAATACAAGTTAAGGGGGAGGAGAGGGAGGGGAGCTTTTCAGAATGTGGTAGCCAATGAATGGAACGTATTGAGAGGGGGGGGGCAGGGCTAAAAGAGAGCACGAGGTGTACGTGTACGTGGACATGTTTGTGCACAAGCACCTGTTGGTGCACATGATAGAAGAGAACGAAAATGCCCATGTTGTTTTTACCAGTGTTGGCTGACAATCAAATACGAAAAACGTTGGGGATGTTAACACTCGGTCCCACCTGATGACGGAGACTTGTGTTGCCTCCGAAACGTCGTGATTTTAATTATTTTATCTTTATTACTTTTTATTTCATTTTTTTTACCTACGTGACTTTACCGAAAAAACTAAGAGTATGAATCCTTGCAGTCACGAAAGCTTCAAATCTAGAATTTACCTGTGGCCACGTGCGCTCCTGGTGGAGCACCGAAGCCTACCGCTGCCTCGTCACCCCGTGGCACAACACCTGCAGCAGCAGCAGCAGAGCCAGCGGATGGGAAACACCACGTTCCTATGGCGGGGCGATGGATATACCATTGCTCTCGACGGAGACGTCACGATTTCAGCCGCAATGAGTAATATTTAAAAAAGCTTTTTTTTTTAAACACGCTTTAATGAAATGTACCGTGCTAGTAATGGCAGAACTCCACGACTCCAGGAAGTGGCCCTGAGGCTTGGCCATAACGTAAGGAGACCGTGGTGATTTACAGCCAACGTCAGTTGAGCGTGGACAATTAGACCCAAGCCGAAACATAACATCTAAAAAATAATGTAAAAAAATATATACTTTTAATTTTCAATGATAGAATATAGTCTTGTCATCAGTTTGACATAAGTATACCAAGTTTGCAGTCGATACCACATTGGGAAGTGGGTTGAAATTGAGTTACAAGATTTGAGGATATAACAGCCAGAGTGAGTTAATAAAAATCGTGTAATAAATAAGTAATATTTAAAATACTTTATTTTTAAACACGCTTTAATGAAATGTGCCGTACTGGTAATGGAAGAACTCCACTCCAGGAAGTGGCCCCAAGGCTTGGCCATAATGTATAGGGCCGTGGTGATTTACAACCAACGTCAGTTGAGCGTGGACAATTAGAGCCGTAAAAAAGATTGTTTAAAAATATATATTTTTAATTTTTAATGATAGAATATAGTATTGTCATCAGTATGACATGCCTATACCAAGTTTGCAGTCGATACTACATTGGGAAGACGGTTGAAATTGAGTTACAAGATTTGAGGATACGACAACAGAGTTAAATAAAAGCGTGTATAATGTTTTAAAATAAATATTTTTATGGTTTTATGATAGAATATAGTCTTGTCGTCAGTATGACATAAGTATACAAAATTTGCAGTCGATACCACATTGGGAAGTGGGTTAAAATTGAGTTGCAAGATTTGAGGATGCAGAGTCTCTGTTGACCGGCACGACCACAGCCCAAGGCAGACCGCGGTCACCCTCTCGGCTTCCCAGCCCCAGGTTCACGTGGCCAGAGAAGAACGGATAACGATGAACCCCTACACGGGGACCACAGCCCAAAGGCACAAAGACAAAGCTGCCCAGGGTAGCCCGTCAACAGACTTGGGGTAAGTGCTGTGAGCACGCGCCTATGAAGATGTCCCGGCACGACACACCACGCCCGGCCGCCTTTGTCTCCCCAGTGGCGATGTTGACTTACGCGTCCCACCAGGTACAGTACTCGTTTTAGGGCTGAGTCGACCCCAGGGGGAGCCCCAGTACGGGTTCAGATAACCTTGGCACGGACGGCCGCGAACGGGAGTCGAACTCGGGTCGCCGGGTTCGTCGCGGCTCGTGTGTTGAACTTCTTTCGCACCGTACGTAGCCAACCGCGCTAATCGTAGAGCGCTGGGTGGGGGAGGGACAACAAGCTGAACACGAACGGCATCTCAGCGCCACCCTAACCGCTGCGCCACCACTCCCCGAGATCAAGCGCGCGCTCCCTTACCTCGCTCACGCTGCAGCCGCAGAACGCACAATGACGATGCGTGATGGTGGTGGTGATGGTGGTGATGGTGATGATGATGCCCTCTGTGGGTGGAGGTGGGGGAGGAGGAGGGGTGTGTGGAACAGCGCCGCAACGCGTCGGGCGGCTCCAGCCGGGGGCGATCCCTGCGGACGACACGAGGCCGGCCTCCTGGGGGACACTTACACAGCTGTGCGGGGGGTGTAGGGGGGGGTGTGAGGGTGAGGGTGGGGTGTGTGGAGGGGGGGTGGGGTGTGTGGGGTGTGTGACGTGTGTGGGGGGTGTGGGGTGTGGAGGGGGTGTGTGGGGGGTGTATGAGGTGTATGGGGGATGTAGGGTGTATGGGGTGTGTGGAGGGTGTGGGGTGTGTGAGGGGTGTGTGGGGGGGGTGGGGTGTGTGGGGGGGGGGGTGGCGGGTGTGTGGGGGTGTGTGTGTGTGGGGGAGTGTGTGGGGGTGTGGGGGGTGGGGTGTGTGGGGGGGTGTGGGGTGTGTGTGGGGGGGGGGGTGTGAGTGGGGTGTGTGGGGTGTGTGTGGGGTGTGGGGGGTGAGGGGTGTGTGTGGGGGGTTATGGGGGGGTGTGTGGGGTGTGGGTGGGGTGTGGGTGGGGCGTGTGGGGTGTGTGGGGTGACATCACCGCCACTTAGGGGCTAATGTCACTTCTTGTTGTTGTGTAAGGGGTCGGGCTGCCACTTTGATACCACACTCCTCACCAACTCGCAAACCTGTCAACCCCTTATCAGCGCCCTACCTTATTACAGACTAATTCAGACCTTAGTGGTCACCCCGTGCCCCTGCTAAACCTCAACGTTCATGCTACAAAGTCCCATCACAAGGGAGAAACGCACACACATTAAATTCAAATAAAACGTTGCCCGCATTGAAACGGCTGTAACGCCGTATATGGACCTTGGAAACTCAATTTCCCTGTACGAGAATCCGGGGTAAACCGTACGGGTTGACAGCTACGGACAAATATTACTGGTAGGAACATCCTGGTTACACCAGCCCACATGGGATTATTGTGTCCGTCCGTCCGTCGTGAAGGGAGGGGCTGGGTGGGGAGGGAGGGGAGGGTGTGGAGGGGAGGGTGGGGAGGGGCTGGGTGGGGAGGGTGGGGCTGGGTTGGGGGGGGGGCTGGGTTGGTGAGGGGCTGGTCACCCCATGGTGGCCTTATAAAACTCAATGTTTAACCTACTCACGCCGGCTTGTGCCCTCCCTCACAGTCGGGCATATTTGCGGAATACACCACGCCGCCGTTGACCCTGGCCATTGACCGAGCAACCCAACGTTCCTACCAGCTCCCTCCGCAGGAATGTGTTCATTGGGGGCAGCAGTTCTAGATGGTTGTGCACCACACAATCCGTGTTGCCGTTTATACCGCGATAAAGTTCCAGCACAGCGTTGAGTCAGTAACCCTGGCGGTCCGCATAGCCAGACCTCGGTTCGAGATCAGTCAGTTCCTGCCATCAAGTTGCTACGTGTGACAGCTTCACGCAAGCGGCAGCTGTTGTTGCTGTTGGTAGTGGTGGTGGTGTTGGTGGGTTTTGTGATGTTAGTGGTGGTGATTGATGGTTGTGGTGATGATGATGATGGTAGCGATACGTAGTGTTGGTGCTGATGGTGATGGCGGCAATGGTGGGGTTGGTGATGATGGTGGTAGTGGTGGGGTTTGTGATGTTAGTGGTGGTGATTGATGGTTGTGGTGATGATGATGATGGTGGTAGTGGTGGTAATGTTCGTGGTAGTGGGGATTTTAGTCGTGGCAATGGTGCTGATGATGCGAATGGTGACGGTGATGATGGTCGTGATGATGATGTTGGTGATAATTGCGATGTTGGTGGTGGTGGCATTGGTGATGCTAGTGATGTTGATGGTGACAATGATGGTGTCGGTGGTGGGGGATGGCGGTGACTCTGAGCTGTGCTGTCAGGACCGAAGCTGTCTCGAGGAGTGAGTAAGGCGGCCACAGCTCCCGTCTCCCGTTCCCACCCTGTAGGCCAACTCAGCCTTAAGTGAGTCAACCAACCTGTCGGCGTGTGTCAACATAGGCGACGGATTGTCAAGTGGCACACCCACCTCACCCACTCTGGGACTTTGCACTGCTCGTAATTATTGGTGGCATCTCAGAATACCGAGGTCGCAACTGGGCCGACTGCAGAGGTCGCAATCGGGTACCCGATACCCGTACCCTACCCGATACCCGGCTACCCGTACCCGGCCGGGTACGGGTACCTGTTTGCGACCCTGGTGCGGCCGGGTACGGGTAGGCCATGAGTCACTGGTGAGTAACCGTTTGTCACTCATTTCGGGTAGGGAACGAGTACCCATTTGCGACTCTGGTGCGGCCGGGTACGGGTACGGGTAAGGAATCAAAACCCGTTTGCGACCTCTGGCCGACTGTTGGCCCGCTAGCGAGTTGTTACTTTTGTTATGGCAACATACAGGTGTCATGGGTTCTATCGAAACGCACTCTTGAGGATGGAGGCAACACGTTTTATTCACTAAGGGGCCGTCCATAAATGACGTCACGCACCTGGGGGGGGAGGGTCAGACAGTTGTGAAATGTGACGTCACATCTAAATGCGCAACTTTAAATAAATATAGACAACACGTTCAACATCAGAGTTCAGCGCCACATTAAATACGCACTACAATGACAATAGTTTAAAGCGATTTGAAGCATGTTTTATTTTCAAAATGAAAATATGGTTGGGGGGGGGGGGGCAGAGCTTTGTGACGTCATATTTGAGGGGGGTGGGCTGACTTTTTGTGACGCCGTGTGACGAGAGTGGGGGGGGGGGCAAAACTCGTCCAAAATCGCGTGACGTCATTTATGGACGGTCCCAAAGTCGACACTCAACGGGGCAGTTAACGGGCAGCAACGAGGCTGTGAGTTGGGGCAATGTAGGGAGGAGGAGGAGGAGAGTCGATATCAGAGGTCGCAACCGGGTACCCGATACCCGTACCCTACCCGATACCCGGCTACCCTGGTGCGGCCGGGTACGGGTAGGCCGTGAGTCACTGGTGAGTAACTGTTTGTCACTCACTTCCCAACGTCTTGTCTCTTCTCACAATTCAAGTTCCTAGAATCAACCCACCCGCGCCTACAACATGGCTTCATCCCAGAGGTCGCAATCGGGTACCCGATACCCGTACCCTACCCGTACCCGGCCGGGTACGGGTAGGGTACGGGTATGGCCGGGTACCCTGGTGCGGCCGGGTACGGGTAAGGAATCAAAACCCGTTTGCGACCTCTGGTCGATATACAAAGGGGTGAGATTGCAGTTGGAATGCAGTTACACCTGGAAAGGACAGGGAGTGGCTGGGTTGTGAGAGGTCCATCGGAAGTAAAAGGTTTAGGAGTGTAAACAACAGGTTCCCGATTATTACAATTGTGAAGGAATATATTTTTATTATTAAATTGTGTTACCCATTCTGGGTACAAAATATAGACGATTGTCAGCATCTTCTCTTACCGTTCATATGCTGCCAATGCTGTCGCAGCATCACCGAATAATTATCTCTGAGAAAGCGTTACATTCAAGCGCTCAATAAATGCCGATGTTTCACTTTTCACGTGCTACGAAGAAGGACCCATTGCCTTCTTCATAGCGACTTGCAAAAACACAACGGAGGAATATGCGAAGTCGCGGGGGCCAACATGGGAAACAGCTCGCGGGAGCGACGTGAAACAATGGATGAATTTCGATTTAAAGCTTTCGTGACTGCAGGGATTCATCTTCTTGGTTCTTTCGGTAAAGTCACGTATAAGGGAAATAATAAAAAAAATAAAAATTAAACATAATAAAATAATTCTCACGACGTTTCGGCCACAACGCAAGCAGCCGTTCTCAGGTGAAGAACAGGTCTGTCGGGGAGACAGCGTCTTCCCGACAGACCTGTTATTTTATTATGTTTTATTTGTATTATTTTATTATTTCCCTTCTACGTGACTTTACCGAAAGAACCAAGAAGAACAATGGATGAAGGCAGACCAAAAAAACCCGAAGAATCGGCTACAATCTGGGCCTGACCACTGGAACCTCCTCGTTCAGCCGAGCTCCACGGTGAAGTCTGACAGCATGACAGCAAAAAATGGTCCTGTTTGTCTTGGGTCACCATCAACGTAAAATTTTAGCAAATGTGACCGATACGTTGATCGTGATTGGTGAACTCAAGACAAGACGACCACAATGCACTTCTTCAGGAAGTGCTGATGGGTTTGTTGTTGTTATTGCACAATGCACGGAAAACTGAGTGCTTTTCACACCGAGTTTGTATTGATTGAAATGCATGGTTATCCCGGCCTGCGCTCTTATTCTGTTACAATTATGACGGGTTTTTCTCATGATTTACAGATTTCATTGAGGACAGAATGGACAGCCCACAGCACCACCACTCCGTGGTTCTTGACCCAATCACCACAATCGATGACTTCTCCACCTTCACGTAGATCTAGGCAATTCTCAATATTTTCCATTAACAAAAAAAACAATTAACAAGAGCCACAGTTATGTTAATTGTTGTACTGGCATTGCTTCCATAAGCATCTCTATTGCATACTTAAAGGTGTGTGTTCAGCGCACGTTCTGTACGTGTCGGATGAATGTTAATAATGAATGTTAATAATTCCGTAATGCAGCGCCGTGCTGTACACTGAGAAAACGTTTCGTGAACTCTTGACTCAAGGGGAGGACGGGAGCGAGAGAGTGTGGGGTTGAGCACGTAGCGGCATTGTTACACGCAACATGTATACTTACCTGCGTAGCAGCATTGTATGGGTCACGTACACTCACCTCTGGTGTTGGCGTCTTCAGTGTGTAGGGGGCGCAGAACAGTCAAGGGGGCTTTTGAGTGACCGGTGTATGACCCACGACTACAATAACACTGGTCAACAAAAAAAAAAACATTTTCTGGCTTGGACTTTTGCAGCTGTTTTAGACTAATTTCAGGGTGCTGATTCCAAATCTGATCTCAGATTTGCTCTATCACATCTCATTTTATGCTATCGGCATACCCCATTTTCATTGATTTTACCCGAAATTAACTTTGTCACTTATGATTGCAAGTTGTTGCGAGTCAGTGACTGCTTTAGTGTTAAAATATGGTGCTGTATTTTTAGGATAGTGTGTTTATAATATCATTTTATGTAGATATCCACATTTATTTAATATTTTTCTTCTGCAGTTTTTATTGAAAATGCAATATTTGATATCTCAAAAACCTGATGTGATAGACAAAAACTGATGCCAGATTTGGAATCAGCACCCCAAAATTACCTTAAAACCGTTGGAATACCTTATGCCAGAAAAAGTGTGTTGACCAGTGTAATCGTTGACCAGGGGTGAGGGGGTCAGAGCCCACTGAGGGAGGGGACTGGGGGGGGGGGCAAAGGTCAGACCCAGACCCTCTCGAGAGAAGGCGGTTGGGAGAGAGGAGTATAAAAAGGGCAGCAGCTCCCCCAGCGTGAGTCAGTCCGCACTCACCTCAAGACCCGAAGACGTCGAGATAGCGCCCTGGGACTTGCGACCCCCGGCCATTGTCAGGGCAAGGTCCGAACGGCCCAGTGGCGGCACCCGTTACCCTGGCAAGGTCGGGTGAGCATAGCCTCCCCTAGGTCCCTTAGCTGAAGGAATTCCCGATTGCAGAGTATAGTGTGAGGGCACACTAAGTGTGAGGACGTATCCTCTAGGCTATCGGGTGGGAGAGGCCGTTATCTCTCCGTGTTAGGGACGCGCTTATTTCTTTCGGTAAAGTCACGTAGGAAAAAAATTGAAATTAAAATTAATAAAAAATTTAACAATAAAATCACGACGTTTTGGAGGCAACTCAAGTATCCGTCATCAGGTGGGACCGTCAAAGAGCGAATAAACGGTGTTGCCTACAAAGGGACGTCTCTGCCTACTTTGTCAACACTACAAGGATAAGCGAGGGAGACTAGGGTTCTTCCTGGGCCATGCGGCACGATTGCTAATCTCCCGACGGACATGGTTACGCAAAACGGAGGCACCACATTGAGTCAACGTCATACTGACAAACAGCAATCAACGCATGCGGTGCATTACACAGCCTCACTCATGCAAAGCGCGTTGTCAACACGACGTAGGCTTTGTAACGCGCGCGGACTTCGCACGGGGGAAAGGCACAACAGGCACGCGGGGAGGCAGCGATTGGACCAAACGTGCCACGCGATTTAAGGTTTTCGGCAAAACCGGAATGGCTCAGTGGGTTGGTGGAAAGATAGTGTAAACATTTACATCATTATTATTATACATGCAGGCCGTGAAAGCCTCTGTATAAAACGACACCGTATGGTGTATAGACCAATGGATAAAAACGTCGCGTGCCTTCAGCACTCAAATACTCGGCGACGATTGATGAAAGCAGAGGGTTCGCGTTATTTATTTTGCTTGGGTGCGTTCAACATACGTACGTACATTTAATATGTATATATTTCTTAGAGCAGGAACGCTTAGGTAGAAGCTTAAAAAGTGTCCGTGACAAGCCATCCGAAAGCAGATTCGCGTTATTTATTTTGCTTTGTGCGCTTTGCGCCTGATAGGTGTGTTTGCGATACGACTGACACTACAAGGCTTCCTAATAAAGGTATTGACGAAGCCGGTTGTAAGTCATTACTCAGTCAATGGCTAAAGTAAACAATGTTGGCATTCAGCCGCTGTCACTTCGAATGTGAGGCTAAACATCGGCGTGGAAAGGCGACCGTGGAGACAAACGTGCCTGCCGGGGCTCTGGTTACATTCGAGACAAATACAAATATCCCCCATACAGCCTTTAACAGGCTTTTGGGGCGAGTGCTGTTAGCGAGTAGATCCTATGAAGGCTGGCATGGCACACGAGGCCAGCACCACGCCCGGCCGCCTTCGTCTCCCCAGCGGCGAAGTTTACACGTCGCGCCAGGTACTCATTTGAGGCTGAGTCGTCCTAGAGGAGGCCCAGGTACCGGTTCAGTCACTGATGTCGGGCAATGGAACGAGACTGGTGACAGAATGGCAGTCGAAGGAGGGAACGCCATGGAGAGGAAGGAAAGAGCGGCATAGCGAGGAATAGATGAGCCACGTTCATATGCAGCAGTCAAGAATGAGATCTTAGCTGATGGCCCAATCCAGTGCAAAATGGATTCATTGGATGCTTCGGATGACTTGCCACGGTCACTTTTTAAGCTTACACCTCAGATTTTCTGCTCTAAGAAATATATGTTAAATGTATGTTCTTTCGCACCGTACGTAGTCAACCGTGCTAATGGGAGGTGTGGGGGAAGGACAACAAACTAAACACAACAAGCAGTTTTTAAATAAATGAGTTAGAGAGTTAAAAGTGCATAGCTCCAGCAACTTCCTAATACCGGAAGGAAGAGCGTTCCAGACGGCCGCAGAAGCGCATCCGAAAGCGCCACGCGATGCGGTGGCCGGCGTCTTTGTTCGATGGCTCGCAGCCAAAAGCCGCTGCTGCTGCTGCGAGGATGAGTTCCTTGACCAGGTCACCAAAGTATCGTGGTTCATTTGTGGCAAGCACTTTGCGCGCAATGAATGCGACCATATAATGTGTGAAATATAATTCGGATTGAATTGCCAGAAATATTTAATTTGTGTTATTATAATTATTATTATGACTGTTCTCCTTAGATATTAAAGTCATCTTTGTGACCGATGTTGTGACTTATTCGAATCCGGTTCTGTTCTGCAGAATTGAACTATTTTTGCATGCCCTTTATGGGTTGTCAGCAGCTTCAGACACGGAAGCCCAACGACCTATATATGACGGCGTTAATGATAAACCCAAGATAAGTGTTTTAACATGCAACCGTGCAAGTTACAGCCAATCGTATGACTACTCGACTGTACTTGCTGTTGCCCTTTGTAAATTACATATAGCAAAGTACGTGTACGCAAATATTTTAAAGGGAAAACAACGCCGCAATTAAAGCACGCGTGCATACAGCATGCGCATGTTTGTGCGTGTGTGCACGTGTGAGGAGACAGCGTGCGTGCGTTCGCACACGCAGTGCTTAATTGCAGCTGGAATCATTCGGGGGAGCTGGTAGCATAATGGTTGGCGTACTGCGCTCCGAACTCAGAGACCCGCCCGCGTGTGTGGGACGCCGCGGTGGCTAGGAGATGTTAACTACCTCGCCTGGTCTACAGGAGGCCGTGGGTTCGAGCCCGAACCCTGACGCCTGCTGCATATTCGGAGTTTGCGTGTCTCTCATCATCATCATCACTGTGGCTATGAGATGTTAACTACCTCGTCTGGTCTACAGAAGTTCGTGGGTTCGATCCCGACCCTGACGCCTACTGTATATTAGGAGTTTGCGTGTCTCTTTTTCATCATCATCATCATCACCTTGGCTAGGAATGTTAACTACCTCGCCTGGTCTACAGGAAGTCGTAGCTTCGATCCCGACCCTGACGCCTGCTGTATATTCGGAATTTGCGTGTCTCTCTCTCTCATCATCATCACCACTGTGGCTAGGAGATGTTAACTACCTCGCCTGGTATACAGGAGGTCGTGGGTTCGATCCTGACTCTGACGCCATGCTGTATATTAGGAGTGTGCGTGTCTCTCTCCCCCCGTAGTCGCGTGCATTTTTATCTGGGTCCCTCCGCATTTAGAAACACGCGTTTACAATGGTTGGCTGCTATAAATGTCGACGCGATAAAGCCACTTCGTTGGGGCAATCATTTGCGGCCGGGTCGCTTCTGAAAAAAGAGCGACACAGCTCAATGGGCCCTTACCTGCTAAAATTAAAAAAACAATTAGTTCGTAGTAGTTTCACCGTGTTGGGCTGCTCTCCGAATCATCGCGCACGAACAATACGGTTTCAAAAGGAATGCGTTAGCTCGTATCAACCACGCGTGGCGGGCTTGGCTCGACCAGCGCGTGGTGCGTGAGTGTGCCTGGGTGCGAACAAGGTGGTTACAAGGCCAGCGTCGTTACTGCCGTTGGGAGAATTAAATCGTGCGTCGGATCTGTGAGCACCGAGTATGAGAGTTCATGCGAGTTATTGAGTTGCATGGGTACTGGGCCTTTATACAACAACACAAATCCGTAACAATGGCACCCATGTCTGCGCATGCGGGAATCAGCGATTACGGGCAGGAGATTATTTTGGCGGACGGGTCAGTGTGTTGAACTTCTTTCGCACCGTACGTAGCCAACCGTAGCTAATCGGAGGGAGTCAACCCTCGCAGGCTTTCGATCACAGGCAAACGGATGTCCGCGGAATGGACCTGAAGAAATTCCATTTCCCTGCACAAGAATACGGGTAACCCGTGTGGGCTGACACGGCATGATACCGTTCGTGTGGTGGTGGTGGTGTTCCTCTCCCGTTAGAGGAGCGCAGACGACAGTAGGTTTACTCTGCGGTCCACAGTTTGTGTTACATGACCACAACTGCTACTGCCTCTACTCTCTTTAATGTTGAATTTATGAAGGATGGATGTGCATCAGTCATTTGGCTGTTCTGCGTGCGGGCGAACGGCTACACTGGTGTGTCTTGCGAGGAACGTCAAAGTCTCGAGGAGCTTGTGACGTTTATTCCGGACGGCCGCATTGTTGCACTCTGTTCGCGCAGCGTTCAAATACAAATATTGGCGAGATTCTCGACCGGTCGTGGCGACTGCTGTTTGTTTGTGGGTCGTCGATGAGAGCGGTGGCTCTTCATTGCAAGGCCCAGCGGGTCACTGGCGGCCCCCGACAATACACAAACGGTGAAAACACCACCCCCCATCATCATCATCTTCTTAGGGTTTTTCGGTGAAGTCACGTTCATTAATTTTGATGTTTTACCTACGTGACTTTACCGAAAAACCCTAAGAATATGAATCCTTGCAGTCACGAAAGCTTCAAATCTAGAATCATCATCATCCTCGTGCTGCTGCCAAACCCCACAATGGTTTCAAATGGTGTGTTCCAACTTGATGAATAAAAGCGAACGCAGCTACATCAGTAGGTGGCGGTCTATGACAACATTATGCTTGCACAGCCTGTCAACCACAATATAATTCTAGATTTGAAGCTTTCGTGACTGCAAGGAATCATATTCTTAGGTTTTTTCGGTAAAGTCATGTAGGTAAAAAATTAAGCTTCAAATCTAGAATTAACACCCTCTACGGGGAGGAATTCCACCTATCTGTTAGAGTTTTTAACAGACGAGACAAGAAGTCACAGCTTCTCGAGACGCTGGCCTTCCTAAAGAGATGGCGAGATAACAAGGTAATACCCATCGCTTTCACACAAATACTGTTTCTTGGAATTTCTCTCACTTGATACAGCTATCGTGCTGTGACGGTTCCCCTGAAGATGGAAGCTTGTGTTGCCTCCGAAATGTCGTGATTTTTATTTTATTTTACTTTTATTAATTTTAATTTTTCACCTACGTGACTTTACCGAAAAAACCTACGAATATGAACCACAACATAACTGCGTTAAGGGTTGCATTATGTTGTTTTGCAGGCAGTGTGGCGACCCTCAACACACTGACGATGTCTTATCGGCGAAAGTGGGGCCCCCTCTGAAAATGAGTGAAGAACACTGGACTAGCGCCAGTTACGGACGGCGCAGTTCGGAGTGAAACCCACGGAGTGACGCCTCCTTCTTCGTTTTCTCACTTCAACCGATAACAACAACGCGCTGAGTATTCGTGGCAATGTCGACGAACATTCGGGCGACTTTTCACGACCCTCCGTCCTTTTCAGTGCACCTCCACCAACGTGGAAGCAAGGCGAGCAGTAATGTTACGCCGTGCGTTGCGAGGCAACGACGAGCCACTTGCGCTGTACGCAAGTGGCTCGTCGTCCTTCGAAAGGAGTGGGGAACCTTTTTTCTGGCAAGGGCCATTTGGATATTTATATTAACATCATTCGCGGGCTATACAAAATGATCAACTTAAAAATGTGCCTGTTATATTTGGTCAAACATTTAATTAACTCACCCCCAATGTGATGGCTGGAACTGCTTCTCTTTGGCGAGGCGTGTGATGGTAGCTGGCATTGATGATGTTGCTGCTACTCGCAACTGCTTTTCCAGGTTTGCTCCTAGATTTAGTGAATTTCGAGTCCCGCCTGCGGTTGCCTTGGCAGGGCCAGACCCAAATGATTTCGCGGGCCTTATACGGCCCGCGGGCTGGACGTTCCCCACCCCTGTTCTAAAACATAGTTGTCAACCCAATATCAGGGGCGGTTTCTTCATTAGGGCGATTGGGCGACGCACCACCAATGTCATTCAACCACAGAGTCACGCTAGCCGTCACTGTGCCTCTGGATATAGTCCAATCAGCGTCATGTCACGTTCTGTGGAGTACCGCCTCTTTTTGGGCGATTTCACTCCGGCTGAGAATCGCCCCGAGTGGTCCCATAGACTTACATTCAAAGATGTTTTTTTTCGAACGGCGGGCGCTGCAATGCATTCTCTATGGCTTCCGGGAGGGCTCGCACTAACGTGCTTACGTCATCATACGTAAGCACGTTGCATCCAACAATATTATTTGTCGCCACCTAGTGGAATCTTTAATAAAATAAACTTGAGTGGATTGTATTAATAGTGAGTATAGAAACAAACAAGATGTATTGTAAGAGTCACTTTATTTTGCATTAATATTAAAGAAGTGAAGTTGCCTTTACATGCTTAAGCTATTAATTTATCCTTGCATGGGTGGACCTTATCCTTATAAATCAACCAGACAGTTGCCCCCCCTGAGAGATTTTGCAGGAGCCGCCACTGCAACCCATCACGGTTTACCCCGTATTCTCGTACAGGGAAATTGAGTTTTCAGGTCCATACGGCGTATATCCGTTTAAATACGGGCAAAAAAACATGTTTTTGTCTATTTGTTTGTGTTTCTCCCTTGTGATGGGACTTTGTCGGATGAACGTTGAGATGTATAAGGGGCACGGGGTGACCAATGATGTCTGAATTGGTCTGTAATAAGGCAGGCACTGATTAGGGGTGGGCAGGTGTGCTAAAGGTCAAACAGTTGAGCACATTATTTTAATTCGGCAAATCTGGGCTGTGGCATCGGATGTGGCAGCACAGGCAATCCCAACCGTGCCTCTTGATGCCCTTCGGCTTATGTTGGCCTATCACTATCCTAGTCCGCCGGTGTTGTATTTAAGAACTTTTAGTCATCTAATACATGTCTATGGCAGCCAGCCAGCAAAACTTAAAAAAAATCGCATGATGTGAAGAGAGGTAGACACACAGACAAGCACAATGCATGACACCCTAATTCTGAGTTTTACAAAAGCAATTAGGTAGATTTATTTAATTAAGAATTTATCAACAAATGACAAAGTCCTGACATCACAATTGGCCCACGATGACAAGGCCACGAGTTTAAATCCCAGACAGGGTCGTCTCAGCTCATCATCTTCCTGGGTGGATAAAATAGGCTTGTAATGAGCCTCACTCTCTTTTAAGCCACCAGTAGTTGTTGCATTAACAGAATATGGTCCCTGCCACTGCCACATGGAATTTCCACCACTCCCTCAAGACCACTTGCGGAGATGAGCATTTGCCCAATGCTTAAACGAGCATGGGAACATATGATAGGATGCATCGAGGAGACATCCAACACTCGGGCAATGAGGATAACAGAAGAATAAGATTTGTTGCGATCTCGAAACGAACTGCAAAGCTGTTGTACTGCCTTCTGGTCATCCTCAGCAATTAGTGATTTCGAGTTCAATATTAAGGTTAACTATTAACAATACATATATATTTTTAATGGCACCCAAACAAACTAATAATACACCTTACCATGGCTTGAACCAAATCAACGAAACTTGTCTGAAAACCCTGGCTATGCCATCGAGTTAACATTTGCATGACGTTTGATGTAATCATTCGGCAGTCTATTCTCTCTGTAATCAGAGATGCACGGGGGGGGCGGGGGGGGCAACAGGACAAACAAAAGCGAAGGTTGCCCTCCACCACAGCAAAAAAAAAATGTTGTATGGCCATTAAACATCAGACCATTGTGAGATTGTTCATCAATGTATCGTCGTGAATAAACCAACAATTATTGATTTACATACATAGATATCAGAGTATACGATGCATATCGACTTTATAGGCTAATCAACTTTAGATTTGAAGCTTTCGTGACTGCAAGGATTCATATTCTTAGGTTTTTTCGGTAAAGTCACGTATGTAAAAATTTTAAATTAATAAAAGTAAAATATCAATTTTTATTTTTTACCTACGTGACTTCACCGAAATAACCTAAGAATACTAATCAACTTTGTTTCGCAAAATGTCCATTCTCCCTTTTGAGACGTTCATACTTGGGTGTTGTCGCGGTGTGTCACCATGGAGCACCCCAGTGCCTATGGCTAGCATCCATCCCAGCCAGAGAGCATCCACATCTCTCGCGTGCCAGCAAATAAAACAGAAACAAATCACTGGGTTTCTAATTAGAATAACCCTACTTACATTATTTTATTTAACAAAAAAAAAACCCCCAATAGCTCCATCATTTCCTGCACCTAAACCCGCGTAATCGAAAAAATATTACCATGTACGCAATTTGTCCGTTTCTTGGGTGGAGTAAATATATATATTTTATCAGGTAGTTTTCTATACCGTCTTATCAATATGCAAAAAAATAAATGGTGCTTTTTTTAGCAAATAAGCCACATGGAAACCCACTGACGAACATGCAATAGAAGGGTTAATGTGATATACGTTTTAAAAGCCACAAAGCATCAAGGGAAGACCACATCACTCTGCGAACAGATTCGTGAAACATATTATGCACAATACTGTTTTAGGGAATTTACAGGGCTAAAAAAAACAATGATTTTAACGTACTGTCGATTTCCATTTGAGAGTCTAACTAGTGGAGTAACGGTCATAAAGTACCACTGGGGTTAATATTCAGCACAGCTGCCCCACCATTACAAGGCACCTTCTCATGACAAGGACTTTATATAACCGGGGAAGGCTCACAGATTCGGATATACTGTAATCCGAGTCAGGGGTCATTGTTTTCATTGGAGGTTCCTAGCCTATCATAGCAATTCCACATTCCTCTGACGGGCACCAGTCGCTCCAAAAGGATAACCATACCTCGAACTCCCACAAAGTGGTACTCGTTTATTGATGCTGTAAAAATGATGGGAACCCGTCACCCCGTCCCCCAACCATGATAGCAACGCGCATCCAACCAAATCAGTCGAATTCTCTCACCCAGGGCTCGGCAACCTGCATCACCTGAGCCGCATGCGGCTCTTTGGCTCCCCCCTCCCTTGCGGGCAGCAGCCGATTTTCTAAAGAAGAAAAATCCTCATAGATCCTAAACGTAATTTGACGCTAAAATAATAATAATCAATTGAATCAATATGACGGGGAATGGGTCACTATGGAATGTCTTGGTGACAACAATGTACCGTTAAACTGGTATTGTTAAAGAATAACTAGGGGAGGGGGGCTAAATAGACGCAGTTTATTCCATTATTTAGTGTTTGCGTGTGCGTACAAGTAGCTCCGCGTGTGATGCGGCTCTCCAATTATTTTGGTCAACGAAAAAAAACTCCTGCTCTAGCCACACATTTGACCGTGTTGCTGTACTGCTTTGGGATTTACCGCACTCTCCCGAATTCGTAAAACGCTCTGGGAAACGATGCACCCCAAACTTGTGCGATAATTTTTTGTTAATGTAAAAGTGCCTTTTATAATCTGGATACAGTAAATTGCCATGCAGAGCCGTCTCCCAGATTAGGATGACGATTGCGCGGATTTACAATTAAAAGGGTGGAAATGTCTTCTGGAAGAGGATTCCGTACGATCGGTGGGGGTAGTGTTATCTGCACTCTGGCAGGTCGTGTTACAATGGAGAACCGCCTTCTGGATGATCCTGAACAACTGGTTTAATGCACGTCTCCCAGAAGACACAGGTATTCACGTACAATATCATAAACATTCGGCTTAGTTTACTCGGGAAAGTCACACCGAGTCTCAAGATAGTTTTCAAGAGGGCCCTGGGTTGACGATTGCCGTTTCACAATCCAGCATCTTCTCAAATCTGGGGCATTTGGACCGTGATGCTGACACACGATGGCATAACGTCTTGTAATGCAAAGGTGAGTCTTGTAATTCGGTGACTAAGTCGATGCAAACACACCACGCTTCGTTTCGGAGGCTTTTTTCACAGATGTGCACGCCATGCCCTCTGGTGGACCGCGAGATGTCTTGCAGATCACTGTAATGTGAAGTCGTGCCATAACGACGACACAACCTCGACATGAATGCATGGCATCAGCACGGCGCTTTAAGCTTTTTGTAACGTCTCGTCTGTACTGAAATTTGGATCGGTTTACGTTGCTGTATTTTTTTCTCGTTTTGTAATATCTCGCTGTCTCTCCAATACCGTGCCCTATATCCCTGTGCCGTGCTGGTCCATGCATGAACGTTACACATTAGCCAACAATCGTCATGTCATCATAATGGCAGATGAACGAGGCTGCATAATGACGGAACAGAAGCCAAAAAAGCCAAAAAAAGCCACATCTGAGAGGATGACCACCGTGGACGCATTCCCGTTGATGATGACAAAGAATCGACAAGAATCAATTTTGGGGGCAAAGCAATTTTAAACCGCGTGTATCGTTTGGACAAAGAATCGATTTTCATCAGTGGATTGTTCTGGCTCTTAATATTTAGCACGATCGCAGAATTGGTTGATAAATTGCGTTAGAAGTTTCAAGAACCTTACGACCTCAATCTTACCCGTTTTTATTTCATTAGTCTGGCTACAAGTGCTGCCTTGTTTTTTGTTTTAAATGATAATTCACGGCAGGTCGCTCCCACACTGAGACTCGTAAACCTAACGCGTAGGTTTTTGCGGCCGCTATTGCGATTCAGAATTGTTTATTGGGTTTTAAAGCAAGTAAAAGATGCCTCTAAACATTCGGGCAGTTCACCAGCATTGATTCAAGCAATCCTGACTGCTGACAAGGGACACTGAATGTTGAAACCTTGTATTGAATCAATGCTGCTGAAATGACGGCCTCCCATGTCATTTGGACTGATGATTTGTAATACTTTAATTTTTTTGTGTGGAAAGACAGATATGTGAAAGTGACATATTGCCTGCTTTTCCATTTTGTCACTCAACTTTGATCAGATGATTCATTACATAGCCTAACCCAATATAGTATGAATCGGTGAGACTCGTGTTTTTTGACATCGCAGTAACAGGCACTGTTACTTACATCTGTCATCAATCACTGCTCCACATCCGCCCACACCACCGCCAACAATTAACTGCTGGACACCATTGACCCCACGGCTGCAATAGCAACATTGGCCGACGGAACGCGCCTGCAACCTACCGAGGTCCATCGCAGAGATAGACGTCTGTCTACAGAGTAAGAGGTTGCACTTATACAAGTGGCCTTTGGGCGCGCTCCCGCACGACTGCGACCCAAATACTGTGCGTTCAAGCGCGCATTGGTCAAGAGCTGCCAGTACAGCGTCACTGTACCGGTCGCGTGTGCCAAGCAAAACGAACGGAGCCTCGGGCGTGATCTCCGTTTGGCGCGTTCACGCCAAGTCGAAGCACATCGCTCGATTCTCGAATCCCACAAGCAACCATCGCAATAGCTCAGCGCCACCTCCCCCAGGCAACAGCAGGGGGAGTGCGCGCTCCCCCAAGAATTGTTTTCCATGGCTATCACACCGGCAGTCATCCCACGGAGATGCCGAATTGAGTGCAAACACCCAACATGTCAGTTGAGTCATTGAATCCCATATGCATCAGAAGCCGATTTAATTGCGAACGGCTGGCTCCCGGATTAGAAATCAGTATCCCCGCGTCACTGGACCAATGCCGACGTTCGGGACGCCCTCCGAGGCACCCGGCAGCAATGTTCAGATCCCACCGATCTCAACCATTAGGTCGTCTTCAGAGGTACACGTTCAACACGTTCTGCCGCTGGTGTCCGTCAAAAAACCATTCCGACAAATTAAAACGGTGGCAGATTCCATTCTGCGCCGATGTAACCAAGACCTGTTCTTTGGTTAACGTAATAAAAATAATAATTACCCGTCGCATATGCGGGCATACGCAATTGTGCGGTGCATTAGGCCAGACGCAAGCAGAACTGGAAAAAAAAAATCACCCAAGAAAAGCTGCCAGTGGTCAACCGAACTTGGATGGCATGGCCTGCTCGAGGAAGTTTCAGCCTTGCAAAAGCAGCATTGCCATACCATTGCCTTGTCACGCTCGGGAGTTTGTGTTGAAATGTACACTGGCGGTGTTAATCTTGGCACCTTGCCACAAGTGCACACTGGGATGCTGTGCTCGGCATATTTGATAAAGTGTCAAGTCTCCAAGTGCTGCAAGTTACTCTTCTACCATATTTTGCATTTTTCTGACCATCATTGGCTTTAATCATATTGGACCTATTCTAATATTGGCATAAGTTGCAATCGTAAATATGATGAATCTCAACAGGCTCTCGCATACTTAGAACACGGATTACATTTCAATGTTTTCGTACGACCGTGTTAGTACCATCACACCAATCAAAGGCAATTTGAAACTTAAATTTGACTAACACAATTTGGCTTTGCATTGGGCTAAAACAAACGGTGACAACAAATTTTTTGGAATCATTTCAAAATCTCAATTAGGTACCGTTTTAACAATCGACCCGTGTTCGTGCATTCGAACAGGGCTCACGTACAAATCATCTCGCACGGTGCGTGGCGGCATTCAGGTTTAGTCATTACGAACGCCTCATCGGCAAAGACGTGTGCCGTTGAACGCATCCCATCGGCGCGGGCGGCGCGCGTGCCGCGGTCCGTCCGCTCAGCGGCTAGAGCCGGCCGTGTGCGTGAAACGGGGATCCAACTTGAGGTCAAAGTCCTTGAAGTCCCGCGAGGCCTGGGTCCCTAATGCGTCCAGAGCCTTCCGGTTCATCAGCGCGAATCTGCGGTGACATCATCGATCATCATGATGATCATCATCATAACCAATCAATCACCGCACCATGGTTGGCTACGTACGGCGCGAAAGAAGTTCAACGTACATACATACATTAACAACCATCGTGTAGTTGTGGTGCAAGACAGACGGTGATGCACAGCGTTGAAGATTGTCCGTGACACAAGCTAAGGGCGACGCTGCGTTCTGACTTGTATGTATGACGAACTTCTTTCTCACCGTACAGAGCCAACCGTGGCTAATTGGAGGTGCGGGGGGAGGCATAACAAACTAAACACAAAAAGCAGTTCTAAAGAAATGAGCTTTCAATCTATATTTAAAAGTACATAGCTCCCAGTGGCATCCTAATGTTGGAAAGAAGAGCGTTCCAGACGGCTGCAAAAGTGCATCTGAAAGCGTGAAATGCAGTGACTGCCTTGGCGCAAATGCTAAATAAATATAATCAACAATCATAAACATCATCATTATTATCATCTTTGTCATCGTTTATAATCAGCTTTAATTATCATTCATCATGGTCATCATTATCATCACCAATTATCATTCACCATCATCAAACATCAATCATCATTGTCCACACTATCATCAATGTACATGTCCAGCAGCATTCTCAATCCAGTGCTGGATGAAGGCCTTCCCACGCTGTGCGTGTGCGAGTTTTTTTCTTCGACTATATTTAAACGCGCTGGGATAGTGTGCTCGCCACGTGGGTTAGCGGCCTGCTTGAGACATGAACCTCAGGTGGATCTCGTTCCAGGTTGCCCAAAAGTCACACCCCCACACCCTGCCACACGAAAGCGACTCGTCGAAGAAATCAAGCGTGTTTAAGCCCTCGTTTCCTAAGTGCCGTGGGTTTTCAGTGTTGTGCAGTTTAGTTGAACTGCGGAGATATTGAAGAACTTTGCCATTACTCTTCACGCAAGGCTCGATACAATAACCACTGAACTATTGACGGACACTTTTACAAACAGCGTCTCGTTAAATGTTTTGATATTCTCCAGATTATGTGTGTGTGGGTGATCAGACGTGGGGAGCGGTAGTGTAGCGCTTTAAGTGCCGCGCTACGAACCCGGCGACCCGAGTTTGATTCCCGCTCACGGCCAACACCAGTGACGATTATCTGAATCGGTTCTGGGCCTCCCCCTAGGTCGACTCAGCCTCAAAAGATGATTTACATTTATTTGTAAGGCGCCTTCCACGAATGCCTCAAGGCATCTCAAGCCTCAAATGAGTACCTAATGCGTTGTTTAAAAATCGCCACAAAGACGGCTGGGTGTGGTCCTGGTTACTCAACCCCTCGTGTGCCGTGCCGGCCTTCATAGGTGCTCGCTAACAACACTTGCCTCAACAGTCTGTTCAAGGCTATAAGAGGGATCGTCGTCTTTGACCAGACCTGTATACATTCATCGACACCGCGCACAGGTTTCGGAGGCATCTTATAACCCAGTGATTACGACAGTTAAACAGGGAACAAAAGCAACGCGAAAGGGGAGGGAAGACACGAACGACGGCCGATTGGGCCGAGCTTTACAAATCCGAGCTTCGTCTGCGAAATCGTTCACAGGTCACGACGGCAGGGCGCGACGGTCGACTCGTTTGTCCTGCAGTGCCGAGAACGCCACGCGGCGGCTCGTTACTTCAGAGCCGAGGGTTCGCGTGGGGGAATCCGCAGAAAGGAGTCGCAGCGGGCGGCGCGACACGGCATGCTTAGTGCATCGCTCCGATTGACACGCGTGCCGACGTGACGGCCTGGGACAGCAAAGTGGAAAACGCTTTTGCCGTGAACCCCCCCCCACCCCCACCACCACCACTGCAGGGCAGCCACATGGAAGAGTTTGGTGGGTGGACACGTTCTGAGATGATGATATTTATCAGAGAATCGCACTTATTGCGTTACTTTTCCCATTGGCTTTTCCGACCGTGAGAATTTGTTATCACACGGGGATGGTGTGGTCGCTACGAGTGGACCGAGTGGCTGCTTGAGTTGACGAGCCGGGCGGTGGTGGCTATGATGTGGCTATGATGTGGCTATGATGTGGCTATGATGTGGCTATGATGTGGCTATGATGTGGCTATGATGTGGCTATGATGTGGCTATGATGTGGCTATGATGTGGCTATGTGGCTATGATGTGGCTATGATGTGGCTATGATGTGGCCCGTAATCCAGAACTCTGGAGGTGAGGGTTGGTGATCGGCACAAATGTTGTCATGCTCCCTTCCCGTGGGCGTTGACGTATCATACCATGGCTTGCCAGAAGGCAGTGCAGAAAACATGTGGACTATCCGTTCCGTCTGTATGGGATAGAGTGTTTCCGCCTTGCGTGCGTGGATTTTCTCCGGGTGCCCTGGATTCTTCACACATGTAATCACTCATTAATTTGCTGATAACACCTTGATAGGGAACCATGAAGCTTGGGCAATTGTTGGCGCTGGCTCATTGCGTGGCTGCCTTCCCCGCTTGTCTGTGGTTCCTCCTCGCGCCTCTGAGCCGTTCTCTCTCTACGAGAGTGAGCGAACACTGAGCAGCACATTACAAGTTGAAATTATCTATGAAAAGGGAAATTTGTGAATATGTGTGTCTGTTCAAAATATTTAGTGTACTTCCCGACATGCAACAAACTTGAAATTTGCCATGTGGGTACTTTCCAGACTGTGCACTATGCAAAAATTATAAAAATAAACTTTTGTATTTTTTTTGTAGGGGGAGGGGGGCGCAATTATGCATATATTTAGCAGGGCAAGTGAGCTGTGATGTCACATCTGTCATGTGACCCGTGTGCAGAACAGTCGTTTACTGACGTACGCACCCTGAAAGTTGTGTGTGTCTGCAGCAAGCGCGTGTATGTGTACCTATGGACGCGCGTGCGTGTGTGTGGGGGGAGTGGTAGTGTAGTGAATCCAAGTCCCGGGCGAAGTCGGGTAGTAGAGCTAGTTATGAATAAGAGAATGCCTAAATGAAATCCACAGACTAAGGATTGAATAACGTTCCACAGATCATCATCGACTCCACTAACAATCCACCTAACATAAAAAAAATGGTAAATTAACACGGTTGCTATGTAGTGAGCAGCAGAGGGCAGTGTAGCAATTAATCCATTGTTGTACTGTACTTCAATGCTCTCACGTCTATGCTCCTATCGTTCGCCATCCCACGCTGAACCAGTGCGGTGGGTGAGGTGTGGTCAACTAGTCCCCACAATCCGCATGGCACGGGGAGGCCTTCATCCAGCAGTGGATTAACAAAATCAGCTGGACGCGTGTACATGTGTAAGTGTACCCACACACGCACTCCCATATGCCTGTTAAAACACCCCCACCCCGCCCAACCCCCAATAAAGTCCAGGCTGCATGGAATGACGAGACGACTACAGCAGCTGTGGTTGTAATGGAATACTTCACAATGCACTGAGCCCCCCTGGATTCACTGGAGGCTTGTTGCAAACATATGGACAAGTTGACTGAGTGAGCATACATACGTTACAATGTTCATACATACCGCGCAGGTGATTTGGAAAAAAATTATATAATAACGTAGGGAAGCTGCCACCTTCGCTAGACATGAAATCCAGACGTCGGCGGTTCAATTTGATCTCCCGGCGTGGCAGTTAAAACAATGGGGCAAGTTTTCATTAAACTCCCTCCGCCTCTGTCCACCCACAGCAGTATAAATGCGTACAGCAGAGTTAAGTCGATCGGCAATGTCACGCACGGTGGGGGTAGCGTGTGGGTACTCCCATCCCTTCCGAGGCGCTACTGGCCAGCGTGGAAGAGTAGGCCAAAACCTCTTCGAGGGGCTCTCTGGAACACCCAACGCGGAGATGACGCGTTGAAGTCAGCGAGTGTGCAGGTTGTCAGGCGGATCATTAAATCGCAGAATTGTGAGTGATGGTGACTGCTTTGGGAGGGGCCTTCATCTAGCAGCGGATTGAGACCTTGGTTGATGATGATCAGGCTTATTCGAATACCATTGAAAAGTCTAACGTGGTCCTGTCCTGAATGGAGTTCTTTGCGGATGAAAGACAGCACCTTACAGGTTTTCAGTTTCCACTGTGTTGAAGCGGGCGAATGCATTTGCCAACGATGGGCTCCCCCCCTAGGCCCACAGGTAAACCCTTGGGAGGGTTTAATATTTGGTGTGGTTCATTGAATTCACGTAAAGTCACGTAGAAGGGAAATAATAAAATAATAAAAATAAAACATAATTAAATACAATTCTCACGACGTTTTGGCCACAACGCAAGCAGCTGTCCTCAGGTGAAGAACAGGGCTGTCGGAAATATAGTGTCTGAAACACTGTCTCTCTGACAGACCTGTTCTTCACCTGAGGACGGCTGCTTGCGTTGTGGCCGAAACGTCGTGAGAATTGTATTTGATTATGTTTTATTTTTATTATTTTCCTTCTACGTGACTTTACCGAAAGAACCAAGAAGATGAATCCCTGCAGTCACGAAAGCTTTAAATCGAAAAATTTAATTCACGTATTCCAGGCAATGGAGAGCGCAGGGTGCCCTAGACTACCCGGACCCATGCAAGAAGCACATGCGGGCCCCCATCCAACGACGCCCCGAACAAAAATTGAGCAGAAATTGGCATTGAATTCCGCGGCGGATTTGTCACGGAAATATTTTAACCTGTCAAGCACGTCAACATGTGAGCAGCTGGATCGCACTCCCCGTGACAAATGCTGAAGATCGTAAAATCTGGAGAGCGTGTGTTTTGGCCACCAACCGTCAGCTATGAGGATGAAACGTGACAAAAAGGTTGACATCAAACCGGGTGCCTAATACGACCGCACAGGTTTTTGCGGTTACGCTTTAAAGTTCTCTGATGCGTTTATATGCTCTCGTTTTGTATCATACAGCTATAGTGTGCCTGATGATTGTAAAACAGCCTATGGGCAATCCTTGAAAACGAGGCGGGGTGGAAAACAATCAAGATGACTGTAAAGCAATATCCAGTCGCAAAAAAAAACTAAACTAACTTGCATCTTATAGTAGTAGGTTTTTACCCTTTAAACTGGTACAAAACTGACACCTTTATACAAGGCATCATGTTTGCAATAACCACAACACAAGTAGTCAAAATGCAAACAAAAAGAAACAACTCTGATGATGATAATGATATGCACTGTCCTTGAAGTTGATTGGTCCACACCCGAGACAGCTTTCTTTAGAGCCTAGTCTCTATTGGTGTTGGACCAGATGATAAAGGTGTCAGTTTTGTACCAGTTTAAAGGGTAAAAACTTACTACTATATTTTGCCACTGGTAAAGGAGGTCTCATAGTGTAAATAACTTGCGTCTTGTTCAGAAGCAGGATTCTTCCTCAGCACGAAAGCCATCGGGACTCAAAACCCAGGCCACAGTATCATCACATCACCCACGACGACAGTTTGTAATAGTGATTTTAAGCTTTTGTGACTGCAGGAATCCATACTCTTTGGTTCTTTCGGTAAAGTCACGTAGGTAGAAAATAAAAGAAATCACGACGTTTTGGGTGCAGCACAAGCATCCGTCATCACCCGATGACTTTATGACTTTACCGAAAGAACCAAAAAGTATAGTTTGTAATAGCTACAGCTTTTTTTTTAAAATGAGAAGAAAATATGTCTCGGCTGCCTCGACCCACCGTAAGCGTTTGACACGACAGATCATCTTTTGCTCGTCTCAAGATTTTAAGACTGCACCCCGTCAAGTGAAAAGGTCACCGGCTGGTTTTCAAGTTAACTCGAGGGAAAGCGATGAAAATATGGCAGCAACGTATCAAATGTCTCCCGCGATCTACAGGGGAATTCCTTGCGGTGCAGTGCTCGGTGTGTTCCTGGCTAACCATTGACTGTATTAGTTCGGAGTTGACCCACTTCACACTTCGTTGTTATTCTGAAGAATGTTATTTGACAAGCGTCATCGGGAAGCTCACCGAGATCCGGAGGAACGCTGCAGAGTGGAACAATGTGGATGTCCAAAATAAACGCCTCATCGTTCCTCAGTGCAGAGCACTGTATTGGATCTCATCCCGACTTCCTGGAGTTTCCCGATGATGCTTGATGCAGTTTCAAGCGAAACATCGCGTATCTGATTGCTGCCGAGTTTGTTGTCCCTTCTCCTGCACCTCCAATAAGTACGGTTGTCTATGTACGGTACGAAAGAAGTTCATCATACAGTAAAACCTTGGATTGCGAGTAACTTGGTCTGCGAGTGTTTTGCAACACAAGCAATTTTTTTAAATAAATATTAATTTGATAAACAAGCGAGGTCTTGCAATACGATTAGTACGTATGGCTCTCATGATATTGTCTTTTCCGAGACCAAGGTGCTCTGCAAACCTTCTGGCCACCACCAAAGGTTTGTGCATGAAGCCATCCAGATATACAAACATAGACATAACTTCAACCGTGATGATGGGTACAAATTGAGAAATCATTGGAAATGTGTTATTAACCATGTAAAAAAGATTTCATTATGCATATTTGTACCATCTTATTTGACAGGTACTAGTCTATTTTACCGAGTTGTTGACATCCCCAGCGTTTAACAGCGCTGCTACTTTTTTGGTTTTGGAAGCCAACACCGACCCTAATTCTTGCGGAGGTGCTGAACAGCTGTACCTTCCCTTCTAGCCCCACCCACATTCCCCCTTCTAGCCCCGCCCACCTTCTCCTTCTAGCCCCGCCCACCTCCCCCCCCCACCCTCCCAGTCCCTGACTGCCACATTTAGATAAGCTCCTCCCCCCTCCCCTTAACCAGTATATAGAATCTTGTCTCTTGGATTTCCCTTCACTTGATACAGTAAATTTGGCTGTGACGGTCCCACCTGAAGACGGAGACTTGTGTTGCCTCCGAAACGTCGTGATTTAATTGAGTTATTTTCATTTATTAGTATTTTATTTTATTATTATTATTTTTGACCTACATGACTTTACCAAAAAAACCTAAGAGTATAGTACGTATACGCTTTGTCTGCCGAGCGTCACGTGATCTATATATACGAGTGCTTTGGATTACAAACACGTTTCCGGAACGAATTATGCTCGCAATCCAAGGTTTTACTGTAACATACATTTGGTTGTGATAACTTTTCTTCAACTCATTGGTGAGTAGTGAATTTAAATAACTGATGCTCTAATACGTGTGTAGGTGTGACAAATTAATTTGTTTGGCTCTTTCAGATGGTGTAGGGTTCTTACAGAAATTTGTCCACATGTATTATGAACAATTATGATGATCTTGACTTAAAGCTTTCGTGACTGCAGGAATTCATACTCTTTGGGTCTTTCGGTAAAGTCACGTTATTAATATTATATTATTATGATATTTTGCTGATCATAAGTCCGTGACAGACATGATCGTCGTCAATTTGCCTTTGCGATTGATGTACAATCTGTGGTATATTAAGCTGTCGAAACTGCACGAGTGGTACGAGCGTAGTTTGCATAGAAATTGCTCGTTACAAACATATTTACATTGAGCGTGAGAACGAATTTCGATCGCCGAATGGATAAGCTGATGCTTCCCAACATTTTCACCGGGGGCAGACAAATTCACCCGTTGTTTTCTCTCCTTCTCGACGGCTTCTCGCTCACGACGTACCTTCCCTTGGTGAGACGCAGCAGAAACCTCCAGTAGGACGGCCTCAGGTTGTGCACCTCCATGACGGCCTTCAAAAAACCCACACAGAGAGAGCGAGAGACAACAACGAATGGCCCATGCGCCTGCGTCGTGGCAAGCGCTCCCACCGGGCACCTACAGAGCCTAGAGTCGTGTCACGTCCTGATGTGGTTGAGATGTGTAAGTAGGTATGTTGAGATGTGTAAGTAGGTACTTTGGTCACTTTGGTCTCCTTGGGCGCCGTGGTGGCGGGATGTTAACTCCATCGCATGTTTAACACGTAGGCTTTCGCGACCAATATCATCCATAATACAGGTTTCTTGGATTAGATCGCGTTGGCATGGAATGCAGGAGGACTCTTCTTGGTTCTTTCGGTAAAGTCACGTAGAAGGGAAATAATAAAATAAGAAGAACAGGTCTGTCGAGAAGACAGAGTCTGAATTTCAGAAGACAGAGTCTGAATTTTAGACTCTGTCTTCTCGACAGACCTGTTCTTCACCTGAGGACGGCTGCTTGCGTTGTGTCCGAAACGTCGTGAGAATTATTTAATAATGTTTTATTTTTATTATTTTATTATTTCCATTCTACGTGACTTTACCGAAAGAACCAAGAAGATGAATCCCTGCCGTCACGAAAGCTTTAAATCGAAATTTAATGCAGGAGGACCTTGGTTCGATCCAGACCCTGACGACACCTGTATATTTGGGGTTTGCATGTTTTCCCCGTGGTCTCGCAGATATTTCTCCAGGTCCTCTGGTTTTTCCCTCTACATTTAGAATCAACATCACACGTTTAGAGTATCTGTCTGCTGTAAAATTTCCACATGATGATAAGCCACTTCGTTGAGATATCAGTTGTGGCCAGGTCGCTTCTGAAAAATAGTTCAGTGGACCTTACCTGGATAAATAAAGATAGTTTATGTAATTTTTGTTAGTTTTTTTGCTGACCCGGTCACGTAAATACATGTCCAGCATTTTTATCAACCCACTGCTGGATGAGGGACTCCCCCGTGCCATGTGCGTCGCGATGGGTAATAATTCAGCCTGGCCACACCGATGACCGCACACACACAAAATACCACCACAATAAATTTGGTTTCGAGACTTAATTTGGCTACATTCCTTCGCTTGAACGAAAATATCTGTTTGACTGCCACACGAAAAACATTCCTATCACACGGGAGGGCAAGCGGGAATGTGCTGCCCATCTGTTGTGTGGATTAGGTCACTTTTATTTTGGTATTTTTCATTTATTTTTCTCTGATGTGTTATGTCTGTCACGGAAAGGGTGCGTTTTTTTTCTTGATGAAACCAGACTTAAGAGCTTATTTGCTCACGAGATACTTCAAAATAAACTTAACTCAACTTGAAGGGACCCCAGAGGTAGCTCTGTAATATCCGCTTCTGTGGGCCTTTCTCAAACGTGCAGGGTTTGCGCTGCTCCGTGACAAATCAGAATCGATACCTGACACCGATAGCGCAATCGGAATACAATTTCAGGGGGGGGGAGGGTAGGGAGGTAATTGACTTGTTGTGTAAATTACCGCTTGGAAACAGATGGCGGTGGAGATGGCGTAGATGATGGTGTCAGCGTGCGGGAAGTACGGGAAGCTGCCCGCCTCGATCCCCTTGAAGTACAGCGTCTAGACGGTAGGCGCAGGTGACGTTATGTGAGAAATTACTCATTGTGTCAATAAACTCTAAAGTGCCCCGTAGTTTTTTTTTTACGTGGATCGCTCTTGCAACGGTGGCTAGCAATATGATTTAACAGGGCTGATGAGACCCACAAGGTAGAAGCCGGCTCAGAGTTTGCTTGTTTAAAAAAGAAAACGCTGCTGGAAAACATTTTTCCCAAAGGCCAAAAGGCCGATGGACTGAAAAAAAAACCCCAGACATTTTCTGTCTTTTTAAATCCTTTATATTAAGTTCACTTGCTTGCTTGCGCGCTTACGACCGTGCAAATCTTTCGGTCGTTTTTTAACCCACTTCCCGTGATACAATCGAGCTGACATTTTGCACACAGACTCGTTGTGCGTGACAATTTATTTTCGTGAAATTTTTTTTCCAAAATGTTACACTTTTTAGGAAAAAATTAATTATATTTAATTACCAATTGCTTAATGGTGGCAGGCAATCATCTGACCCATAGGTGGCAGCCATCTCAAGCCAGAGGACGAGAGGACTCTAGCCGCCACGCATATAAAGGATTTATAGTGAAAAACTTAGTTTTTACGGGTTAATTTTTTCATTGTTATATTTGGGGAAATGCCTGCATTAACATGTGGAGCAAGTCAACATGAGGACAAAGTGAATATGTTCACGTGGCTGAGAAATCGGGGGAAAGCATCAGAATACATCGCAAGCACGATGTGCTTGCCTTCACAGAATTCTGGTAAAGCCCACCACCATGAAATAAAAGAGGCAACAAGAATTAGTCAAATGAACTCCCAATTTGCCCCCTTTGCTCAATCAAGCAACGTCGTGGTGCTCATCTCCACTGGATGGCTCCGAGCCTGAACGTTCCCATGATGGGGGCCAGTTTATCCGCACAATTTATTTCCCACGGCACCACGAGATGCTTAGACATCTCGCATGGTGAAACGGCCCCGTGTTCTACTTGATCTATTGCCCGCGTGAGGGATGCTAGGCTGGAAGCATTTCATCAACAAAGCGTTGTTTTCGTGCCTGAGCTGAGCAGCCTACCTCCACAAGTTTGGAGGACAGGTACATGGAGATGGAGGTGCTCTTGTAGAACATCATCGACAGGCCGGCAACAAAGCCTACACAACAGAACAAGGGTATCCTTCATTGATAACGTGAAACACATGGGATACGGAACCGTGCTCTCACACTGGCCCACTGCCTTGTCTGTGAGGCTTACATGTGTAGAGAAGTTCCTGACGTACGTACTCGTAGACGGAGGTAAGTTAAGGGCTTCCGCCAGGGTTAATTAAAGCTATCAATATTACACAGCAGGGTACACAACTCCCAGGGGCTAGGGGTCCTACTCTGAGTCCGGGTCCCTGCCGGCTAGCTCCGGTCTCTCTCTCTCATGTCGGATCGTGGACTCTGCCGACTCCACCGACCGGAGAGAGAAGCACCTCTACGGCTACCACTGGCTTCTCCCCAGACTCCCTATTCGATCCCTCTCTCTACCCCTGGTTCCCTCTTCACCCTGTTTACTTTACCTGTTCCCACAGTGACCCCGCTTACGTCACTGGGTATCCCTTAAATAACCTAGGAGACGTGACGTCATCGCACTGAACGGCACACCTGACGTGGCCTGGTGGCCGCGTGTAAGGATTGCAGCGATGAGGACAGGCAGGGTCAAGTGGGGTAACTGGGTGAGGAGTCAAGGCAGGGAGGGGGGGGTATGGAAGAACCCGCGAGGTGCTAGCGAGGCGAGGAAAAAACTCCGACAGAAGAGGGTTCTGGAAAAGGGGCGTGGCCCAGCCGAAGTGAGATATAAGGGAGCGCGTAGCGGGGCTCGGGGCTGCCGTGGGGATTCGGGGTCCGGGCCGTCATCGCACTCATCGCTGTGGATCGCCCTCATCGTCTTGGAAGGCTGGTGAAGGGAGTTATACATCTTTGCCGTGGCTACCACATCGACGGCTTCTATATAGTCAGTCAGCTGTATAGCGAGCATCGTGTAGCAGCTACATGGAGTGACCCAGTTGTATATAGTCAACCTGCGTCCACCTGATAATATGTCAAGTCGGGTGGACTATTTATATAATAAATATATATATATAACTTCAGCAAGACTGCGTCTCTGAGTGCTACATTACACGTTGTCAAAAGTCAATGTGCGCCTGTACTCAAACGCACACTGGGTGGTGCTCATCTTCAGAGGTTATCTCGTGTCAGCGATGGAAATTCCACATTACTATGGTAGGGCCTATACTCCCCTTTACAAAACCACCTCCCACTGATGACATTCTATGAAATGGTGACGTCCCACTAGGTGGTAGGTAATTTTATATACCCTGGAGGGATGATGGCATGAGTTGATACCGGCAAAACATTTGAGCCCATCATTTCATTACAGAGAGTTCTGCTGGCCTAAGCAATAGTTTATGATCATATCGATTCAACTTTTATGTTTGTTATTTCTTCTCTGAACTAGCCGATATGAAAAATATAATGTAAATAATACTTTAAATAATGTATTTACACGATGGTAATCAAGATATTTGTACACTTGGTTACATGATGATGATTCACGATGCATCGTGCCTGGGCCATTTGCAAACCCGGGTCAGTGATTCTATTGGCTTTAACCCAAAATTACAGCAACTTCCTTCTGCCCACGAGATCTTATCTTATTATATATATTCATATAGAGCAACTTTGATGAAAACGATGAACATACTTAAACAAACCGGTATAAACAAATAAGTTACAGTTAGTCCCCGACTTACGATGGAGATGGGTTACGACGACCCCATCGTAAATCGAAAATATCGTAAGTCGAAAATGACCTAGCCTACCCAGGAGTCTTAAAGAATGGTGATAATTTAGCAAAACAGAGCAATTTACAGTACCGTACTGTATAAACTATATGCGTAGAGTACATCCCGGCAGCGTCCTAACGTACGGTATCGTACCTCATACGCTGCTGCGTTTACCTGCCGCGCGAAATGTAAAATATTTTACAATTTTGTCATATCGCTATCGCCATCGTAAGATCGAAATATCGTAAGTCGGACCATCGTAAGTCGGGGACTACCTGTATTTAGATGGCAGGGGCGTGCAAAGGATGAGGAATGGGTGACCACAATAGTGGGTGAGCAGGGGTAAGGAAAGCGTAGGGAAGAAAATAAATTGAGGTGGTGGGATGTCAACTACCTCGCCTGGCATACAGGAATTAGTGGGTTCGATCCCAACCCTGGTACCTGTATATTTGGAGTTTGCATGTTCTCCCCGTGGTCATGTGGATTTTTCTCCGGGTCCTCCGCTTTTTCCCTCCACATTCCGAATGAACATGCGCTTAAGACTATTTGGCTGCTCCTAGAAATTCCCGTACCATAAGTCACTTGATTGAGCTGTCATTTGTGATGGCCAGGTCACTTCTGAAACAGAGCTACGTAGCTCAGTGGGGCCTTACCTGGTAAAATAAAAAATATAGTTACGTTTAGTTAGTTCAAGAGAAGAGGTGAGATTTAAATGAAGGATGGAAGGAGGTAAGGAGGGAGCTGTTTATGAGGTTTCCCTTGCCTTGTTTGACCCACAGAGACCAGAAAAAGGTGAACACACTCTTCATTAACAATGGCCTACGAACTTTTGTTTTATAATTCTTTATCAACATTTAGCTCTACAGGTCGCCAAACTACATTTTATATACTTTGTACGTATGTATGTAGAACTTCTGTCGCACCTTACGTAGCCAACCGTGGTAATCGGAGTTGCGAATTTTACGGCAGAGTTACTGAGGAATGTTTAGAGGTTTTTTTTTTGCGTTCGGCGCGTTACGATGAGGAAGACGCCCATGATGGGCGGTGTCAGCCGAGCGTGGGAACAAATACGAACCGAACTGAATCGCGACGCAGGTAACGTAACCGACGGCCATTCACAACAAACTGCTTCCTGACCCGCCCCGACTGGACATCTGTGAAAAAGAGCTTCATAGCTCATCGGATTTCTCGAGGATAAATACAAATTCCGATTCTAAATAAAGTGACACACGCGGGCGCCTCTCACCGGCGAGAAGTGCGTGCAGCTCGTCGTCCAAATTCCTCATCCATCTCAGGAGGCAGCTGGTCCCCTGCATTACAAAAAACAAGCACACGGGCACACACCGCCACACACCGGCAAGCTCTCAGTCGCTGGCGCCACGGTGCGCGCGTTGCGTGCCGTGCTAGAGGCCCGTCGAGGCCACCTGCGGTGGTCGTACTTCACCCGCTGGAGGTCACGGTACACGCCGCATCTGATGCACTGCAGAGGACTGCAGCGCATTGCAGCGGTGTGGGTGCTGCAAGCATGTGCTGTATCACTGTGCATCGCATCTCTTCTATCTATATATAATTCACGAGTTCAAACATAACCACAACTCTTTGAAGCTCTTAGTAGTTGGACCTCCCTTACAATAATTTCTCCAAGTAGAATCCAGTACGCTTTCATTTCAGCACTGTTGCAGACGCCATTCCGAGTGAGAGGGTAAACTTCACTTAATTTATATCCTGTGCACATATGTGGGCAGTGCTTGTCTCTCACATCATTTCCCATTGCATCTATTCTCCATTTCTTATGTCGTTATTCTGAAAATAGCACCGTCTTCTTATGTATCTTTAACTTGTTTCACACCGCACGTAGCCAACCGTGCTTATTGGAGTTGCGGGAGGCACGGTCCTCTGAATACACATCCTGTCCCTTGTATGTCCCTCTTCTGAATACGTCTTCCATCTTTCTCATTATTTATCCGATAAAAGTCTGCGGCCTGTGGCTCTTGGAGCACCAGTCAATTTGGCCCCAACAAACCCAAAGAGTTTGGACGCTCCCCAGTGGTCGCGTGAATTGTATTCTCCGGCTCCTCTGGTTTCTCCCTCTACATTCAGGAACATGCGTCATTTAGATTATTTTGCTGCTGTGGATTTCCAGATGATGAGCCACGTCGTTGAGCTATCATTTGTGGCAAGGTTACGTCTGAAAAAGATGCTAATGGCTCAGTGGGCCTTACCTCTTAAGATAAAAACTAGTTTAGTTTTATTCGTAGAATTTTTTCAGCGATTTGTTTACATTGCCTATAATTTCCACTCCTATCGTGTGTTTGTATTATTTGTTGATGTAACGTTCTGACCCGACCCCTGACTGGACAGCTGTGAACAAGATCTTCATAGCTCATCGGATTCCACCAGTATCAATATTCTGATTGTGATTCTATTTAAAGCGGTGACGTCACTGCATCGCCACGTGCACAGTTGTCAGGGTTGCAGGGCCGCACTCGGGCCTGCGTGGAGCACCTTGTAGAGGCTGACAAAGGACCCGAGGAAGGCCCCGAGGCGGAGGTTTTCACGGTGCACGAGCGTGGGGAGGACGCGCGAGGGCCGTGTGAACAGGTGGCGAATGGCGGCCGGCACGCGCAGGCAGCACTGGATCAAGTAGCCGACGCTGAACATCCGCACGAACGCCTGACGCGCACACCAACGGTGAAATCACACACACGCACACAATCACACACACGAGCAGCGCAATCACATAAAACGCAGCGCCATCACTCTCACCTACACAAAACCAGCAGAATCCTACTTGCACGAATAGCACAATCACACACACGGACAGCTCAATCGCACAAACGCAGAGTGCATAGTAGGTAGGCCTGCATGAATGTCTCAATTCGGTGCAGGTTGCTCCGGTAAAAAGAGGTCCACGTTTTTCTAGCGTGGAGCAGAGAGGTCAATGACCGTGGCCGAGAATACAGGTGTGGGTGGATGCTATCCCAGGGTCACGTCGGGTAACGCAAGAGATTATATATGTGCCTGACAGAATAGCCTCGACCATCAAAGGATCCAGAGCTCACCTTGAAGCTGTAATAGATGCAGTTTTCATTGTGATGCTTGCAGCATCGGTGCCTTGGGCCACTCTTGACGCTGCACGCAGTTGGCCGGAAACAACGACAAAAGACATTTATCACTGTTGGGGCCTCGCTTATTTCACTATAAGAGAGACTTGCTTATTATTCACACAAGCTTGGGAGGAAATGCAAGTTTTGCCCTTGAGTGTTATTTACGGACAGCAAGTTACGGACATACGTATGTTTGTTGAACGTTTTTCGTACCATACGTAGCCAACCGTGCTGATCGGAGGTGCGGGACAACCGAGAAGTTAAGACGCGTTTGTCGAAAGTGGCCGAAAGTGAGACACACGGGTGGTGGGGTACGGCAGTGGGTGTGAGGATATCGCAGAAGCGGTGACGAGCGAGGAAGTGGTGAGGATGGCAGCGCTGTCACCAGGAGCGGAGCGGAGAGAGTAAAGGGGATGACTGCGTGTGAGCGGGGAGTGGGAAGTGAGCGAGAAGAATGCGGTGACGGTGCGTGAGTGGGCAGCGTGCAGTAAGTGCGCAAGTTCAATCATGCAGTCTTCTCGGAATAGTGTCGCTAACATCATTACTGCTCTCGACTCTGTCGCTTCACTCATCGTGGCCTGCAGCAGTAGGGAAATAATTGACATCCGTCTTTGGATGCTTTGCTTGTTGCAGCTGTAAAAAACACGTTCCTTCGGAGTGGGCAGGTAGGAACTTGGTTGGACAGCGCATTCGTGCACGACAGACAAATATGCCCGACAGACAGACAAATAATCCCTGGTGGGCAGTATGGAACCTGTTGTTCCTACCTGTAAAAGGTCCCCTGATTGGACGGATCAGGTCACAAGGGTGGTCGTTGTTGTGGCAACAACAACAAATTGAAAATCAACATGGTGGAAATGTTTTCACGTTTGAAGCAATTGACGTGTTCAATTATGAGAATCCATATTACACACTCTCCCCTTTGCAATTTCCCATATACTTTCTGATTTAATATTATTTTGCTTCTGAGTTCCTCCTAGGTAACACTTTCCCACTATGGCTGAGAGTGTGTATGCATTACCTCTGTCCATAATGGAATGGACACTATAACGCTAGTATCAATGATCCAATATAGACAATGCTTTGGTATAAACGTGCGTCGCTACTGGGGACTTGGCGTACTGAAGACCATCACAATTTACAAGCTTTGCCGAAACTTTAGAGACATAAAACCAGAGACAAGAAAAAAGACAACATGAATACGCGCAAGCGCGTTTTATCCTGACAGCTACCCGCCAGCTTCGCTGGTGCCAACACTTCCAGGATCAAATCCACGTTGCAACTGTCAGAGAGAATCCTTGCGCATGGTATGGTTTGTCTTAACACGTCTTGGTTGCAGTACAGGTCGAGGAGTGGGACTTTTCCTTGCTTAGGGTCCCCCTTGCCCGGTTCAGGTGAGCTCCTTGGCCTGGGGCTGTCCAGGCCAATGGGAGGAGAGTCTTGGGAGGTCTGACCTTAGGCCTCCTTGAGACTTTATTAACATTTAGAGAAATTGGGCTGTTCACATTTGTGGACGGCAAAGAGAGAGTTGCACGGTTTTAACTACGGGGAGGCTACGAGGAAGGGCCATCGTCACAATGCCTGCTCATAAACATTTCTTCTTTTTTTAGGACACCTTAATTCAAAATCAGAATATTTATTCATGCTGGAGGAATCCGATGAGCTATAAAGCATTTTTTAATCACAGATGACCAGTAGGAGCACTGGGGTCAGACCGTTGCATTGACGAACTTATTTGTAGCTTTTCGCTCAAAGTTTTTCACCTGAACCACGGCAGGCCTCTAGGTCTGAGCGAGCAGGACGGTGTCCCCGGTCACCACGGCAACGTTTATCACGTGGCGTAAGCCCCCACCCCCCCACCACCGGCGCGCACATCATTCACAGACGGACCGCGCGCTCATTACAGGAGGCGGACGAGGTAGCGGATGAGTGCCAGGCGGGATGGCCTGTCGCCAGGAATCGCCGCTGCCGCTGCCACCACCGCCGCCGGTCGCTCCGAGTCGTCGGCACGTGCCGCGGCCGCCCGGTCCCCTGTCAACGCCTCGGGGGCGTGGTCCAGCCGCTCCTCCTTGCCCACCAGGAACCTGCGGTGCGCGGAAGCGCAAGCGACGACGCGACATCAAGTTCAATTATTTATTTTATTAGGTATAGCCCTGTGAGCCATTCGGCTCTTGAATCGGGTGCAACCGCAACAAACAGAAAACAAAAACATGAACAAGAAAACATCTTAAAGTGACTATGTGCAAACAGAAAATCCAAGAAAAGACAGCAAAATATTGCAGAAAAAGCACCGTACACCAACACTGTGTGCAAAAATCCCAGTGGGATGCAAGTCAAACAACAACAACCACAAGACAACTTAGATTAAGGCCATCAGTCTAACTCTGTATTACAACGAACAAACACGGCCAAACCAAAAAACATGACGTGGGGCAACCGTTGTCGCACACCGCTTAACGCCGGCGACGCATTTGATTCGACTGATGAGAGGGCGGTATGATTCAGGATTTTGCGGATTATTTAAAATCTGATGTTTTATTTGAATTCAATATACACTTGAAAACACCCACATACAAACTTTGGAAGCTGTTATAGGTTGCGGGAAGCAGAGGGCATTGCAGAGAAAACCATTGTCGGACTGTGGTTCTATGCTCCCGTGGTCCTACGCTCCCCGCCTTCACCAACCTGCACTGACCAGCGTGGTGAAGTACGGTCAAATAACCCCACAACCAGCACAGCGTGCGGAGGTCCTCATCCAGCAGTGGATTGCAATTACGCATCACGGGAGAGGCAGACAAAAACACGCTCGCGGGCATTGAATCTCGGCGGGAACTTGTTGATTCAAAGTGAGGGACCTGCAAGACGCCTGGGGTACCGTGTAGGTCAGCGTGGGGAGGTTTTATTTGCATTCGCAAACGTAAGGTGCACAGAGGAATAACTCGAATTCGGAAAGAATTTGGCCATGGGAAATTAACAAAAAAATCAAACGCACGGGAACACTGCAGGTGGTGACCAAACGGCAATGCCAGGAAGAGAATTCTTTAAAGGAAACATATTTGTGGTATTTAAGTGGAAAAAAAAGTTTACATTGGCCATTTTGGCTCTGCTGTTTCCATAACAAGCAATGGCATTGTTTCCGAAGTTATATTTAATCATTAAATATGTCTAATCTCCATGTCTGTCCAGCAACAGCAGCCGTCATTTACCATGAAGTGGCAGTGGTGTCATCACAGCCAACTCCTGTGCGAAGCTAGGTGTTGCCTTCCATGCGGTGGCAATGGACAGGGTGATCCATTTATAGATGCCCTACTGATTTTTTGTGTGACCCTATGGTAATTGAATATTGTGAAAGTGATGGGCCCCAATATCTCACAGAGGAGAGTGTCGATAGATGGTTTGCTGTACGCGTGGAGGATATGCTACAAAATATTTTCTTCTCCGTCTCCATATTTATTCTGGGTGGTGGTTTTTGTATTGTTGTAACTTTCTGATCTGCCCCTACTCTGGACAGTCTCAATAAAGATTCTGATTCTGGGAGGCAGCAGCGAGGTTCGGTGGATCACCGCACGCACGGGGTTGGATTAAGGCACGGGGGGGAGGGCTTTAGGGGCTGCAGCCCACGAGCCTCCGCCAGCTGAAGTAAAAAGTTAAATAATTTGTGAATGCTGAATTTTATTTGTTGTTAGCTTTGTAAAAATACATTTTATTTTTCTTTCACTTTGTTTTTCTTATTCTTGGTTCTTTCGGTAAAGTCACGTAGAAGGGAAACAAGAAATATTTTTATTATTTTATTATTTCCCTTCTACGTGACTTTACCGAAAGAACCAAGAATATGAATCCCTGCAGTCACGGAAGCTTTAAATAAAAATTCGTTTTCCTTTTGAAAATATTACTGGGAGACCTCGCATTACCTGTAGCCCTTGGGCCTACACAATCTGAATCTGGCCCTGCGCACAAATGTTGTGAAATTCCCTCCCCTCGGGCGTCGAGGAGATGCCCTTACCCTGGCTTGCCAAGAGAAGGCGGTACAGCAAACGTGGACTCATAATTTCTCCCGTCTGTATGGGATAGAGTGTTGCAACCTCGCAGGCGTAGGTTTTCTCATTAATTGACCGAAACAAATCCTACCATGGAGAGGACAGCACAGCTTTTGGGCAATTGTTTGGCAAATGTCTGAACACCTTTGGCTGCTGCCTTTCTGCTTGCCTGCGGTTCCTCGTGCCTCCGGGTGGCTCTCTCTCTCTCTCCGAGCGCGAGCGTTACGAGCTGAAATTATTACTCGTTCTAGTGGGGTATCTGTACACGGATCACGCTGTGTAACGTGCACCGTACAGAGCCATCGTGTCCGCAGGTGAGAACACCGCCAACAAGGCACTGCGCTTTTCAGTGGGGGGGGGGGGGGGGGAACCTGAGCGTGATCCAATGTATGTCAGTCAAAGCCATGGCAAGGCCCTCCCAATGCAGTGTGTGGGTAATTTGGCCAAACTTGACCAGGCTTGGCGAAAACAGTGCACATAGACGTCGGAGCATAGTTCAGCACAACAATGGATACTGCTGGACCATGCCCATTATGATCTCTCTGGCCAGCTTCCGAAAGGTCCCCTACTATGGCCTCCCCCGTGCGTCAAAGATTCTGCACCTCCGTGGACTATAGTCGCAAAGGGATCTATTCACTCATTTTTTTTTCAACGAAATGCCCAGAAATAACATTGTTCGCGCGCCGATGGCTTTACAAACAAGTTTGGCGATGTTATTAACACTTGAGCTCGGACACTTAATACCCACAGGGGAACTTCAACACGTGCGTGCATTCACGCAGGTCTGTGCACAGCAAGCAAAGGTTCAGAGTGCAAACGGCTTTTGAAATGTGATGCCTATATATATATTTTTTTAATACCTGACGCGCGAGCACATGGAGGCACTTTGCTCCTGCAAAAGTGAAAACTAACTTCAGGAAACAACCTCATTGTGCCGGATAAGCTGCTCGAATCGCGCGCGGCTGCATCGACTCAAGAGCCGCGCTTTGCTTTTGAATGGTTCGGTAATCTAACACGGGCATTACGAATCCTTCGAGAGCCCGGGTATGTCCAATATATAACTTGTAAGGGATGTCCCTTTGCAACAATGAGAAGTGTGCATGAAACCTACTTCAATGCCGAGAATGAGAAGCCCTTGAGACCATCTTTACACCTGCGGGGACAAGTACAAAAACGTTACAAATATTATCTTAGGCCACGTAAATACAAAGCGATGTTTATGAGTCACATGACTTGGCCATGTTACCATCATCATCATCATCGTCGTCATCAAGTCCACTGCCTATGAGTTGTTCATTCCACTGCAGAATGGTTGACTGGGACTTGACAAGTAGATGAGAAACCTGAGTGAGAGGCTGAACATTTTTATTGCGTCTCGGCGCGCACCGCACCAACACAAACTTGGCATTGTGTTCGGGTTTCTATTTTTTATTCGAACGACAGCTTATAAAAGTTGACGAGCAAAAGGCCACGGAAAATGTTTAACCCACTGCATTATTGCACCCCAGTGGATTTCCGATAGCCAACCCTGTCCCAATTCCCCGCTGTTTAGTAAATTGCCGGCAACGTAAGTTGCTCCGCGTTATTTATGGGGGACCGTATTTGAGAGCTGGTCGCGAAAGCGTCGTTAAGTATTTCCAGGTTTAACCTTTTATTGCCACCCATTTCAAAATGCCAGGCTAATGATGGTTGCGAAGCCAAGGCGATGTGGGTTTAAAGTTACTGTAATTTTAAACGGCACAAAAATCCAACAGCTCTCCTTATATTTCTGGCTTTCCATACACCCCCCCTCCCCCGTACCATCTCCCACCACCCCCTCTTAATTGCTATCGGCAACGTCTGTGATTGCAAGATGTAACATTCGTGCTTGGAGATCCCGCGGCAAGCGGGCGTGACATCCTGTGCCAGTGTGACCGCAAAGAAGATGACATCGCACAAGTAGCCGTTTCTTCTTCGAGTTTGATCCCGACGTGCGTTCAATATGTGCCACGGGGTTCGTAGAGCAGCGCACCAACCGCTACACTACCACTCCCACTAATTACATACACACACCCAGATGCACTTGGCTTGCCATGCTCGATTTAGGTACTTGCCAACAAACACACGAAGACTCCCCGCCGATATAGCCTGAACAGACTGTTGGAAGAAGTGCTTCAAACGAGCACCTATGAAGGCCTGTCACGGCACTCTAGTGGGCGGGTGGCCAGCACCACGCGGGGCCGCCTTTGTCTCCCCAGAGCCGATGTTCACATCCTGCACCAGGTACTCATTTAAGGCCGAGTCGACATCGGGAAAGCCCACGGCCAATTCAAATGTCACTGGTGTTGGCCGTGAGCGGGAATCGGGTCGCAGGGTTCGTAGCACCGCACGCCAACTGCTACACTACCGCTCCCCTACACAAAAAGAATACACACACAGACACACACACACTGACAAGGGTTTAGCTATGACAAAGCAATTTCAATGAGGCACTGATGCTCATCTGCTGTTCGCAGCACTGCAAAAGCCAGTGGTGGAGATTCCACTCTCCCATGGTGGGGGGGGCACGTCTATCCGTAGGACGGACAACTGCTGTTCAAGTGGTACCCAATTTATCACGCCAGAGGGATAGTGTAAGTATGTTGAACTTATTTCGCAGAGTATGTCGCCAACTGTGCTAATCGGAGGTGCAGGACCTCTGATTTAGCACGGTTGGCACGGTTCAGGCTATGATGAGCAAAGTGAACCCCAAACTAGGAATTGAACTCGTGACCTTCCGACTGCGAGCCGCTTGCTCTACGGCCGAGCCACCGGGCAGGCTAGTTCTGAGCCACACGCGATAACAATGTTGATAGACATGTATATAGCACCTAAATACAACGGCAACTTGAGACACTATACATGGGCTACAAGAGGGAAAGTGCTGATACACATAAACACACACAGGGTGGCGGGAGACTAAAATCTCAAGCTGCTCGCTCAAGTCTAATTGAGATGTTAACTACCTCGCCTGGTATACAGGTCGTGGGTTCCATACCCACGGAGTTTGCGGTGTCTCTCTTTCTGTGGTTGTGCGGATTTTTCTCCGGGTCCTCTGGTTTTTCCCTCCATATTAAGAAACATGCATTTAGAGTATTTGGTTGCAATACATTTTCACATGATAACCACTTCAATGAGCTATCAATTGTGGCCAGGTCACTTCTGAAAAAGAGCTGTACAGCTCAATGGGCCTTACCTGGTAAAATTAAAAAATAGTTTTTAGTTTAACAGTTAGTAGGATAAAAAAAATAATTTGATACTTAACCAGGAACAAAAATAAGCCAGATTATTCATGACAAAAGTTTGTTCTCGTCGTTTACAGAGTGCTAATGAAGCCGTCAAACATCACGGCGCTACGGCGCTGACTGTCGCCCAGCGTCAGGCCAAAACCACCGGGAGACATCGCTTTGAAATCGGAATCCGAAACCGCGTCGCAACCGGCGCAGGGGGAAGAAACCCCTTGTGGGCGCCGAGCATGTTTTACACGACAGGGCGCGTGCCGGTAACACCCCCCCGACATCTCTGATCTTTCGCGCTACTGCGGGGCACTATGATTATCATTATTATCAAAGCGTGCCGTCGGCTGCGAGGCTCGTTGGACACCGCGCGACGAGTTTGATGGCGCTCGCCACCGTGGTGGTGTCTCTGTCACCGAATCGGCGCCCGCCTGTGACCCTCGGGATTTCTGTTCCTCACGTTTCTTTTGTAATTTTTACGCGCAGAATTTAACCCCCCGGGGTCGTGCGCTATTGGCGCTGCGCCGATGGAATACCACGCATTTTGGATGTTTCGCGCGGCAGTGCAAACCGTTCATCTGTCGGAGAACGGCCGGTGGAAGCGGACATCACGGAGTCTGCTTCCGTGATGGCCGCTGGTCCGCACCATAGAGGGCAGCACTTTCCCACCTGCCCTGCCCACCCATAAGGGAAAATAAATGTATTGGCGGTATAAAAAAAAATAGCTAAATGTTTACAATTATTATTTATTTTCCCGCAATTCGCAACCCCGGTCAGAAAATCTTGCGGGGTGGTGGTGCGTCAAAATCAGTTCTCGTCACGTCGAACCAGTCGGAAGACGAACGTCAGTTCAAATTGAAATTACGGACTGTTTTATGAGGACCGGTGTGTTACACTGCACCGGTGTAACCGCCAATACGTCCCAATGTTCGTTGCCCGACAGTCAAAGCGACATTGACATTTTTCGGAGCTCGAATTTAGCCAAATTATTTGCAGAATCAACTTTCATGTGAATGGGGTATTTTTGTGCTGGTGACCGTGCAGAGATAATCAACTCTCTACACTTAAGCAACCGCTTTTAATCGCTGGCGGCTGCCTGGATTTGAACCCAGGATCTCTATTTATTTAAAACTAAACAAAACATTATTTTACCAGGGTAAATCCCACTGAGCTATGTAACACTTTTTCAGAAGCGACCTGTCTCCCACAAATGATCACGTTGAAATGTATAGCAGCCAAATACTTAAAAACGCATGTGTCTAAATGTAGAGGGAAAACAGGAGGACCCGGAAAAAAATTCATGCGACCACAGGGAGAACATGCAAACTGCAGCAGGCGTCACGGTCGGGATCGAACCCAAGACCTCCTGTATACCAGGTGAGGTAGTTAAAATCTTGCAACCTTGGTGAACTGGCGGTGCCAAGTCAGCACGCTCTGACCTCTCAGCCACCTGGCCACGTCACACTTTTGATTTCAATCTGGGCATAAGCCCATATCGCTCTGCATCCTGGACACATGTTTGTGCCAACAAGTGTCTGCGGCTCAGCATCAAATTTGTACAATGCACAAAGCTACCAAAGTCAAATATGCCCTCATGTTGCCGGGTAAGTTATCCAAATCGGATGCGCAATGCATTCTGGGGAGACTTTAAGCCATATTGAAATGTGTTGATCCCATCTCTTCGGTAAAGTCACGTAGGTAGACTAAATAATTAGTATGGATTCATGCAGTCACGAAAGCTTGAAATCAAAATTTATTAATTTATGTCAAAATCTCAGGTGCGCGGTTAATCCACAACTTGGATAAACCGCACGGGGCTAATCGACTCTACTGTTTCTATCTTCTTATGAAACAGTGCATATCACCTCGCAATCATGATGCATGAAATCAGAAACATGGACATTAATGACGAAATGGAAAGTGTGTAAGGAATGGAAAGTGTACAGAGGCATTCAGAGGTTCCAAATTGGAATTAGAATGAGGCAGAAAGAGGAACACCTGCATCAGAGAACATGCACAAAGTTTGAGTACATCATTATGTTTTTCATACACCAGTGGATAAAGCATGGCGGAGATAATAAAGGCATGAAGACGTGCATGCTTGGGATATGGCAACAAACGCAAATCAGATGCAGCATATTGGTATTCATCCAGCAGTGGATAGATCGTGGTTGTTGATGACGATGATGAAGACAAGTGACTTAGGCCTACCCTGGACTCACTCCCGATTTTTTATCTGGGGATGTGTGAGGACACGGGCAGGGAAACCAGGCGAGGCAGGCTTGGTCCGAGGGGCACTAGGTCTCAACTATGTTTATGTTTACACAATTAACAAGCTAATAGGTACTCTTTGGTTCTTTCGGTAAAGTCACGTAGGTATAAAATAAAATAAAACAAAATAACTACTTGACTTTACCGAAAGAACCAAAGAGTATGGATTCCTGCAGTCACGAAAGCTTCAAATCAAGCTAATAGGTACATTATAAATGTATTTACATCACACATAATCATTCCATCGTCTGTGATAAATAATGTATCAATGTCACACACACATAGATCAAGACGCGAAAATTCGCTTCTGCATGAGCAGGCACGGAACGAGAGCACAGCTTCGCCGAGCTCGCTCGGTAAAGTGGCTTTCTGGGACAAACAACAAAGCTACTCCTCCTCCAAAGGAGAAACTCCAAAACGTTTCTTTTTTTTCCCAACCACTCTCCCCACCCCCCTGCTCCTGTTTGAGTCGGAGCCGGCGCGGAGCGAACGCTTGGCTCCATTAGCGGCGACACCTGCCACTCTGCAGAGATCAAACCGAGCGGGGGGGGGCCCTCTTGAGTCTCAAGAGGGCAGGTGGAAAAGGACTCGAATGTGTTTAGGGCGCATTCCACCGTTACAGCAGTGGAGCATCTCTTTGAGGTGTAGAGGTGCGGCTGAACGCTTAGCTGAAAATGCCCCGCAGAAACGATCGGGGTTGATTGTGGTGTTGAGAAGGAGAAAAAAAAAACGGCAACGGCGCAGCCCTGCAATTGCTCGTTCGCGCCACATGCTGGCAGAAGGGGCCCTCCCACTACAACGAACTCAAGAGAGCCGCTCCGGGAGGGAATTTGGCTCACGCTGGCACGGAATCTTGGAAGAGGTGGGAGTTACCGGCGCTTTAGCCCACCACATGCCACATGCTGATTTAAACTAAAACTATTTTTTTTTTACCAGGTAAGCCCCCCTGAGCTATAACGTTCTTTTTCAGAAGTGGCCAAAAATTATTGCTCAATTAAGCGATTCATCACGTGGTATTGTACTGAAGCCAAAGACTCTAAACGCGCGCTTTTAAATGTGGAGTGAAAAATTGGAGGACCCGGAGAAAAATCCACGTGATCACAGGGAGATCATGCAAACACCAAACATGCAACAGGCATCACAGGGTCGGGATCGAACCCACGACCTCCTGTATACCAGGTGAGGTAGTTAACATCTCGCCACCGTGGTGAACCCGTTAACACTGCTGCTGCGTGGACAGAGGTGTGGGGGGGGAGGATTTGAGACTTGCATCATTGTTCCAACTGGCGTGCCAGGGAATGAAATTGAACCGGCAACCACTGGACTGAGTCCAGTGTGCTGACCATTACACACGGGACAATACGCCATTGTTTGAACTGCGTGCTTAAACCTATTCCTCCGAAGCCAGTGCAAGTCAAGAGATGCAACACTTCACACTCTGCACGATGTGCTATAACGTGGAGACGCCACGTGCTGTCGTGACGTCACAAACCCTGTAGGTCACCACCAAGGCCGTAGCCATGGAGTCAACATTGGGGGGGACCAAATCTTCCAGGGGGTCTGGGGGTCCCCCCCCAGAAAAATATCTAAATTTGAAAACTCATTTCCTGCCTAAAATATAAAAAAAACTACTAACACATGGGATGGACTTTTTATTTATTTTTTGCAATAATGTCTACTAGTGTATTGTATTACATTATGGCCTTGGTCACCACTATTCTACACCTCTTGTCTATGTGATATCATGTGGACGTTATGACGTCACACGCCGTCATGACGTCATAACGCCTGAAGGCGACCACTATTCTACACCTCGTCTGATATGTGGACGTTATGACGTCACACGCTGTGATGACGTCATAACGCCTGTAGTCCACCGCTATTCTACACCTCTTGTCTGTGATATCATGTGGACGTTATGACGTCACACGCTGTGATCACGTCATAACGCCTGTAGTCCACCGCTATTCTGTACTTCTTGTCTATGTGATATCATGTGGACGTTATGACGTCACACGCTGTGATGACGTCATAACGCCTGAAGGCGACCGCTATTCTTTACCTCTTGTCTGTGATATCATGTGGACATTATGACATCACACGCTGTCATGACGTCATAACGTCCAATGTCCACGTTCCTCTGGAAGGGGTGAGTCTCACAAATGAACAACTGCTGTTCAATTCCCCCACAAATTGGTGCAAATTTTATCGGCCCTGGGGGGGGGGGGGGGGGGTTATGGGGATGAGTCAAACCCCAAGTAGGATTTGCACTCACAACCTTCTCATTGTCAGTCACTCACTCTGGAACGCGTGAATCTGGGCAGAACGAACTCGCGTCACACATGCAGCGTCTCCCCAAGCATCGCAGCTACTTCTGACCACCAGAGACCTAAAACGGGGCACCGCGTGCATGTCGCAAGAAATGGCAAGCCAAACGTTTTGACTTAAGTAATCGAGAAAACTCAATTAATTGTACTAGAATCAGAATCTTTATTTAGACTGGAGGAGGAATTCGATGAGGTCTGAAGCTCTCTTTCACGGATGTCCAGTAAGGGGCGGATCAGCAAGTTACCCATCGGGCCAAACCCCCGTTTTTTTTTAAAAATCCACGTTTTTTAAAAACATATTCATCATATGTATCCCATCACGCATTATTCCAGTCAGCTCTTGGCGACATAAAGTTGGCGGAACTTATAACGCTGTCAATGATGATCATAATATAAAAACTGTTCTGGATCATATCTCAACCCAAAAACAGTGCACGCAACAGGCCGCATGTGCTTACACGAAGCTCTGGCGCACACGAGGCTTGAGCGACGCGCGGGCACAACACTGCCGGTGAATTCTCGTCCAAAGTTAAATATCTGTACGGACCATCGAGACTCAAAATCTCCGGAGGTCACAGACTAACCGGAGCCAAAAAAAAAACCAGCTGAGCACATTTATGAAAGCAATTCCATCCACTGCAGACGGCAACAATGGAAAAATAAAACAGATGATGAACCAGATAGATGATTTATTATGCTGCAAACATTCCACCGCTCCCCAACATTGATAGCTGGTTTAATGAAGCGATGTGTGCTGAAGCTCTCTTAGGAATGCCACACAGGGATGCATTTGTAGTAAAGAAATGTGTTTCTCGAATGAAAAAATAAATTCTGGCTGCATATACAGGAAGAAAAGCCACACTTTTGGGGATTTCAAGATTGATTTTTTGCTCATTTTTATTCCAATGGTGCTGTTGTCGATAGGTATCGTGTCATGAGACCAAATATCCATTTGAAACGGTAAGAGTTCTGTGGGCTGCTAGTGGACGGCCAGCAAAATGTGACGTCGCAGAATCATATAATTATCAGGGCTGGAATGTTTTTGCAAAGTTAAGCGAAAGCCAATTGTGATTATTTTGTGTGTGTGTGGAGGCCATTGGTTGCTGGGCCGAGACTATCACTTCACTACACGCTTGAGAATCCACTTTGAGAATCTTTACTCTTTGGTTTTTGTCGGTAAAGTCACCTTTAAAACAGTTTGCATCAGCACCAGGCCATGCTTTCCCACCTGATGACGGACGCTTGCGTTGCGCCCGAAACATCGTGATTTAATTTAATTGTTTTCATTAATTTTATTCTATTGTTTACCTACGTGACTTTACTGAAAAAACCAAAGAGTATGAATCCTTGCAGTCACGAAAGCTACAAATCTAGAATTTGATAATTTTGGCAAAACCTGAATGCGGACCCAGGATCTCCAGGATCTCAGTGATGCCAGCCTAACGGTGAGCAACTCCTCACCAGGCGGGCGACACGGCCTAGCAGTGGCACATTCGCCACTTGTTCTTACATCACAGGATTGTCAAAGATGGCAGCGGCTTGCGGAGGCGTCTGTACAGCAGTGGATTGACATTGAAAACGAATTTCTTTAGAAATGCTTTTTTACGTCGAGTTTGTCGTCCATCCCCCGCACCTCCGATTAGCTAGATATGGTGCGAAAGAAGTTCAACGTACACTGTTGCAGAGGTTCACGGTTCGAATCCAGCGGACACCCTGGTTAATACTGCAGGTGTGTGAAACGTAAAAATAGGTGCCCCGTCTGCTTGCTTCACAGTGGACTTTAATGATCCCCGTGACATAATTTGTGAGAGCAGCCCACTGCGTGACAGCGTCATGGCCTAAACGTCCAATTTTGAACGAAAAAAAATCACGAGCAAATTGCTCAATTGTAATGTACACAGCAATCATCGCCACCCCCCCCCTACTGTAAACATGGCCAGCCACGCTTTCGGTTACACGGGTTAGATGAGTGGGCTTTATATCGTACGCCGCCTTAATGCAAAACACAGGCGAAAAAATGGGGAATTATTTTCACAGATGTCTTCTGACAGCGGAATGTGGTGGGAAAAGATATCTATCCCCCCCCCCCCCAAAAAAATAACGATGGAAGGCCAAAAAACTTTCCCAGTTACATCAGTGGAATTTCATGCCCATTTTACAGGAAGTTAACACTTAATTCTCATGTTCCAATGAGACGAAAGAGCGATGTGCGTGTGGAGATGAGAACGACACTGGGAGAGACAAGCTGTGCGGCCCAGCTAGGGGTAAGCTCTGTCTCTCTCTTCCCACCAGCCCATGATAGACTGCCGACGAGCCGCTCTGAGTCATGAGCGTGTCCAACTTAAGGGCAGTCCTCCAACCTTTTTCCTTGTTTTTTTTCTGTCAAAGTGTGGCGCAGCCCTGCGAATGGCTAGCTCACACCACTGTTGGTGGAAGGGGCCTCTCCCCCCCCCCCCCCCGCTAGATCGAACTCTAGAAGGTATTGGCCTACTCTTCCACATCGACAGAGACGTCTTGGAAGAGGTGGGTGTACGTACACTTTTCCTCACCGCGCGCACGTGCAACCAAACGATTGCCTGCGGTGCACCCATTTCGTAGCTGCTGGCTGAGGAGGTGTGGGGAGAGATTTGACAAACTTGCACCGTCGCTTCAACTGGCGCCCCTAGAGATGGAATGGAACACGTGAGTGGAGTGTGCTGACCATTACAGTATGGCAATTAAAAATCACGTGTGTCAGCGGTGGCAGGGAGGGGATTCGCACTGTGTTGAGAACCCGGTGACCCGAGTTCGTTTCCCCGCTATGGCTAACATTCATCAACCCCCTCTCGACCAGCATGCAGAAGTACGGCCAAACAACGCCCATGACCAACAATGGCACGGTGATGCATTCATCCAGCATTGGATTAACAGAGGGCTATACAATTGTAAAGCAAGATGCAATCAATCACGCGTGTGTGTCAGAAGACAACGCCATTGCCGTTGACGTCACCACACCTCGCCATCGCTTCCTTCCCTCTGCTAGCTCGCGCAACTCCTGCAGTCAACCCCCGACCGCCAAAGGGTTGGTGGATCAGGCAGGCATGTGAAGCCTTCGTGGACGAGTCTAACCGAAGTGCACTTGAAGCCCACTGGCACCCATCCGTGGTGCCCCGGCAGGGGCGGCACAGGCATCAAGGCGATGAGCGTCTACAAAATCAAGATGGCTGCCATTTCTGAGCATCATCTTAGAGATGGAGGTGCATTTAGACGCAATGTAAATTCACGTGGTGATTTTCAACAACGAACACAGAAACCCGCAGTCTTGCGTAAATCAAAACCAAACTATTTTTTACTTTACCAGGTAAGGTCCAATGAGCTAAAGAGCTCTTTTTCAGAAGTAGCTTGTCTAAATGTATATTTCTAAATGTGGAGGGGAAAACCCGGAGAAAAATCCACACAACCAGGGGGAGAGCATGTAAACTCCAAATATGCAGGCGACAGGGTCGGGATCGAACCCACGACCTCCTGTAAACCAGGCGAGGTAGTTACCATCTCGCCAATGTGGCGCGTAGAAACCCCACAAGCTCACAGAGACCTATGCCTGTCTCTGACGCAAAATAAATACACCCATAATATCCTTACAGCATCTTTAGACGCGGTCCCATTTAAAAGCTAGGTAAATCAATGCTGTATTGCGCATTGAAAATACATTTGTAGGTAGATGAACCTCCCAAAAAAACACAATCATCCTGTACGTACGTACCTATGCAGTGTCCTGTACTGTCCAAAATGCTTACAAAATTACGTTTGGGTGCCCTGTCTGGGCAACTCTGGGGATGTAATTGCTTTATAGCACAACCTGGGAGAGAACGAGAGCTCTTGATCAATGACAACTCCGAGTTTCCGCTTGCACGCTCTCTTGCCAGTGTGATGTTAAGAGTTTATAGGAGGTGCGAGCTCAAACCGGAGTCTTTACCGAGAGCTTAGCGGGAGTAATTCAGCGTTAGCAGCCTTCACCTGGAGGATTTTGGAACCGATCCGAATTGAGACAAAATCAAGGCAGGATGCAAGAATGGACAGATTTTGGCGTCATATACGGTCGACTTTAAAACAGCACACGACTTTACCAAGCAGGAGGATATATATTGGGGAGAGCAGGGGAGGGGGGGGGAGCGAAGGATGGAAGCACGTGGGCTTCTGGGAAGGGGACGGTCCTTGTGTGGATACATAGCAGCAGCGGCTTGAGGGGTAAGAGCGGAACCGGGAGAGCGTTGCGCAGGAGACACCTGGAAGGCTGTGGGGGCCACTCAGGGATGGAGTGGTCTGTAGCGCTGAAAGCGGCGGAGGGGTGCACGGGGGTCTGCGTCTACAAGAGCTATTTGTTTGCGTTTCATGTCTTCCCTTGAACAGGCACTGGCCTATTAAAGCTAGCACGGGTCGTCCTTAAAGAAAACTCGAAGAATAATTAAGGCTCTCCTCGATAATGGCTTCCATTTCAAATACACGTCTAGAATGAATGCTACGTAAAAAAAAATCCAAGTAGCCTTTGTTGTTTCATTTTATCGGTGGGTACGTGGTGGGGCGGGAGGGAAGGGGGGGCGGTTTCCACAACAGAGGAAACTTAATCCAAACACTTTTGGCACAAACGGCGTGGTCAAGCCAGGCTTGAAATCTAAGTCGGGCCCCAGAGGTGATTATCCTCGGAGGCCACAAACCCGACAGGGTTCTTTGACGACTTCAAAAGCGAGTGGTGAATCGTTTTTTTTTTCTCACAATCACGAGCGCGCTGCGCCCTCCAAAACAAACGGGAAGAGTCGGCGCATTGTGCGTGCGCGCGTCCGTAGCGGTTAGCGCACCGCACTACCCCACGGCGCGAGTTGCAATGTGGAGCAAACATCGCCAATAGGGGAGACAAAGGCGGCCAGGTGTGGTGCTGGTCACCCACCCCCTCGTGTGCCGTACCGGCCTTCATAGTTGCACGCAAAAAGCACTTGCCCCTATGGTCGATTAAAAGGCTATACAGGTGGTCTTTGTCTTGTGTGTGTGTGCACGTGTCTCTCTGAAGGATTGACGGACGCTTATGCAGAAGACGGGTGTGGATTTATGACCTTTACCGGTTTTATTTCTGGCGGGCATTTCGCTAACAGCACATGACACTTTCTGTGCGTGGAAGTAGCTCAGGAATTACGAGAACTATCAATCTCGGTAGAAAAATAAATAAATAAGCATCATCCACTTGAGAATTCTTATTTTTCGTCTCAAACTGTAGGCATTACTTATATTACAACAACAAAACCTCAGCTGCAAAGTTACAAAATATCACCTCTCAAAGGATGGCTACGCTGAGATAAAGGAAAAACTGAAATTTATGTCCATCTGCCGTCATTGTGAAACGGACCATATCACACGAGAACCAGGAATAATCAATTTTCACCAAAACCTCGATTCCATGCCAGGATCTAAGCAATGTTGACTCAGTGTCGTGACACAGCCAGCAGCTGCCACAGAAGCCAGAAACCCAGGAAAGGCCTCACTGTCTCGCGACTCTCTTTCATTTGGACCAAATTCACGAACGAGCGTTGTCAGATTGTAGGAAACGCAGGGAGAGCCTGGAGAAAACCCACGTGCAAGAGGGGGTATAACACTCAACGGTCACGGTTCACGTAGCCACTGCTATCTCGTGGCCACCTCACAGCCCGAGCATGGTGCTCCCTGCAAGTCGCCCATCTGAGTACGAGCCGAACACTGCGTAGCGTCGAGATGCCATCCAACGCATTTAAGGGTTATTTGGCCACAGGTACTCATGTCATAAGCCTTATGCATTATAAGCAGCGTCCTGAAGAGAATGGTCAACAGAGCACGAGTGTGTGTGTGTGTGAACCCACCTGAACAGGTACATGTAGAGGGACGCCGTGATACAAAACAGCAGGACCTGTGAGCAAACAATGAACAGCCATTACATTGGGAAGTGTCACTGTGAGCGTGACCTGCATGCAAGTGTGTGCAGTCATGACACAAGGCGAGCTTGAAATCCATACGTGATGCGCAGTAGCACGGCAGATGAATAATACCGCAGGTGTTGCTAGGCGGGTTGTTGCATCACAGGATTGTGAAAGATGGCATCGGTTTGGGGAGGCCTCGGTACAACAGTGGATTGACATCGAAAACTAATTTCTTTGGAAACTGATTTTTGTTTTAAGTTTGTTCTTCCCCCGCACCGCCGATTAGCGCGGTTGGCTACGTACGGTGCAGACGAAGTACGATGATGAGGATGGTGATTAATATTGCCTAATGAGTATCGATGATACGGTATTCAGCCATCATTACGAACCGTGATCCCTCGTTTGTAACGAGCGTAGCTGCAGGAATGCATTCTCCCATGTGGATTGCTGCCTCCACACAACGATCGCGTTACATCGGCGAAACCCCGCGTATAACAACCGTAAGTGGAGCCAAACATCCAAATTCACGGTACAGTACACTGTACAGTACTGTGAATACTGTACACATGTACCCGTGGATAATGTTTGAATGACAAAAAACTATGTCGTGTTTGTAAGACCCGGGTATTTGTACCGTACTATCGAGGTAACATTGTTGTACTGGTAGGAACCTCCTGGTTACACAGGGGAGGGGATTATTGTGTCCGTCCGTCCGTCGTGCAGGGAAGGGCTGGGTGGGGAGGGAGAGGCTGGGTGGGGAGGGTGGGGAGGGGCTGGGTGGGCAGGGTGGGGCTGGGTGGGGAGGGTGGGGCTGGGTGGGGGGTGGGAGGGGTGGGGCTGGGTGAGGAGGGGCTGGTCACCCCGTGGTGCCCTTATAAAACTCAACGTTTAACCTACTCACGCCGGCTTGTGCCCGCCCTCACAGTCGGGCATATTTGCGGAATACACCACGCCGCCGTTGACCCTGGCCATTGACCGAGCAACCCAACGTTCCTACCAGCTCCCTCCGCAGGAATGTGTTTAAAATGTACGACTCTAGTTAATGCTAACCACATGAGTCATCATGAAAAACTATACCAATTAATGATCAAAATCACTCAAGACTTCAAGACAATGTTGCATGTTGTTACAAACGCATGCTACAAATATAGATGCCGACAGTACTATGTTTTACATTTTTATTATACCAGAAAAAGCCCACTACGCTATTAGCTCTTTTATAGAAATGACCTTTGCCCAAATAATAGATGAACGAAGTGGCCTATCATGTGCAAAATTTATAGCAGCCAAATACTCTAAATGGATATTGATCCTAAATGTGGAGGGGAAAATCAGAGGACCCGGAGAAAAATCCATGTGACCACGGGGAGAATATGCAAACTACAAATATACAGGCGTCAGGATTGGGATCGAACCCACGACCTCCTGCATACCAGGTGAGGGAGATAACATCTTGCCACCGCAGCAAAGGTGAATGACCAAATGGACTCAACGCCCTTGTCTGCAGAGCTGGGCTCAGCCGAGCCGTGTGGTGGGGAACGTCACGCACCGCCGCTCCGTTACCTCTCCGTGCCTGACGGGCGTCACGTATCCGCGGGTCACGCACATCCGGAAGATGGTCTCGGTCGCCTGTGAGAAGGGACATCATGGTCAGTTGTGCATTAATAAAACGTGACCGATTCTATTCGCTTTGTGAAAGGGAAAATAAAAATCCTTTCTTTTACTGTTGCTCGTAAAATTATTTAGTCATGCTTTGTATTTTTTTACGTTTTCGACTGGTTCCCTATTGCTGTGACTTGTGTGAAGCACGTACCGATACTCGCTGTTTGCATCGCGACTTACGTAACCACGATGTGTAACTCAGATCTGTACTATGTAGCATCAAAAATAGAGCCGAACACTTTATTGGTCCCTTCCTGCAAAAAAAAATCTATTCCATCTATCTTCCAGCTCTCCAACGTGTTGGCGGTTTGTACGGCGTGTTGTTCGGAATGACGTCCAACGTTTCTCGCTCCACCTTCCGGGAGATTATTCAGGAACTATATTTTTTGTTGCCGAACAACGCTGTGAATACAAACCAAGAACACAGCGGAGAGGGCTGTACAGAGCGACCGCTAAAACACCCACGCGGGAGCAGAGGGGGTCGTTGACCGTTAGGGCAGGTCACTAGACGGAAATCATAATCCGCTGTGGGGATGGTCACTACTTACTTACTCCTCTTCATCCCCAATGGGACGTAAGGCAAGGTGACGGGATGTCCAAATTGTCACGTTATCCCGCGTCAAGCTCACTCCAGTTCAGTTAAATTTATTTTGAATTACCCTGTGAGCCAATAGGCTCTTAAATATCGGGTTTCTATAAGCAAAAACAAAACCACCGCTTCCCCGACATCAGCAACAAGTCATAGTAAAATAACTTAACAATGAACAAGAACAGATAAGCGAAATAAAAAAGATAGCAAATCATAATCGAAATATAAATATTTCTACTTCAAAAGAAAAAATAAGTTAAATACTGATGATTATTATCAAAATACAACGCTTTATCTCTAAAAAAGCAGTAATTTAAATCTGCCATATTAATTTTAATGCAGATACACTTAGAAACGAGACACTGGCAGCATTTACACCGGCGCATGTGATCAAAGCACAGGTGCGCGAGTGGCATGAATTTTTAAAGACACCTTTAAAGATACAAAATTAAAAGACAGATGTGTGTGTGTGTGTGAAGTCTTAAAAAAAAATCCTATTAAAAGTGCCGTTATTGTGGCGGCAGCGAACGAGATTTTCTTTATTTCAATAAATAACTAGATTCATACGATCAATTGTTGCACGAGTATAATCAAGGCACAATTTCGCAACAAAAACTACATCAAGAACTCGACAGCCACGCTACAAGTTTATCTTTATTAGCCAGCCAAGAACTCAAGAGACCAGGATGAGTCTCATTTGCAGGAGTGACCTCAAATCACATTAATAAACGGTTCCATGTTTGGATAACGTAGTCACTGGTGACCTGGCTAACAACACAAGTTTGATTAAATAAAAAAGGTCCCGTAGATACAACTGCTCAACAACTGCTCAACCCGAACTATCAATGTTTTGATATTTGCATTACCTTTGTACGAGATTTGAAGTTTTCGTGACTGCAGGGATCCATACTCTTTGGTTCTTTCGGTAAAGTCACGTGGGTATAAAATGAAATAAATTGCCCACTTCAGCAATTGTTTCTTGCTGTGGTTGTCCCAGCTTATGACGGACGCTTGTGTTGCGCCCGAAACGTCGTGATTTGATTTATTTTATACCTACGTGACTTTACCGAAATAACCAAAGAGTATACCTTTGTACAGTAAAACCTTGGATTGCGAGTAACTTGGTCTGCGAGTGTTTTGCAAGACGAGCAAAAATTTTAAATAATATAAATTTGATAAACGAGCGAGGTCTTGCAATACAAGTAATACGTGTCTACGCTTTGCCTGCCGAGCGTCACGTGATCACAACTGATACACGAGTGCTCTGGATTACAAGCACGTTTCCGGAACGAATTATGCTCGCAATCCAAGGTTTTACTGTGCTGTTTCGCCTTTTGGTGTTCTCTAGTCCAACACTGGTGAGACAAGGATGATTAAGAAGGCTGTCTCTGGGTGTTGGCCAATAAGTTTCAAATGTAATGCAAATAATATCGGAGCATGTTTGTTTTCATGTTTTGCCACAAGTACTGTGTGGCCAACGCAGACTTGATGCCTTGCCATCGGTGACCATTTGGTTTTTGAACATCTTCACACCTCCTGTGTTATTTCCAGAAAGGGGGTAAAGCCTATACTTATTACTTTTTGGTTCTTTTGGTAAAGTCACGTAGAAAGAAAATAAATTAAGTCATAGAATACGACGTTTCGATTGCAACACAAGCAATCGTCATCAGGTACGAATGAATGAGAAAACAAACCGAGTAAACTTAGAAATATAATGCAATACAACACAGAGAGTCGGCTAACATAACAGTCAACACCATACCTACACTTATTATTTCATCATTTTGATATTGGCAAAAACAGGTCCCACAGATACCATAAGCTTGTTTCCACTCTGAAGAAAACCCTGGATTAATTATGGGTGGCTCAACGAGGATTCAAAGCCAGAAATGTGAGCTGGGCTGGCTCAGAACTTCGACAAGAACAACATCACTGAGCCAGCGAGGATATAAAAGCCCAAACGGAGCGGCAGATACTCAAGCTTGCTCTTGCTCTTGCATACCTTGTGCACCTACCTTATTACAGACCAATTCAGACCTTATTAGTCACCCCGTGCCTTTATAAATCTCGAAGTTCATCCTACAAAGTCCCATCAAAAGTGAGACACACAAACAAATAGACAAAAAATGTGTTTGGCCGTATTTAAACGGCTGCACGCTGTATGAACTTGAAAAGTCAATTTCCCTGTAGAAGAATATGGGTAAACTATATGGGTTGACAGGTATGCATTTGTACGCAATTACGGCACTGAGCTTTTTATTACACGCTTTCTATTAACTCACTCTGTCTGTTGTTGTTGTCGAATCCTGAAATCTTGTAACTCAATTTTAACCCGCTTCCCAATGTGGTATCGACTGCAAACTTCGTATACTTATGTCATACTGATGACAATACTATATTCTATCATTTTAAAAAAAATGTTTAAACCATCTTTTTTATATGTTATGTTTCGCCTTGGGTCTAATTGTCCACGCTCAACTGACGTTGGCTGTAAATCAACATGGTCCCTTACGTTATGGCAAGCCTCGGGGCCACTTCCTGGAGTCGTGGAGTTCTGCCATTACTCGTACGGTACATTTCATTAAAGCGTGTTTAAAAAAAAAACTATTTTTAAATATTACTGATATAACTTTCCATTAGGGTGCAGGTATTGCTTGCATAGGAAAAATGATACATTCCGAGCCTTTTAATCTCAAGTCAGTGATGAGAAGTCAGTGATTTATTCCCTTAAAGGAAGTTCTTTTTTTTGGCATCGTGGCAAAGTGTACGTTGCAAGCTTAGGTCACCCCGCACGCCCCACTTTCATCTCGACTACGGGGATATAGGTCACCGGCTTGCTACTTGTAATGCACCACTCAGACATTAGTTTGCTCTCAGCAGCAGCTAATGGGACGATAATGGGAAGGCTTAACCAAGAAGCTACGGGTGGAACGATGCATCGATTCATCGATTTATATTGATGTGGTAAGCTCGCTATGCACGCAATAGGCCTCGGCAAGGTAAGGTAAATTACCTTTTTTACCGGGTAAAAGGATAAAGGTGAAGGGTAAAAGTTTCGACATGCCAAGGGGTAAGGTAAAGGGTAGGATAAAGGTAGCTCAGAAGAATTACCCGGTAGGGTAAAGGTAGCGCGAATAATTACCCGGTAAATACGGTACCTTGTTTACCGCTAAAAGCTCCGTGGCGCAGTCCGTGGCCTCCATTTTAAATTGCAATAATTGATGTCGGACCAGATGGAGACGGTCCACGTCCTTGAGATAGAGGTAATAGAGGACGATGATGCCAGCAACGGCATTTTTGGGGTTGCTGCGAACAGCAATCGAAAGAGGCAGCGGCATGCGTTACCGTGGGAGCACACGCACGATTGGATGGAGGGTAATCCCTATGTACAGCAAGGGAAGAGGTTTTCCACCCACACGAACGCGTCAGGGTGGAAAGCCCACCTCAAGAGGCACAACGTGCTCGCCCCAGGCAGCGAGCTCGGGACGTCGGCGTCGGCTGCCTGAAGGTTCCGTCTAACTCGGCCGGAGCGGCGCAGGATCTTATTGCCTGTCGTTCGTCCGAGGACGATGGCAATGACGAACTTGATCAGGCTGTTGATGAGATCGCCATCGACCAAGATGACTGGGACGAGGTGGTTATGGAGGACGATGTCGTCGACAGCCTCAACGCCCGATTTGAGAGTATTCTATATGTATAAAGCGCTCTACCTAGCATTTATCGTTATAAACCTTATTCATGTGTTGTACCCCAGTAATTTCCCTGTAATCGGGTAATTTGTATGGGATAAGGGTAAAAGGTAGGGTAAAGGTAGGCTCGTTGCTTTTTACCTTTTACCTTACCTGCAAAAGGGTAAAAGGAAGGGTAGAGCAATTGTATTGTGGTAAGGTAAAAGGTAAGATAAAGGTAGTCTTGTTTTTTTACCGTTTAACTTTTACCTTACCTTGCCGAGGGCTAGCACGCAATGAAACGCGCGTGTGAGAATCAATGTTTACCACTTGGCATATTAAATATTCATGTATTCATTAAAACATTCCACCTGGACAATGAGCTTCAGATGGAACGTCTCGTTTTCATGGGTGTTAATTCACGCACACTCATGGCAAACACGTAATGACACGTATACAGACATTTATAATATGCTACTCATAGCGTAGGCATTTATACGCTGCCGTATGCATCGGGTTCGCTTTATGACAACAGGGGCCATTACCATTCACCATAATGTAAAACATACATCTAGATTCTTGAATTAAGATTTTAACCCAGTTCATGACAATTCATAACGGTGGATGGTGGGGAGGAGTGGGGGGGTAAGGAATAATCCCACCCCTACTGCTATAAATGTTGAAATGATGGCCTGCTTTGTTGAGCTATCATTTCTGGCCAGGTTTCTTCTGAAAAATAAGTGAATGCCTCATTGGGCTTTGCCTGGAAGGATGGAGATGATTTAGTTTGATTTGTATGTGTTTGGGTAATTTGTTTACCTTTGGACTACTATCGTGTGTTTGGAGTGTTTGCTGTTATACATTTCTTTCCCGCCCCTACTGCATGTCTGCGAGAAAGAGCTTTATAGCTCATCAGATTCCTCCAGTCTAAATAAATATTCTGATTCCGATTCTGAATACCCTGCGGGGTAGAGTTCATAGTCACGATCCCGCTTCCCATCTGGGAAAAGTTTATGAGCAGCGGTGCGCAGTTTAATAAAAAAAAAACTAGCCACAACCCAAGTTGGCACAGCATGTGGGCTGGAAATTAGCTCAGAGCTATTCCTATTTTCAGGGATAATGAGGGGGGGGTGGAAGTTGAGTGGAGGCAGGCGTGCTGCTCAATAAAACCACCAAATCCTGACCTCAATTGCTTGTCAAGCTCAGTGTGCGCGTGCTACCCAGCTACAGAATACATAAAAATAAATGTGGATTTGTATGCTGCTGTAGTTACGCCAGGCTGTGATTTTCACCACTTAATGTCGTTACAAAGCATGGATGTTAAGTGATATTAAGGCCTGGCAAAGGATATAAGGGCATGGGTCCAAAGTAAAGCCGGGACGTTTGTTTAAGACAATTAATGGATTAAAACTGCAATCAACTCCTTTTTACACGCTTTTATTTAACTCACTGTCTGTTGTTGTTGTCGTCATCGTTGTTGTCGTATCCTCAAATCTTGTAACTACATTTTAACCCACTTCCCAATGTGGTATCGACTGCAAACTTGGTATACTTATGTCATACTGATGACAATACTATATACTATCATAAAAAAATAAAAAACATATTTTAAAACATTATTTTTTATATGTTATGTTTCGGCTTGGGCCTAATTGTCCACGGTAAACTGACGTTGGCTGTAATTGACCACGTTCCCTTACGTTATGGCAAGCTTCGGGGCCACTTCCTGGAGTCGTGGAGTTCTGCCATTACTAGTACGGTACATCTCATTAAAGCGTGTTTTTTAAAAAAGTTTTTTAAAATATAAATTTTTCCGTGCCAGATTTCTTAGGCACCTTTGAAAATGGCAGCCACCCCAGATCCTGCCTCTTGAAGGCAGGAAACCCCCATTCAAGCCACACGCCAGCATGGTGACGCTGCTCATGGTGACAATGATGTCACTTAGCCCCGCCCATCACCTCCCAACTATTTTCGAGTCACCCAAACCGATAACACTGTGTAACAATTTTTTTGGTTCCTGGGTAATAAGTGTTATTTCTTAATTGCTTATGCCTCAAAAGTACAGAAAATTGCTATTATTCCCCACAAACTTTGCTTTTGTGACTAGGACAATGATATTTAGAATTTTACCTATTTTCCATAACATGAGTAAACTTGGAGTAACTTCTAGAACATTCTAGAACTTTCCAGTAGTATAAATAGTAGTATAAATACAGGGGCCTTAAGCCCACCAGTTCAGTTTAGTTCCAGCTGCCCAAGTGGATACATATCTGCATTTTTCTGAGATGGCATCAAGAGGCTGCAAGCATCCGGCAGACACATTTGCTATGTATGCGGCCAATTTTTCAAGACAAGAGTGAAAAAGTATTCTGTGGAAGCATCTGCTAAGATGTGTCAGGCCTACAAGGCATATGTCGCCATGCCTGTCAGGGATCAAGACAAATCCTGGGCACCTAATTTCACCTGCGAGCAATGCAAAAAAACTCTGGAAGATGGACAATTTCTCGGATATTATGTTATAAAATTTGTTTAAAAAAATAAAATTGTAAAAGTTTTAATAAAAAAATGTTTAAAAAATTTCAATGTTATTGAAAAAATATATCATGTATGAAAAATGTTGCGAGAATCTCTTACACATTAGTCATGGGTAAAATAATTTTATTTTTGTAGGATGGTGATGCTAGAGGGGAAAAGAGAGCCATGAATTTTCACTTAAAACTTTCGCGACTGCAGGAATTCATATTCTTTGGTTCTTTCGGTAAAGTCACGTAGAAATAAAAATAAATATTCTTTGGGTCTTTTGGATAAAAGTCACGTAGAACAAAAAAAAATGAAGTCAATATTTAATAGAAATAAAGTGAATAAAAAAAATAAAAATAAATAAAACACACTAATGTAGACTAGCCTGGTTCTTAATCAGAGTACTAACAGTCTATAATGTAGACTGTAGCCTGGTTATTAAGTTTGATGAGTGTACTTGGCAGACTATACTGTAGACTGTAACCTGGTTCTTAACCTGAGTGAGCCTACTGGCAGTCTATAATGTAGACGTATTCTTGGTTCTTTCAGTAATAAAATAAAAAGTAAAAACCATGACGTTTCGATCGCAACACAAGCGGTCATCATCACCAAACATAATAACCAGGCTACAGTCTACATTATAGACTGCCAGTACACTCACTCCGATTATGAACCAGGCTACAGTCTACATTAGTGTGCTTTTTGTTTTTTTATAAAAAAATTATTATTATTTTTCTATCTACGTGACTTTACCGAAAGAACCAAAGAATAAGAGAGCCATGAAGTTCACTATCCCAAGAATTTGGCGGGAACTCACTGACCACTAAAGCAACTGCTACCTCTGCATGGTGGATCCTTCCAAACGTCGGACTGGCAAGAATGCACCTGCGATCACGTATCCGGACCTTCCTTCATCCATCTCCCCGGTGCCACACTGCCATGAGCTCCCCATACCCACTCCTCCGGAGAGAGAGCAGCCATCTTTAGAAGAGAGCAGCAAGTCAGAGAGCGAGGAAGACGTTGTAGATACAGATGACAATTTCAGAGGTGGAGCTGAGGAGAGAAACCCACACTACCCCAACCAAAAAGACCTTAAAGACTTGATCAGAGATCTTGGTCTCACAAAGTCGAATGCCGAGCTTTTGATGTCTAGGCTCAAGCAGTGGAACTTGTTGGATAAAAGTGTGCAAGTTGCAGAGGAAGCGTCACCAACCTTTCTTCAGCTTCTTCACCCGTCAAGATGGGCACTGCTTCTGCTACAATGTGACCAGTCTGTTCGAGGCAATCGGAATCACCTGTAACCAGAATGAGTGGCGCCTCTTCATTGACTGCTCATCCAGGAGCCTCAAAGCCGTGCTGCTCCATAATGGTAACAAGTACCCGTCTCTTCCCCTGGCTCACTCGGTGCACCTCAAAGATGATTACAACAGCATCAAGAGCTTGCTGGACGCCTTGAAGTATGAGTACGGCTGGGAGGTTATCGGAGACTTCAAAATGGTGCCATTCCTGATGGGTCTCCAAGGCGGTTTTACCAAGTTTCCCTGCTATCTTTGCCTTTGGGACAGCAGGGACACCAAGGTGCACTACCACAGGCGGGACTGGCCACAGTAGGCCGAGTTCTCTGTGGGGAGGAACAACTTCAAGTGGGAGCCACTGGTGGACCCCCAGAAGGTGCTGATGCCACCACTGCACATCAAATTGGGCCTTATGAAACAATTTGTCAGAGCTGTAGATAAGGAGCCGGCAGCCTTCAAGTACCTTCAAGACTTCTTCCCTGAACTCTCTGAGGCAAAGGTCAAAGCCGGTGTCTTCGTCGGACCACAGATAAAGAAGATCCTGGAGTGCAATGAATTCCCCAAGAAGCTCACGAGTAAGGAGAAAGCGGCTTGGAACAGCTTTCTCGCAGTGGTTCGTGGTTTCCTGGGCATTCACAAGGTCAATCTATGTGGAGCTGGTTGAGACTCTGGTGAATAACTACGGCACAATGGACTGTAGGAAGTCCATATCCTTGATGCTCATCTTGATAAATTCAAAGATAACATGGGAGCGTACTCGGAGGAGCAAGGCGAGCACTTTCTCCAGGATATACTGGACTTTGAACGCCGTTACCAAGGACAGTATAACGAGAACATGATGGGAGACTACATTTGGGGGCAGATTCGTGAAAGTGATTTACAGTATAACAGTAAATCTCCAAAAACGAATCACTTCAAAATCTTTTGTAGTCATTTTTGTGTTACTTTAGTATAAATACATGTTAATTTTGATTCATATGTTGTTATTTTCTGACTTTACGTGAACGAAAATACACAAATTCGCCCGTTTTCACATTGAAAATAGGTAAATTTCAAAATATCACTGTCCTGGTCACAAAAGCAAAGTTTGTGGAGAGAAATAGCCATTTTCTATACTTTCAGGCATAAGCAATTACGAAACAACACTTACTACCCAGGAACAAAAAATGTGTTACATAGCGTAACCAGTAGATTGATCGATTATCTAGATATAAGCGCATATTCCATTTCCACGCATGCCCAGTTACCTTTTGTGTTGTTCAGTGCTGCCGTTACAGTCATTTTAGGTTCCGTTTGTCAAGGTTTGGCTTCAGCCAGGTCGAGAAACCAACCACCATTGAGTTGTCTGCGTTTATTCTATGAGTTGAATCGGCTTGGGCAGAATGTAGTGAGTGGTGTAAACCACATATACACGCACTCACACCGTACAGCATCAAAAAGCCAGAGAACACTCCGTATCTACAGTGAGAATGGCAATATTCCACCCTGTCAGCTTATAAAATAAATACTCTAGGCGTTCACAGCGTGTGCCTTGGCGGTCATATCAGATTTTTGTCAACGCAAACTCACAACACGTTGCGATCATATTTTCATCAGCGACCAGGCCGATACCGTCAAACTGCCTACACCCGAGCATCCGTGTTTTATCTCAGGTATCTTAGAAGTACCGTGAGACCAGACCAGACATCTTACTCATCAGTACCACCTGCGGTGGTGTAACTTTATCAGTTCCGACTTCCTTCATGTGTAAAATAGCAGTGAATTACGTGATAAACATCTGAAACAAGTGGGTTTACGGAATAGCTCGCTCGTATTGGCCATGAAAATTAATCGGTACGACTAAAGTCGTACTACCTTAGGTGGTACCAATTGCTGCTTTGATCCATGGACCATCGATGGAATTAAATGAAGAAATCACAGTGGCACAGGCTTAGAGCTAACCTATGCCTATGATCAAACCACCCTCAGTGAACCTCAAAAGTCAAGAACAATGAGGCCATACTGGCTCGTACGTGGATACGAGATTTCCTGTTAACAGCAGGTGTCCAAGGGTTTAGGGGAGCGAAGTGGCCTGGGGATGGCAGTACAGCATGGATTCTTGAAACTATCTGTGTGGAAACATTCCGTTTTTACCTCTTAATATGCATGGGTGATCTCAAGATTCCTAATCCCAAATGAAGCCAAACACTCATTTTGGGAACTGACCAAATGTCTCAATGCAGGACCGTCTTGCAAAAAAGATTTAAGACTCAATGAGGGTTTTTCTAGGTTAAGGGGATCATTAATATTGTAATTAATGCTTAGACCGAACACTCCTCTTAATACCATAGCACTGCTGTTGGACATCTGTGAAAAAGAGCTTTATAGCTCATCAGATTCCTCCAGTATAAATATGATATTCTGAAAAGCCCTGGAGACACTTTGTGATCTGATGAATCACTCAACTGAGAGCCCTGGGAACGAAAAAGAACTGGAACGTTTTATATTTGTTCCGTGTTATTGATACTTGGATGTTCTTCAATAAAAAATAATAATAATTTGGCCAAACATATCAAAGGCATAAATGTTTTTGTTTCATAGACGCACTTGCCAAATGCAGCATTTGCAAATCTCACCATAAGTGCCAACGAGTTCCACATTATTCAATGACTACGAGAGATGACTTAACAGGGAGCGGAGAACTGCCGCGAACCCACAAAGAGCTCGTTGTTGTGGAGAATGTAAAAAAAATTTGTTCTTTGTGACTTTACGGAAAAACCCAAAGAATATGAATTCCTGCAGTCACGAAAGCTTTAAGTCAAGATTTTACATTTTACCGCCTCTACGGGGAGGGTTTCCACACAACTATTAGATCTTTGAACAAACTTCGAGACAAGAAGGCTCATCTGATCGAGTCGCTCACATTTCTGAAGAGATGCCGCGACACCAAGGTAATATCGATCACCTTCACACTGACATCTGCTGCTGTCACTTCTCCCAATGCTAAACGGATCTTGTTCAGGGCCAGCCTAGCCCTGATCTCAGAGAGAATAAGATTGCTCCGATTTGAACTAGACAATTTAGACAAGACTCTCCTGAAATCACACTTAACATTGACGGAAAAAATGTCTACATCTGATTGGGAACATGTAGATCACATGACAGCCTCTTCAGCCGCATCAATGTCAGCTAAATGCAAAGATAACCAGATTCCCAAGTTCAACCTACTTTCTAAGAAGAATCCAGATCCACACATTAAAAAGTTAGACGGTGACAAGATTGTTATCAATCAGAGTAACAGTCCAATTTCCGGCAGCCTAAAAGCCGTTCTAGATTAAGGCTTGAATTTCGCAGTCACCCCTAAACACATCCCAGTTGATGATTTCATTGCCCAGGTCGACGTAGCCCTTAAGGGTTTGGGACACATTACTGCAGACGTGGCAAGATTGGAAATCGCTGCAATCCTCAAAAACGCTAAGACATCTACTAGCAACATCAGTAAGGATGAGTGCTTTGAGCTTTCTCAACTAAAAAAGGAGAGATGACATCGTCATCCTCTCAGCCGACAAGGGCAATGCCACAGTCATCATGGACAAAACCACAAACAATAACAAAGTTCAGGCCCTACTTAATACAATAGCCACCTCCACGCTCTCGCCGTGGAAGTCGCCCTCCGATTTTACATTGACATGCAAATTTCTCACTTTAACATCACTAGCCCCCCGCCCACTTCGTTTATGACCCTTGGGCTACACCCATTTCAAACCTTTAAAACAGCCTGCTTCAGCAGCTTTCTCCCTCGTTTTTTTTTCCTCCTGATGACGATTGCTTGTGTTGCGATCGAAACGTCGTAGTTTTTTTTTCTTTTCTTTTTTCTACGTGACTTTACCGAAAGACCCAAAAAATAAGACAACAATATGCCTCCATCATGTAACCGTCTCTCCGCGTAAAAGTACATTTCTTGAACAACCCATCAGCCGCACGGCCTTCTGGGAGTGCATCATTTCAGCATCACTGATTTCAAGACAAGCAAACAAACAGAAGAGAGGATTTCTTGAAACAATGCAAGCCTGACTGCTGATGAGACACTGTATGCCGAAACCGGTACAGAGGTACGTGGACAAACGGCTACGTGAAGGAGACATTCCGTCTGATTATTTATTTTGTCATCTCTGAAAGGTGTTCTCCCAATTAATGCAGACATCACGAGGTGCGCTCAAGTTGGCATATGCTCACGCATAGCGTGCCCTCATGCTCTTGCATATGTCTGGATCAGGGGTCGGGAACCTTTTTGACTGGGAGAGCCATAAAAGCCAAATATTTCTAAATATATTGCATTGAGAGCCATATAGTATTTGTAACGTATAATAAATAAAATATGTATTACTTTTAATGCGACTTCTGGTGCTGCATGGTTTTGCTGATGACCTTGTAGTCTGGTTCGTACGTGGTGAGGTTGAGCTTCATGCAGGCGTTGAGGCCCCGTGACCCATGAAATTTATCTTCAAAACTAATTTCTGTTTACTTTAAAATGACACAGTATTATTAAGCAATATCACAAGTATTTTAAAATCAGTTCCAAACTGATTTTTGTATTTTTTTTTCAACTCAAAATTGTCTGGGAGCCATATGCCGTCACCAGAAGAGCCATATATGGCTCCCGAGCCATAGGTTCCCAACCGCTGGTCTAGATGAATGGCAATGTAGAAGTCTATGTCCAGGTTCGTTAGCCAGGAAATAGCTTCGTTTGATGTGTGGTGAATTGCTTCAATGCCTCTATTGATCTTTAGGAGACCTGGATACACCGTGTTACATCAGGGGTGGTCTCGCCCCGACGTACACCCACTTACCTTAACAAAACCCCGTTATTTCCATGAAGCCCACATTTAGCCCATCCACGGCTTGCAATGTTCCCTTTATATATTGCGGTTTTATATCTGATGAGAACGTGAAAAGCGATGGAACAAAAAAAAGTTGAAAAAGAAACCACTGAAACCACCCTCAATCGCAAGCCAGCTTTCGGAAGGCACAAAGAGAACCACTGCAGGGGATGCTGTGGCGTGCAAGACTAAACAGGGGCGGCACTGGCGCGTGGCGTTTCTGTGCAGCGTAGATCCGCAGCTAACCGCAGATCACCATTGCTCTGCACTAGGGTCTGTGAGTTGTGTGTTAAAAGTTCTCGGACTTTTTATGGGTCAATATCGGATAACTTTTTGTATTTTTGGAGCCGCAACTAACCACAAGTCACCATTGCTCTGCTCGCTGAACCATTTTTTCTTTATTTCGGGAGTGCAATTTGTGTTGTTTATTTTCTTTTTATAGCTCTCTGAAAACCCCCAAGTCATTTTGTTTTTTTGAGGAAACACTGTTCCGTAGTTTGATTGGTGTGCATTGCATTATTAATCACTCACCAAATTTGCCATGTAGATGGTCAACAGGCCTCTCCTGCAAACATCACAAAAAGTATGAACACACTCGAAAACAAAATCAACAATATCAACACTTTAAAATAGACCACAATGATGCTGTGCATAATATGTATTGTGCGTGTGTGGGACTGATTGGGGAGCAGAAGTGTCGTGGTTAGTGCAATGCGCTACGAACCCGCCGCTCATGACCAATAACAGCGGCGAATATATGAACAGGTCCTGGGCATCCCTTAGGTCGACTCAGCCTTAAATGAGTACCTGGTGCAATGTGTAAACATCGGCACTGGGGAGACAAAGGTGGCTGGGCGAGGTCCTGGCCACACCTCCTCGTGTACCGTGCCGGCCTTTGTAGGGGCTTGCTAACAGCACTTGCGTACACATTCTCTTCAATGCTATAGGGGGATCTTTGTCGATTGTGGGACTGATACGTTGTGCTCTGTTGGCAGAGCGACTAATGAATTAAGTTTCAGAACAAGGGCCATTGACATATAGTAACATTGTCCCCCTCCCTCCGGGACCCTCCTGAAACAGAGACGCAGTGAGTATTTTTAGGGATAAATACATTTCATTATATTGTTGTATTTAATGTATATGTCCAGAGGAAAAATAAATTCCTTATGACACCTTTCCATTTTCTTAAAATATATTTCCTTTACGCCAACAGTTGGAATGATAAAGATGGTACAAGACAAGACAGTACAGTACAGAAAAAAACAAAGAGCAAAAGATAAAAAAAAAATAAGCATAAAGGAGACGATACACACGAGACCAGGGGTCGCCAACCAACATAACAAGAAGAGTATTTTTTTCGAATTTGAAAAAAAAACCTCAATATTTCAAGAGCCGCAATGCACGTGAATATGAGACGGTGAGCCTTAATAAATAACATCACGAAACAGCCCTTAAAAAGCCGCAGGCTGCCGATCCCCTGCACTAGATCGACAGCATAAACTAGACCTCCAAAAGAGACGTACCATACAAACAAGATGAACGGTACAAAATAATCATTACAAACGAGACAAAAAAATGTCATCTCGAATTCAACTGTGACCCCAAACCCACAATTCATTGAATCGCAGAAGAGCAGAGAGTGAATAGTCATGACATGACTAGCAGTTTGTGCAATGCCACCTATAGTGATGCCCTAGGTACCTGGGTTAAATCTGTCTACACAACCTAATATTGTCAGCCTTAACGGATGATCAATAACAGAATATAAGCCAGTAGGGCGGAACGGGGGAGCTCAGAGCAAGCACTTTTGTAGCAAACCGTGATACATGTTCAGCCAACATGTGGCCTGAATTAAGCAGCATGCACGGCTAAAGTGTTTCCCTGCCCTGTGTTAAGGTAAAAAATAAACAAAACGACTCGAAAGAGCCCTCGGTTTAGCTTCACACAGACTCACAGCGTGCCCGTTGCTATGGGGCCCATTGCCAGAGCACATCGCTGAAGACTCCACTTCTGACATGCATTCCCAATATTGATGCTCGAACATAGGTTGTATGCTCACAAGGGAGATACAGTTTCCACTTTTCATGGATTTGCCTTTCCTATTATATGTTTTTAATGCTATATTTACCACCGGGATCCTCCTGTAAAAGGAGATATTGTTTCAAATGGTTTCTCACACATTTGTCAGTTCTTTTTTACTTTTCTCTAATGGTATCCCATCTGTGCTGATGGCACAGAGCCAAACGGTGGCAAGATGTTAACTATCTCGCCTGGTATACAGGAGGACGTGGGTTTGATCATGACAGTGACACCTGTATATTTGGAGTTTTCATGTTATCCCCGTGGTCACGTCGATTTTTCTCCGAGCCATCCAGTATCTGGCTGCTATACATTTCAACATGCTAAACCACTTCGTTGAGCTATCATTTGTGGCCAGGTCGCATCTGAAAAAGAGCTACATAGCTCAGTGGCCCTTACCTGGCAAAATAGAAAATATTTTTTAGTTTAGTTGTTGTTAGAAAAATTACTAATGAACTGGAAGGTTTGTTGAACAGCTGCAGATGTGACATTCTACACATCTCCTGTCGTCCTTCAAAGATCTAACTACACTCTGAGTGGTTTAAAGCTTTCACAAATCATATTATCATGAAATGTTGCGGTGAATTAGAGATAATAGAATTTAAAGAGCATTAGAATTATCATACAGAAGCGTCCGTATTGCCCCCGCCTATGCTGCTGAGACTTTAGAAAGGCAAAATTGGTCCAGAGTTTGCCTGCTTGAACTCATGCTGCTGGGAAAATATTGGTGCAGAATGCTGGTAACGTTGATGGACTTCAATGTCAGTATTTCGATATCAGGGGACCCTGTTTGATGTCGGAAAAAAAAGAAAAATGTCTTTCATGCTTACAGGAGCATCGAAGGTTACATTGACGGTGTGTATGATGTTACGGGTCCGCACAATCCCTCAATAATTTTTTTAAAAAATAGAGCATCGAATTAGTGTTCATTACCTGGCTACAGCCCTGAGCCTGAAATTAAAATTTATATGACTGGGGGAGAGGGGGGGGCAAAGTCTATCCATAGTACAACCACTGCTGACTTCTCTGCAAAGCAGTATTCCGTTTTAGCTTTAGCTTATAGTTTTATTTGATCAAACCCAGAGGGATGACAGCCTGGGTTGTGCTGTCGTCTGATGATGCTAGTTGTAATTACCGGCGAAAGCGTTGTACTCTAATTGTAAATGTTGTGGGTTTACTCTCCAACACACTGGTGTGTTGAACTAGTAACGAATGGGCATGTATTGTTTATGTGACAAACCTTAATAATTGGCTGTGTCGGGTAGTGGTGGGTTTAATGAGAAATTTATATTTACGTGATCTAACCCAAAAACTTCTTATGGATAATATTGGATCGCAAAAGCCTATGTGTTAAACTGAGGATTTGAACTGTCGGGTAAAAGCTCAACATTTGAACCTGGGATTTCAAGTGTCTGCTCAGTGATTCAACTTCAAATGTCCTAAATGACACAAAGACTAATCTTTCAATATTGTGTGTTCACCGTAAACAGTCCAGACAATAACTACACTGCCTGCACCAAAGATCACCTGCTTTTTCTTTCCAGGAGGATGGCGATGTAGGAGGCTGGCAGTGCCGCCCAGAAGCCACCCAGCCACGAGTTGAAGCCACCCATAAACTTTCTGTTACAACAGGGTTGGCACAGACCATGCAAATCATTAATTCACGTGTTCAAGTCAAATACAGTCAATTCTTAAGTCCCAATGGAGCGTATCGCTCGGTTTGCAAACCGCGTGTTATCGCAGCAGTGGGAACGATAAACCACAGTGACACAGAGGAGTCGTGTTACAACTTGAAACTTGGCTCAAGCGACTGTGGTTCAGGCAGTGACACGTGTAGAACGAGTGGTGACCTGTGACTTAATTTCAGGCAATCAAAAACAAATTGTTTTACACAGTGATGGCTACGCATCCAACTCTGCTTCGTCGCTTTTCCTCACCGTATATACAAGTCAGCATGCCCAGCTTCGAAAGGAATTGGCCAAAAATCCCAATGCAGAGGAGAACATCTGGTCGACTCATTTAAGCTTTTCAGGACCAATCATATATTTGCATCCCTTTGTCAACCCACTGCTGGATGAAAACCTCCCCGTGTCAATTATGGGGGATGTTTGACCATAATTGTCCACGGCAGTCACTGGGGGTCGATGAAAGGGGTGCCCAGAACCAAAATCAAATCACATATGCACATATCCACTTGCCACGGATGCCGGAGCCGTGGTTCAACCCGATGGTTCAGTTCTTATGTAAGGGTCATGTCCACAAGTTTTGTCTTCACTTGTAATGTTTCTATGAGAAAAGCTTAAAACTAATAACAGCTATCACAGGCATTAATACTTCATTTCCTATGGGGGGGGGGGGGGGGTTATTCACTACATGGTGTACATGAGCCAAGTGCTGTTACACAAACTCATTTAGTAACCGCCCCCTTCTGGGGTGCAGCGGTGGCAAGATGTTAACTACCTCGCCTGGTAGACAGGAGGTTGTCAGTTCTATCCCGACCATGACGCCTGTGTATTTGCTGCTATAAATTTCCACATAAGCCACTTTGTTCGGTTATCATTTGTGGCCAGGTGATTTCTGAAAAATACCTATATAGCTCAAGTGGGCCTTACACGGTAAGATAAAAAAACAATGTTAAGTTTAGTTTTTCTTCAAAAGCAGACTCGACCCTGCTTGCGTGACATTTAAACGTTTCTGCGTCTCCGATTCTTGATTCTTGGGTCTCCCTCTCAGTTTCTTTAGTTCTTTCTCGCCACCAAGGTTTTTCAGTCGGAAGTCTCGCTCTCACGAACCCTTTGGGGTCGACGCGCGCGTCTCCAACGCGCGTCCCGCGAGCGCTCACCGCAGAATGCAGAAGAAGGCAATGTAGAGGCCGCCATTGGCGCTGAGGAAGGCCACCGACCGCGAGAGCTCCGGCAGCAGTCGGTACAGGTAGTAGTCGAGCTTGCGCCTCCGCAGCAGCGCGGCGATCTGCGGGAGCGTGCAACGCGAAGGGGGCACTCAAGACGCGGCAACTCACCGGGACGCTGCGACCGCTTACCACCCTTACCACCCGTGTTTAGTTTGTTGTCCTTCCACACCCCCCGGTCCGCACTTCCGATTAGCACGGTTGGCTATGTATGGTGCGAAAGAAGTTTAACATACGTATGTACACACGAGCTGCAAGCGAGTACGGTGCTGTCTTCGAGGGTGTGCAGTACAGCAAGCAGGATTCCTAACGATGTTGCGCAGCGGAATTTCGGTGCTCTACTCTCGTATACGTTGGCATTTCCCCAGGAACTATCGGGTTCAACGTAGATGTAAAAATAGTGGAAATGTATGTTTAAACATCTTGAGCAGGTAGCCTCCTGAAAACGATTCTTGAAAGAGGTGATTCTGGGACAAGATTAAACATTAGAATTGTAAACCAACTGTTCACTCAATTTCATTTGCTAAAAATCATGATATTCATTGTCACATTCATCAATGACAGTCTATCCATGTGCTTCTAGAAGGTCATCCTACTCCGTGACCATCACTAACTGTCCAACGATGCCACAATGCTCCTGCACACTCGCTGATCTGATCACTCTCTCTCTATGGCTGTCGTCTGGTTTGGCACACATTCCCTTCTTTGGCTGCCAAACTTCAAAGACTACAACACAACCTGGCACGCGTCGTCATTGGCCACAATCATCCGCGTCTCCACTCACTAGCCTGTCTCCGTGCCCTCAACTGGCTACCCATCGCCAGCAGGGTCATATACAAGATTGCCTGCCTCTGCCACAATGCCTTCACATCTGCCTGCCCGCCGTACCTTTCTTCATTAGACAACTTGCAGCTCAGCACACGGCAGATGCCTGCGCAGCGCGACTCATGACCTCCTCTTGATACCAAGATCCAGGATGGTCGTGTCTATGCGCCGCTTCTCGGTGGCAGCCCCAACAGTCTGGAACGCTATCCCTCTGCACATTCGCAGCATCACCTCAATCGCATCCTTCAAGAGAGACTTAAAAACTCACCTCTATAACCACGCTTTCGAGCGACTCTGAGCTTGGCTCCGCATTTCCCCACATCCGCGCGTTATTGCTTGCAGACACAATCCCCAAAAAGAGTAGAGGCTGCACATTTACACGGACGTAATGGAGCCGAATGCCATTGTTAGGCAAAAGCGTGTCACTTGTGTGCTGGTATTGGGGACAGATTAAAAGAATGGCTGACAACGTCTTTTTCATTGAATGATATTTTTTTGACTCGATCAGTATTTAAATCCGAAAATCCACTACTACAGTCAGTCAGAAAACGAGGTGTAGAAATTATCTTCAATAATTTCCTAGAAAGTGGGGTAGATGTGTCTCGACTGGCCTGAATACTTGCCTTGATCAAATAAATCTAAGAAATGCAAAATTACTTGGCAGGCACCTGACCTCATTTTTTATGGAGCATCTTAAAATCTGGAGAATACGGACAAAATGCATAATTGGAGAAACCCACTTTACAGCATATTCTCCCACCTTAAATAAATGCAATCATAATAATTACAACAATTACACTGCACTTACCTCTAGACACAGCACTTTAATGGCTATCATGAACATCGCTGGGCTCTCGCCAAGTGAATTAACACCGGTCACGTTCAGACAAAGAGGAGCTTTGAGTGTAGTGAGTAAACCCATTTCCCCCAAGTGAATTGGGTGAGAGGGAAAGTTCATATGTGCTAGCATTTTATAACAAACACACCCCAATAAGGTTACATAGCGCTTAACTCATTATGGCTCTTGCAGTTGGTGAGCAGGCCTCGGATAAATCACAAACCTCAACATCGAGGCAAAGAGAGCAATTCTATTCTTGCTAATGGCAATATGTTCAGGAGCTAAATACCAATATCATGGTCTTCTCGCCTCGAGAGAGCTTCAGGAAAGAGTATGTGTAGTTTTGCTATTCGGTCCACAGTTTAAGTTGCATGTACTGATGTGGGTCATGGCTCCACCAGTGTCTTCGAGGAGGAATGACAAAGCTAGGAGGTGCAATGTTTGGGTCGTCTCAAATGAGTTTATTCTGGACGTCTGCGTTGTTCCACCGATCGCCAGCGTTCTTCCGGCTAAGTCTCCTACACATGCCGCCAGTTACCATATCCGTGGAACTTGCCCTAGACTTTTACAAAATCCAGAATGCCATTTCTGATGCCAAATTGTTGTAAATCCTCTAACAAATATACATTTTAGTTAAGAGAAGTTCCTGTCCATGGCTCTTGTTTGGCTCAAACCGTATTTATCTTCAACCCCAACTTGGAGCCTTGTTTGATAAGCTATACAATTGCTTCCTGAGGATTAATTTCCATCACAAGTCATCAGTGAAACAATAATAAAAGTTGGATGAGGAGCAACGTTAGAAAATGAGGAGGCGAGGGAGTGGAGGATGGAGCGCTTTTTGGAAAGTTTTAATTTAATAATTATGAAAGGCAACTAACGGGTGAACTTAAAGATGAAAAGTTTCAATAAGTGCATGCCACCTACTATCACGTATGCATCAGAAGCAGATAGACAAATAAAAATGGAACATAAGCTGAAAGATGCGCAGAGAAACATACAAAGATGCATGCTGGTAACTGCACCGCTAAGACAGAGAGAGGAACACATGGATGAAGGTACTACCACCACACATTAGATGTCATATTGACTGTTGGTAAAACAAAAAAGTGCTTGGGCAGAACGCATCGATTAAATGGAGTGACAGCTGATGGACGAGACTGATAAAGGAATTGCAGACAGAGGAGGGTATGCGCCCAAGAGGACGGTCACTGTGGAGATGGAGCAATCAAATGCGCAAAAGCAGAGGCATACAGTACTGTGGGGTCGCATGAATTGGGTAGTGGGGGAGTATTTATTCAGCAGTGGATAAACCACGGCTGATGATGCTACCAACCGAAATACAAACTATAATCCTAACTAATGTAAGATGCGACCCAAATAAAAGCTCTTGGAGAGTGGAGATGCATCCAAGTGACGTGCTATGGGCAGTGTGATAAAGGAATTCGTAACCATGACAACATTCTTTAAAATTAAGATCCGGTGCCTCTTTATTCGGGCGGTGGTAGCTATGCAAAGTGGTCTGTAAGCCAGCACTGTGGAGGCAACTAGGGTTGGTAGATCGCAGAAACGTTCTTAAAACTCCCTTCCCGTGGGCATCGAGGTTGTCATCCACTGGGCTCTCCAGGATATGGCAGTCGAGAAACACATTCCTGCGGAGGGAGCTGGTAGGAACGTTGGGTTGCTCGGTCAATGGCCAGGGTCAACGGCGGCGTGGTGTATTCCGCAAATATGCCCGACTGTGAGGGCGGGCACAAGCCGGCGTGAGTAGGTTAAACGTTGAGTTTTATAAGGGCACCACGGGGTGACCAGCCCCTCCCCACCCAGCCCGACCCCTCCCACCCAGCAGACCCCTCCCACCCAGCCCCACCCCTCCCCACCCAGCCCCTCCCCACCCCACCCAGCCCCTCCCCACCCAGCCCCTCCCCACCTTCCCCACCCAGCCCCTCCCCACCTTCCCCACCCAGCCCCTTCCCACCCTCCCAACCCAGCCCCTCCCCACCCAGCCCCTCCCCACCCTCTCCACCCAGCCCCAGCCCTCCCATTTTTGGATGCACGACGGACGGACGGACACAATAATCCCCTGTGGGCTGGTGTAACCAGGAAGTTCCTACCAGTAAAATGTTGACTCCACCTGTTCCATCTGTATGGGATAGAGTGTTTCCCCTCCCCCCATCGCACACGCATGGCTTTACTCCGGGTGTATCAGTTTCCTGCAATGTGTAAACACTCGTTCGTTGGCAGATAACACCTTCGTACACAGAGGACTGCAGAGCTTGGGAAATTGTTGGAGTCAGCTCCTCACAGCGGTGGCTGCTGCTGCTGCTGCCTTTCTGTTTGGCTGTGGCTCCTCTTTGCCCCTCCCGAGTCGTTCACTCCCCGAGAGTGAGCGAACGCTGTCGAACATGATTATTGTTTATGCAACGTGACTGTTTATGGAACTCTGGATATGTCACTCGGGAACGCGTTCAATTATGCAGTGACGCAAGCCGACCGCGATAACAACGCAGCGTTACGACCTTGGATGGCTTTAAAGTTTCGTGTGTTTTTTTTGGAGAGCCTTTACCTTCAAAGAAGCCTTAAATTCGCATCGGGTCAGGCCTGTCCACGTAACCTTCAGACGCTTATCTAAAAGATAAGAGCTGCAGAGTTGGCCATACTTAGCCAACCAGCGAACTGCCCTCTAACAGAGTCCATAACGAGCAAAATGCATTAGATATTACACTTGGCAAATAACGTGTTTGTGCAGACTTCCCATTGACACGCGCGTTCCCAAATCAGGAAGCGATAAGCGTACAAACGCATGCACAACAAAATAGTTCGTTGCGTTACGCCAAGGCTCCGTCCCGACCCGCGCGGTCCCTCCCGCCGGCCCAACGATGTCGCACCTCGACCGCGGGCGTCCAGGAAAGAACGGGGGGTGGGGGGGCCCGCGAAGCCGGTCTAGGCCTCAGACGCTCGAAGGGCGATTTCCGAGCGGGCGAGTGGGGGGCACTCACCAAGTAGAGCGGCGTGTAAATTCGCACGGCCTCGTCGAAGGCGCCCCAGCTGACCTGGCGAAAAGCGGTGACACAAGAAGGGTCCCACGTGTGGCCAATCTCGTAGCAGTTGTGCGGTATGGACTTGCTGAGCGCCGCCATGTTGGCAAGGGATGCCCGGTCACAGCCGGGTCTGCGGGCATCCCTAACTCAACGAAGCGGGAGGGGGGGGGAGTTTAAATATTACGTACAACAAATATATTTATTAAAGTGCTCAGAACACGCTCAAAATCAATAACATGCGAACGTACCTCCACTAATATTTCGATAAGTTATCTAAATTAATGTAGTGTCAGAATAACGTTATTTAGAGCGATATCGGTAGGCGCTATGGTATGCACTGCTTTGCTAGCAACACCCGCGATCGCCATGTGCTGGAGTTGGTAGCGTCCGTCGTGAGGACTTGCCAAAAGTGGTGGCGCGAGCCGCAGAGGCGGCTTCTGATTGGTCCGCGCCAGTGGGTTTGAGTCTTCTGCAGTGCACTGAAGCCCTCCCCCCCCACCTGCCATAGGGCAACACGAGCAGTTACCCTATGCCCTGGAGCATGGGACTTTGTGGGATGAACGTTGAGATTTATAAGGGCACGGGGGGTCTGAATTGGTTGACAGGTATGATTGATAATCAACGATTTTTGGGTTTAGATCGCGTTATTTATAAATGTGTCGTAACCCTCCACCACCCGACACACGGCCAATCAGTAAAAAAGTGTCACGTTGACAAAAGACAAATAGTTCACTGCTTTAGCCCACCGGTGCGTTGAAGCGTGAAACCACAACATTTACAATTTGAGTACGACGTTTCGCTGGTAATTGCATCCAGCATCATCGGGCAATTCGCCAGAATGGTGAGGCTCTGCTGTGTCTCCCGTTCTTATATAGAGCAGCAGCAGGGTGACGTCATCATTAACTCATCAGGTGCAAAGATTTGAGGGGGGGGTTATTGTAATTATATACTTGATTAGTAATAAGGTTATTGTTGGGTTACGACACATTTATAAATAACGCGATCTAAACCCAAAAATCGTTGATTATGAACAATATTGGTCGCGAAAGCCTACGTGTTAAACTGACAGGTATGAGTTATGCAATTACAACGACAGCCGCCATTCGCCACGAAGTGCCGATGACGTCAGTACAGCGGTTGTGCCAGGCTAGGTGTACACACATAAAACAAACGTTGAGGCCACGTGGAGTGTCAAAGGCACGGGACAGATCCAGGCACATGTATGTAGAACTTATTTCGGACCGTACATAGGCAACCGTGCCAATCGGAAGTAACATGGGTTGACTGAGATGATTATGCTGCCCACTGTCAGCTTACGTAAGTTGGCAGTTTTGTGGGTGTCGCTCCTCTGCCCTCTGCTCTTGCAATTCCGCCAACTACCCAGTAGCCTCAATATGCACCTAGCCTGGCACTGCCCACCGTACGTAGCCAACCGTAATTATTGGAGGTGTGGGGGAAGGACAACAGAAAACACACAAATATCAGTTTTAAAGAAATTAGCTTTTCGACCTAGATTTAAAAGTGCGTCACTACAGTTTTGGGTTAAAAGTTATCGGACTCAGTCGTGGTCAGATGCAGCATTAGAATTGTCTTTCTTGTGGATTATTCTTTGATAGAGAGTGGGAGTGTAATACACGATCGCCTTACTGTTGTTGTTAAGTCTACATGTACAGAACACAATTTCCAGATACCTGTGTGTTTTCATGGTTCTACGTAAGTCAATGTGTTGCAGTAGCGGTGCATGGTGGTCACCCATACAGTGCAGTTCAGTTTATTTCGAAGTGCCCTGTGAGCTAAGAAGCTCTTGAATCGGGTTTCATCAATGAAAGCATCGGTTCCCTGGGAAGCAACACAACATGACAGGTCGCCACTTGTTTTCTACATAATTGAGAGAACAAATCACTTCTAGATTTGAAGCTTTCGTGACTGCAAGGATCCATACTCTTAGTTTTTTCGGTAAAGTCACGTACATTTTTTTGCTGTGGTTTTCACACCTGATGACGATTGCTTGTGTTGCAATCGAAACGTCGTGAGAATGTTATTGCTTAATTTTTATTATTGTATTATTTCCATTTTAACGTGACTTTACCGAAAGAACCAAGAATATAAATCACATAATGTTGAGAATTTTACAAAAGTATCTTTCAAATATTTAACTAAAGTGAGGATTATGATTAAATAACGTATTGCAAATAAGGCATAACAAGGCAATACAAGCGCCATGCAGGCTCAATGTCTGCTTAGCTTCCAAGATCTGACACATCCCGTGTGATTTGCCCACAGGCGTGTACAGTACACCGGTGTTTTTTTTATACATTTCTCAAACTAAAATTATTCCATCCATGGCATCCTTTTCGTCAGCGGAAGACCGTGGATTTTTTTTAGCGTTTAACTTTTTTGTTACTCTTTGGTTCTTTCGGTAAAGTAACGTAGAAAGAAAAGAAATTAAATAATAGAATACGACGTTTCGATTGCAACACAAGCAATCGTCATCAGGTAGAACTCAATTTGAAAGAGAGACAAAACACAGACACGGAGACACACAGACAGACACACAAGCAGAGAGAGACAACACAGAGACACACAGAGAGAGAGACACACAACATAGACACACAGAGACCCAATGCCTCTGTGTCGAGGCCTTAAATAGAGAGAGAGGGGGGGCAGAGAACGAGGTGGGTCTGCGGGAGCAGAGAAATTAGCATGTCAATGAGAGAGCTGTGTGGAAATCCACCCCGCGGTGGCCAGGGGAGAGAAAGACCCAGCAAGACTGGTACATTTAGAGAGAATTGTGTGGAAATCCACCCCGAAGCGGCCGGGGGAGAGAAAGAGCGAATAGACCTAATGTGGGTTTTCCCCTTTTTTCTGGCAACAAAACTGACACCTTTTGCAAGGAATCATGCTTACATTAACCACAATACTTGCAGTCAAATGCAAAAAAAACAATACTCTGATAATTTATGCATTGTCCTTGAAACTGATTGGTCCACACCAGAGACAGCTTTCTTTAGAGCCTAGTCTCATATGGTGTTCGACCACATGACGCCAAAAGGCGCACAGTTCAAAGACAACGCACTATCAGAGTAATGAGAGCTCGGGGTGAGCAGCTACATCATGGGACCTCCTTTGTATTGTTTTGTGTTTGCATTTGACTGCAAGTATTGTGGTTAATGTAAGCATGATTCCTTTCAAAAGGTGTCAGTTTTGTTGCCAGAAAAAAGGGGAAAAACCCTATTAGTATATTTTGGTACTGGCAAAGTAGGTCCCATGAAGCGAATAGACCTGTGAGAGCCTTGTAATCATATGGATACATATTTGGTTGCCAAAGCCTGCCGTGTTAAACTGACGGCTGTAGAGTTTTTGAGTGACAAAACCCGTATGAATGTATGTAGAACTCCTTTCGGTCTGGCAGGCAAGGCTGCGTTTGCCTGGGTCATGTAGCCCCCATGCCCAACCACCGCATGCCCAAGCAGCTTCTGTTTGGCCGCATAGAAGGGGCTAAACGGGTACGACACGGGCTGGGGAAGAGATGGAGCTGATGCGGTATGGGAGGATGTGGAGCTTAGTGGACTTGTCGAAGACCTCTGTGGAGGAGGCTCGTGAACCAAGCTACTGGGCAGTTGGCGGCAGTCGCCTTCCAACAACAACTGAGGGCAAGAGGAGTGATGCTCAGAACAATGAGCGGAGCGCCGGGTGACTAATACGAAGTAAGTTGGCGCAGTAGGAGGTACGGCTGGTGCATCTGCCGGTCATCTCAGTCATGGCACCTGCCGGGTCTGTCAGTGATCCGTCGACACTTCACGTGGTCTCAAAGTGCACCTGGCCTGGCACAGGCGCCATGGTGACGTCACCGTCACTTCGTGGCGAACGGCGGGTATTGGCATGTAGAACTTCTTTCGCACCGCACGTAGCCAACCACGCGCTAAACGGAGGTTGCGGCCCGTGGCGGTGTCCTGTTGTGTACGCACGTCGCACTCGTTACACACAAAGTGCTCGCAACAAGTGAACCACAATACCTCGCTGATCTCGTCAAGGAGCATAAACCATCAAACACGCGAACTCCGGTCATCCTCGCAGCAGCAGCTTTTTGGCTGGCCATCGAACAAAGACGGTCACCGCATCGCCGCACACTTTCGGATGTGCCGTCTGGAATGCTCTTCCCTCCGATATTAGGAACTCACTGGGAGCTATGCGCTTTTAAATCTAGATTGAAAACTCATTTCTTCAAATCTGCTTTTTGCATTTAGCTTGTTGCCCTTCTCCCCGCACCTCCGATTAGCACGGTTGGCTCCGTACAATACGAAAGAAGTGCTGAAACCATCTCACGCCATCGTCCTGTGCGCCTGCCCAGAGTATGTCACTTTCTCTTGCCAGAGCTGCCCACTCATTGAAGTTGATGTTAAAGTATTTTTGCTCATGCTCGCAGATGTTGCTGAATTGTAGTTTTGGGGCAAACTACAATTCTCTTGGCTACAGTCCTATAAAATAAATTATAGTACTGTATATTCACACATGTTGTAAATTAAGCACACATAGAACCTTACATTTAGAGTTTTTTTTTTTACAAACTCGGGGCAATTGGAAATGGAGTTCAAAGTTCAGCCCTGGGACCAGCTCAGGAAATGAATGCTGATTGTGTTGATGCTGTTGCTGCCATTTATGGAGTTTTTGGCGCCACAATTTATGAGCCCGGCTGTAAAGCAACCACTAAATGTCATAACCCCTTATAAAACGTTACAAACCCCCTCGCCACGGCTGGCAAATGCTGCATATAGCAGAGGAACAGAAGTGACACGAAGAATGACGAAAATGCAATTGTAATGACATTTAAAGTGAGTGGAAACATTCACGCCCAAGATGTACTGATGTAGATACTCCATGTGGTGTTAAGACAGGCTGAATTAATATTTAAAAAATGTCGCAGAACATTATGGCTAAATTTGAAAAGCTGAACAGAAGTTGTGTACACTATAAACAGAGTAACGAGGTGATGTAGGGCTAGACGACACATCGTAGCCTGGCTCAAGTTAGGTTAACACGAGTAATATAAGTTTCAAGTTACTGCCGGTGTATTAACCTTAAAGATACACAGTGGATGTTATATTATACCGTGACGTCATGCGCAAGAGTTGGCCATTGTGTATCGGCGGCTTCATGGTCCAAATTTACCAAATTTAAAAAAATCTCCTGCAAATTACTGAATTGTAATAGACATGGCAATCATCGCTCCCTTACTGTGAAAGCGTCGCATGATACTCCTGAAAAAGAGTCACGTGACTCGGTAAGGTGTTTGTTGGTATACATGGGAACCTGTAATAAGTTCCAGTTTATATAGTTCAATCAAGCGAGAATTAAAAAGTATGCAGCATTGGTGAAGGAATTAATGTGTGTAAAACTTTTTTCGCACCATACGTATCCAACCGTGCCAATCGGAGGTGCGGGGGAGGACAACAAATGAAACATAAAATGGGATCCATACCCTTTGGTTCTTTCAGTAAAGTCGCGTAGGTAGCGAAAGAACCAAAGAGTATGGATTCCTGCAGTCACGAAAGCTTCAAATTAAGATAAAATGGGATATTTTTGTTATTGCGCGAAAGGGTAAAACCTATTCTTATTTCTTCATACTTTTGTAATGCGAGCGTAATAGGGGTTGTTGCTGGGCTCTGGTCCAATCACACGGCCCGGGGTATTGGGGGGCGGAGCCTGGTCTGCGGGGTGTGTGGGAGGGGCCACCGTTCACCTCGGCTCCAATGGGAGGCGAGGTGAATGGGGGCGGAGCCAGCAGGGTAGTATGGGAAGGCCGGATCTAACGATCCGGAAGGGGAGGAGTCAGGGTCACGTGGGGGGAATGTATATAAGTGGGAGCCCGGAAGAGATCGGGGCAGTCGGGGAAGTTAAGAGGCTGAGCCACGTTGGGTGGTGAAGAAAGATCCGCACCATCGGCCACGTGGCCGAAGGACCTCAGCACGCCGTCGGCCAGTGGTGTGCGGAGTGTGGGAATAGAGGAGCTAACGGAGGAGCGTGCGTGGCACGCGTGAGAGAGCGTGCGCAGGGCGCGCGCGAGACGACACTGGTCCGAGAGGAGGCCAGTGGGGGGTGCGGAGAAGAACCTGAATAAAAGACAAACGGAGACCAGCATCGCCTGATGGAGTCTTTTATTACACTTTTATACTGGCAAAATGTCCCATTTCGTAGCTGATCACCCCGTGCTATAAATGCCCTGATGGTGGCATTGTCTTTGTGCTGTTCGCATTTTGGCGTTCTCTGGTCTGACACTGGTGAGACAAGGCCCTAAAGAAGGCCGTCTCTGGTGTAGGCCAATCCGTTTCAAAGACAATGCCTGTATTATCAGAGGATATTTTGTTTACATGTTCACCACAAGTACGTGTGGTTAATGCAGACATGATTCCTTGCAAAATGTTTATATTTGGTGTTAGAACACATTAACACCTCCTGTTTTATTGGCAGAAAGGGTTAAACCTATTCTTGTTTTTTTTTCAAATTAAACATAAAAAGCAGTTATAAAGAAACGGCTTTTCAATCTATATTTAAAAGTGCATAGCTCCAGTGGCTTCCTAATATCGGAAGGAAGAGCGTTCCAGACGGCCGCAGAAGCACGCCTGAAAGCGTGCGATGCAGTGACCGTGTCTGTTTGGTGAATAGCCCAAAAAAACCGAGAAGATCACAGGAACAGTAACCATGGTAGTCGCGATAGAAGAGCGGTGAGGAGGCGACTGACTACTGGTCAGTGACTCAAGGAGATCGACGCGTTCTGGATCATCGATCGCCATGACGGCTTTGCGCTGCATTCAATGTGGCGTTTCATTCTCGGCGCTGGAATTAATTGCAGAGCCAAATGATAATGCTGGTAGCACAATTATGAGGTATAAAGAACTGTGAAATCCACCCCAACAGCAGGATTCCAAACTTCGGATCAATTTGTGCTTTGTGTCGTAATGTAGTCGTAATTGTCCACTGTTCAATAGGCACGATATCAAGTGTTAGATGATGATGGTTTATAAATTAGTGATACAACAGAAATGTGGTTTTCAAAAAGGATGTAAACATTTCCTGGACAGACAAGATGACGGATAGCAGGTACACACAACAAAAAAAACGATTAAGTAGACAACGGAGGAGTTAGATTTGTTGGACAAGTAATGAGAAAACAAGAGACAAAATAGAAATGTGTTTTGACTATTGGGGAAATTAGAGGTACAAAACGCTGGGTAAGATGTAAAATTAAGTCATATCGATAAATATAATTTGAACATTCGGATGCAAACGGGTGTATCTAATGCAATGATCTTGAGTGATATCATGGACAGCGCTGAGTTTTGAGAAGGAAGGCCATGATGGCTGACATCTTTGAGAAAGCACGTGGAACGGTGGATACTTTCTACGATAATTTTTTTTTTGCAGGGCTGTTAAACATCCACTTCACAAGTAGGCTGTGCATTCCAGTAAGACAAAAAAAAATCCCCCATTCTAAATTATGGAATGGAGGAAATTCTCGCGGATTAGGGGAACATCGCTTGGGGTGGATAAAAAATCTTGGCCGCCTTGAGAACGACGGACAGTGGACTTCCCCTGCGGGAGAATGGGGAACGGGGCGTGTGTATCGTGAAGTCACCAAATGTATCCCGCGCTTCGAGTTTCCAACCTTGCAGGGGAGCACGCGTAAAAAGGTTTGGCAGGGAAAGTGCTGCAATGTGATACGGGAATAAAATAAAGAATAATATCTACGTAATGCTGATGGATGCACTGTTGCATTCAATTTAAACAAAAAAAGCACGTGGTTATGCTTTATCGCCCCCCCCCCCCCCCCCAGATAGATTGTGATACACTCTGACTCGGCTGGCTCACTCGACGAGCAGAGAGAAAGCGAGCGCCACTCGAAAGCCTTGCTCATCTCGTCAAGGAGCGGGAACCATCATCACGTGAATTGCATTCAACCTCGCAGCAGCAGCAGCAGCGACTTTTTAATCGGCCATCTAATAATGATGGTGGTCACCGCCGCATCGCCACGCGCTTTCGGATGCGCTTCTGCGGCCGTCTGGAACGCTCTTTCTTCTGATATTAGGAAGCCTACAGTGGGGGAGCTATGCACTTTTAAATCATCTAGCTTGACAAACTAATTTCTTTAGAACTGCTTTGTGTGTGTAGTCTGTTGTACCCCCCGCCCCGTTGATTAGCACGGTTGGCTACATATGGCGTGAAAGAAGTTCAACATGCATGGTACTGTATGCATTTGGTATCATCAAGCACCAACACATTTACTGCAGCATGACGTTTCCCCAAAAGCCTTCGCCATCTCTCACAATGAATGTGTGGTGTCATCAGGCATGACCGATCCACTGCTGGATGAAGGTCTCCCCCCGCACCTCACCCCATACATACAAAGCTAGCAGTCGAGCACGGATTAGGTTAAATTCAATTCACAGGCTCGGTAGCTGTGGAGCTGTATAAGCAGTTGCTGGTATTTTTTTTCTTCCGTCAATTGGTTAGGGGGGAAAGTTGTCGCCGTGTTAGCGCTGTGCGCCGTGTTGGCGCTTTGGTGTTCGCGTTTTGTGCGCCGTGTTCGCGGTTCGATGCGGTTTTTTTGGGCTTTTGGAAGGCTGCGCAATTTACAAAGATCCGACAAAGCAAACGCGAAGCAACAGAGATGTACAAACAGTCAATCGTCGATTGTCCGACGGATTCGGGTTGGAAGGGGGCGCCGGATTTTCAAAAAACGCCGGATAATCACTGCATCATCATTATTTAAAATAGCTTGTTTTTGCACAGTCTCGCATAACAGGCGGTGCGTATATTTACTTTTTGTGTTTTAAAATGTGTTTACTATGTGAAATTGGCATAACAATACAAACAAATAAACATAATGAAATATCCGACTGAAAAAAAAGTTACTATACCGTACTTACCTCTCCAATCTCGAAGACTCTGCATGGGGTGATGTAGTACGTAATACTACTATGCTCTTGTTTCAACAACATGATTGTGTTTGCCGATCGCCGGAAAATCGATTATCAACTGCACAAATATATACTGCATTTTTTTTAAAAGAAGGATGTTACAAATGTCCTGAACAGACAAGATTAGTAACATAATGTACATTATGGGTAGCAGCTACAAAACATTTAATGAAAACAATTAGACAAAGATGAGAAAATGAGGAAACAAGAGACTGACTGTGTTTTGACTGGGAAAATTGTGGCTACAAAAAGCCAGCGAAGACGGTGAATTGAGTTACATAAGCAACTTGAGCAATCGGATGCAAATTAGAGTATCCGTTGCAAAGTTTTTGAGTAAATTTACGGGGACTCCTCTACTTACGAACATATGTATGTTCGTAAGTCGATTTCTTCGTAAGTCCCACTTCACTCCTGTCGATTTCAAACATGTTGTACGGCATGTACACTAAACATGGGGAATGGATTTTAAAGTTGTATAATCTCCTGTAGATGTCGATGCCACTGGTTCTTCATGTTCTGCAGATGTAGATGCCACTGGTTCTTCATGTTCTGCAGATGTAGATGCCACTGGTTCGTTATGTTCTGCAGATGTAGATGCCACTGGTTCTTTATGTTCTGCAGATGTAGATGCCACTGGTTATTTATGTTCTGCAGATGTAGATGCCACTGGTTCTTTACGTTCTGCAGATGTATGTGCCACTGGTTCTTTATGTTCTGCAGATGCCACTGGTTCTTCATGTTCTGCAGATGTAGATGCCACTGGTTCTTCATGTTCTGCAGATGTAGATGCCACTGGTTCGTTATGTTCTGCAGATGTAGATGCCACTGGTTCTTTATGTTCTGCAGATGTAGATGCCACTGGTTCTTTATGTTCTGCAGATGTAGATGCCACTGGTTCTTTACGTTCTGCAGATGTATGTGCCACTGGTTCTTTATGTTCTGCAGATGCCACTGGTTCTTCATGTTCTGCAGATGTAGATGCTACTGGTTCGTCATGTTCTGCAGATGTAGATGCCACTGGTTCTTCATGTTCTGCAGATGCCACTGGTTCTTCATGTTCTGCAGATGCCACTGGTTCTTCATGTTCTGCAGATGCCACTGGTTCTTCATGTTCTGCAGATGTAGATGCGAATTCCATTTGGTGCTCGTGTTTCCTATCTACTCTCTTGGAAAACTTACCAATATATGTCTGCACAATGCTTCTCTTCATAAATTAACTTGTAACAGGCAATAGCATCGTGAACAGCTGCCAACACCTTCGTAAACCTTTCAGTGTTTGGGTCCTGAGACTCAAAACAAGCCGGTGCTTGGCACTGAACAGCCACCGCGGTCTATTGAACGGCGGTTGAACTTACGGCTCTCGGTCCGAAAAGGGAACTGGACATACGGACAGGTCTGTTCGTATCTCTGAAAGTGCGTAAGTCGAATGTTCGTAAGTAGAGGAGTGCCTGTATATGAAAGGAAGGTCATTGATTTGCCGACGTCTTTGACAAAGGACGTGGTTCATAGCGAGGGAGACAACCGACAAACATACAAGAGAGACGAGTCGGGGTTCAGGTATCTGTATTCTCAAGACACCGGAGCAGAAGAGACCACCCCCTTCCCCCCCCCCCCCCGAATTCAGGAGGATTAAGGATTAAACTTTGGCAGATGGGCAAACTTGGAAGGTGATATCATAACAAGCGAACAAAACAGCAATTCATAAGTGTTTCGTTAAAAATGTTCCTATGGCAATTGCAAAGTACGAATTAACAGTTCACACTTTGTCTAAATGAATAGTGCAATGGATGTTTTCATTGGCCCCCGCTGGAGGTGTGGGCCCTGGACAAATATCCCATGCGCTTGGCACCCCGCACCTCTTAATCGGGCTCTGGTTACGGGGTGAACGTGCAAGCTCGTGCGGGTTCATGAACGCTCTGCCAGTGTCTCGATCAAAAATATACTTGCGTCGGCCCTGCACCCCTGAGTTAAAAATAAATCAGCCAGAGTTCAACTTTCACACGCGTGCGTGTGTGTGTGTGTTACCGAAGTTCGGTGGGGAGCGATGGTGTAGCGGTTTGCGCGCTGCGCTACGAACCCGGCGACCCGAGTTCGATTCCGGCTCACGGCTAACACCAGTGACGATTATCCCCTAGGTCGACTGAGCCTCAAATGAGTACCTGGTACGGTGTGTAAACATCGCCGCTGGGGAGATAAAGGCGGCCGGGCATGGTGCTGGCCACCCACTCCCTCGTGTGCCGTACCAGCCTTCATGGGTGCTCGCTAACAGCACTTGCCCCAACAGCCTGTGAAGGCTATATGGGGGGTCTTTGGCTTTAAAGTTCGGTTAATCAATAGTTTATTGTGCAAAATGTGTAACGTTAAATACATGTAATGTTTAAGTAGCCATGGTACGTGCATCACCTCCACAGAAAGAAGAGAGTCATCGGTTGTTTAAGACGATGGGCACATTTGCCACGTTGGAAATAGACACCCCGTTTCGAGAGGAGGCCAAAGTGGGCTCAGTTCAGAGCGTTGAACTGGCGCCTCTGAGATCAAATCCTGGCAAGCTGTCTCTGATAAAGCCGCCTTTCTCAAGTGTTGATGCTCTCAACCCCGGTCACCATTAACTAAGCGTACGAAAAAAAAGACCCGTCAGATTACACTTGGTTCTGCACTTAATTTGGCTAAATTTCAGCGCTGAGAATTAAACGCGTCGGGTTTGGCTGTCACGTGACAGTGGCAGAGCAAGTAAGACAGTGCCTCCCGTATGGACCAGGTCACTTGATGGTATGTCAGAGGTAGCTCTGTGGTGTCCACTTCCATGGGCCGTTCTCTAACACGAAGGGACGCACTGTTCTTTGAGAGATCCGAAGGATTATTTATCTAGTGGCGTGATGTCGATAGCGCACTCAGGATGAGATTGTGGTAAAAAGATTAGAAAAAGGTCACCATTCTCTTTATGGCTGCTGTTTGATTGCCCTCAACGTAGCCATCAACAAATTCCATGCGACCTTAGAAAGGACACTAATGTGACCGAATTTCACATTTCATCGTCTGCATTTGTTTACTCTACGTTCGTTCCAAAAATGTTTTATGTTGACTTAAAATGGCTTTGGACGTATCACAATTATTCGGCGATACTGCGTTGGCAGCTATGCACAAAGGGGCCGTCCATAAATGACGTCACGCACCTGGGGGGGGCAGAATTTTGTGACGATGTGTGACGAGGGGGGGGGGGGGTTGAGAAATGTGACGTCACATCAAAATGCGCAACTTCAAATAAATACAGACAACACGTTCTACTTAGTTAAATAGACTTTTTAATAAATGTTTGCTCCTACAACATCAGAGTGCAGCGCCACATTAAATACGCACTTCAATGACTATAGTTTTAAGCGATTTTAAGCATGTTTTGGGGGGGGGCAGAGCTTTGTGACGTCATATTTGAGGGGGGGTCAGACTTTTTGTGACGCCGTGTGACAAGGGGGGGGGGGGGTCAAAAATCGTCCAAAAGCGCGTGACGTCATTTATGGATGGCCCCTACGCCGCTTCGTTGAGCTGTCATTTGTGGCCAGTTCGCTTCTGAAAAAGAGCTAGAGAGCTCAGTGTGTTTTACCTGGACAAATAAAATCGTTTAGCTTTTAGTTTAACTCGAGCCGAACCCGGGGACAGACCACACTCATCGCGGGCATGCGGCCACTGTAGAGGCTCGCGTCCAACACGTACTCTACGTTGAACTTCTTTCGCACCGTACGTAGCCCTACCGTGCTAATCGGAGGTGCGGGGGGCGGGGGAGGCGGACAACAAACCTAACACAAAAAGCAGTTCTACGGAAATTCGTTTTCAATCGAGATTGAAAAGTGCACGGCTCCAGCTGGGAGTTTTTGGGGGCGGGTTCAAAGTTGTCGCGAACCTTCACGGGAAATTTCGGATATTCCTTTCGTATTTTCGGATCAATCGGAAGCGTCGTCACGGTCTTGAGCTGTGCTCAGCGCCGTGGGCAGCGTGCTCAGGACAGAGTCGCCTGGCACCGTGCTGTCGGAGGGCCTCTGCACAACCGGGCCGAGGATGATGATACTGGTAGGAACCTCCTGGTTACACCAGCCCACAGGGGATTATTGTGTCCATCCGTCGTGCAGGGAGGGGCTGGGTGGGGAGGGAGGGGTTGGGTGGGGAGGGGCCGGGTGGGGAGGGGAGGGTGGGGAGAGGCTGGGTGGGGAGGGTGGGGCTGGGTGAGGACAGTGGGGAGGGGCTGGGTGGGGAGGGTGGGGCTTGGTGGGGAGGGTGGGAAGGGGCTGGGTGGGGAGGGTGGGGAGGGGTTGGGTGGGGAGGGTGGGGCTGGGTGGGGGGTTGGAGGGCTGGGTGGGGAGGGGCTGGTCACCCCGTGGTGCCCTTATAAAACTCAACGTTTAACCTACTCACGCCGGCTTGTGCCCGCCCTCACAGTCGGGCATATTTGCGGAATACACCACGCCGTCGTCGACCCTGGCCATTGACCGAGCAACCCAACGTTCCTACCAGCTCCCTCCGCAGGAATGTGTTATAGCAGCTGCGGAATAAAATCACGGCCGAGGGTTGCTTGGCGAACACCCTGGGACTCTCGAATTATCGATACGATGTGGGGTTTTTTGTTGTTGTTGTTTTTGTTGTTGTCGTTGTTGCCAGAGGCACGGCGGACTCGTGGAGGTTTTGAGGGATGAGAATCACCGCCAAGATGCGCGTGGCTAGTTCTCTGCCGGCCAAGGTGCCATACACATTCCGGATTGTTCTAGTAGCAAAAGTAGCTACATATGTAACGAGCCCCAGACCTTCAAGGGCCCCGCGCTAAATGCTTTTAAGCTATCAATTCCGGTTTAGTGATTCTGCAATTGCTCTATTACTATAGTACTATACCGCCTTCAACTTTTATGCACGGCTGGGTGTTAAAGGTTAGCGATTTGTCGTATTATCTGGCTGTATAGCAAATGAAAAAATACAGTTACTTGACTATGCAAGTAAAAAATTTGTGTTTTAATATGTACGTGGTTATTTATTTATTTAGGCCCCTTCATAACATATGCTACAGGCCCAACACTAGCTTAATCCGGCACTGCATACACAGTTGATAATGTGGATGTTTCCTGTGTCAAGGTTGTGGGAGTCTGCCCTACGGGAGGTTTACAACTCCACTGGAAGACATCCAGCGTTAAAGTACACTTATAAATATAAATGTTTTTCCAACGGGTAAAAATGCCTTGGTGACCAAAACAGTGCAGTTCAAATTCAATTAAAGTCGAATCTCGTTCTAAACCCATCCGATGCCGATTTGCCGTGTTGTGTCTAAGTTCATTCGTGTTGAGTTATAAATCTCTTCGTACACTGCCCAGGCTGATGTAACACACACACACAAGCTCTTATAAATTATGAACTTCGTCTGATAGCTTGACCACAGTCTCAGTCCACTCTCTAATTATTATTATTCTTTAATTCCAGAGTATGGATTGTCCGGATTATAAGACGCTCCGGAGGGTAAGACGCACCCCAAACTTGTGTCCGTTGTAAATAAAGGTCTACAAATCTGGTCATGCAAAGACAAATATCCCCCGTATAGCCTTAACAGACTGTAGGGGCAAGTGCTGTTAGCGAGCACCTATGAAGGCCGGCACGTTACACGAGGGGGTGGCTGGCTAACACCACGCCCGACCACCTTTGTCTTCCCAGTGGTGATGTTTAAAACACCACAACATGTACTCATTTGAGGCTGAGTCGACCTAGGCGAGTCCCAGGACCGGTTCAAATCATCGTCACTGGTGTTGGCCGTGAGCGGGAATCGAACTCGGGACGCCGGGTTCGTAGCGCAGCGTAGCGCTAACTGCTGCACCACCGCTCTCCCCACATGCGCGCCCGTATATACACGCGCGCTCACACAGCTCCCGGATTTCAAGACGCACCCCCTACAGTTGTTGAGTTAAAATATCGGTGAAAGAAGGTCATCACGTTTATGGACACCCTGTATAATCGGAATGTGTTCATCAATTAGCGACGTGTAAAGAAAACAAATCTCAAAGGTTCCTACACTGCGCTCTTACACGTTTTCTTGGCAGAGACAACATATTTATGAAGCCCACGACCTCGAAAATGTAGCCTTGCCAACCCAGGTGCCGGATGAAGGTTCTTGTAGGACCCAGACACTTTTGTTTCATCGGCCTTCAGTGATAACCATCTACATTTTGTACTGCTGCTCCTGCTGCCCATGCTACTACTCCCACCGCTGTCACTCGCTTGTGTCACGTAGTACTACATCCATTGCGCAATGAGAATGAGATTGCGCGAAAAGCACCACGTGGAGATGTTATTGATAATTTTGCAATGAAAAAAATCTCCAATAGTTCATTCATCTCCGGCGTTTAATTGATCTCACCTTATGAAAAAAAAAACGACTGACATTGACATGACTCTGCCTCTTTGTATCTACGCTGTGCCCATCCTTGCTATGTAAATATATTGATTAAAGAATATATTTTGATGTAAAGCTTTCGTGACTGCAGGGATTCATCTTCTTAGTTTTTTCGGTAAAGTCACGTAGAAGGGAAATAATAAAATAAAAAAATAAAACATTATAAAATACAATTCTCACGACGTTTCGGCTACAACGCAAGCAGCCGTCCTCAGGTGAAGAACAGGGCTATCGGAAAGACAGCGTCTGAAACACTGTCTGAAACACTGTCTTTCTGACAGCCCTGTTCTTCACCTAAGGACGGCTGCTTGCGTTGTGGCCGAGACGTCGTGAGAATTGTATTCTATTATGTTTTATTTGTATTACTTTATTATTTCCCTTCTACTTGACTTTACCGAAAGAACCAAGAAGATAAAGAATATATCTTGGTTACATTTTTTATTCATACAAACAAACAAACAAAAATACAAGGTCAAAGTTTTTGTTCGTAGGCTCTAGGAACAGAGTCTACTGTGGCCTATTGGATAACACGGCCCTGTCACCACTGACTCAAGTCCCGACCCTCCTTCTGAGATTCCGCTGCCGTCACTCGCCACAGAATCTCACGCCAGATCCGGAACGAACGCTGGCGAACGGGGTGGAACAACGCGGACGTCCAGAACCAGCATCGCAACCTCCTGCCTTTGACATTCCCACCACCTCGAAGACACGGGCAGAACAACGATCGACCTGCGTCAGGACATCGACAGGCCGATGCCCACATCTCCTGCGTGAACGGAAAATTGCAGACACGAGCCACAGTAGTGGGGCTGTGGCCACGCATCCCAAAACTGTGGACCATATCGTTAACCACTGTAGTCTACGCTTCGTTCAACGAAGGAGGGAGAGACAGCAAAACTACACGAACCCTCCTCTCCCGAAGCCCTCTCGTTGCGGCCGGCAGCACACCTCAACGTTGGCATTTAGCTCCCGAACAAACCGCTGCCCTACGCAAGAATAGAAACACAATTATCGGAAAAATGTGGTTCTCGTTGGAGGTTTCAATTAAATACTTAATTCTAGATTTGAAGTTTCCGTGACTGCAAGCATCCATACTCTTCGGTTCTTTCGGTATTTTTTTTTCACCTACGTGACTTTACCGAAAGAACCAAGGAGTAATTAAAGACTTCTTCCTTCCAAAATACTGTAGGTTTCTTCTTCGATCTTAGCACGCTTTGATCTGTCACTAAAGCGGGGGCGGCGGGGGGGGGGATAATATTTACCGCACTCTGCGCTATCGTCGCAATAGACGCGTTTGTTATCTCAACGGCCTATCGCTTGGTAATAGAGCGATAGTGTTTATTGCGGCTGGATTTCTTTTTTTGTTTTACCACAAGAGATATCGTACACAAGCAGTGCCTTTCATCTGGTTACATATACGGCACCCTAGCTTCATTGCACCGTGGGCGGCTATCGAAGACAAAAAGCCCTCCCTCCTCGTTGTAAAAGCCGCACCATTTAAGAATGCAAAAAAAAAATCCCCCTCTGCGCATTCCACTTTTGGGAGGCTTCCCGCTTCAGCGCTGTCATTAATGTCGCTGTGACCGCTTTACCTTGACCTGCTTTGAGAATGTTCGTAGTCGCCATCATCGCCAGGGCGGTGATGGTCACCGGAGGTGGCGGGGAGAGGGGGGTGATGACGATTGTAAAGGTTCACGCTTCGAATCCAACAACAATCTGAACGCAAAAATCAGTTCGAGAAAATCTAGATGACTTAAAAGTGCATGGCTCCCAGTGGCCTCCGAATATCGGAAGGAAGAGCGTGCCTATACAGGGCACCATACTTCAATAGGGATTACCGTTCGCAGGGCAATTTTAATACTCACAATGGACAGGAAGGACGAGATCAAAGGGCTCGCATAATGCACATGCATAATGTGCGTTGACTCAATAATCCCGCCCCCCACTTTTCGCAAGAGCGCAGAAGCATAGTCACCACATCTACGCCTCTATATAAGGAACGAAACAGGTGGACTTCTCCACAAATCTGGCTGTCGTTTGATGAAGCTAGTTGTAATTACTGGCGAAACGTCGTACTCAAATTGTAAATGTTGTGGCTTGCTTGGCTCTCCAACAAACCGGTGTGCTTGTACTAGTGACGAATTGGCATGTTCTGTTTACGTGACAACCCTTACTAGTTGGCTGTGTCGGGTGCTGGCGGGTTTCAGCGACACATTTATACATTACGCGATCTAACCCAAAAACAACCCCCTCTATTACCGTTCCAAATGGCCGCAGAAGCGCATCTGAAAGCGCGCGATGTGGTGATCGCCGTCTCTGTTCAACGGCCGGCCAAAAGCCACGTGGATAATGGAGGCCTGGTACAGGTCTGCTCGGTGTGGTGTACACGTTGCCGCGTTTCACAGATATTCAACATCGATCTGGAGCTGCCTTCATCTCTTCATTTTGAACGTGCAACACATGGGCACGTGGGTACATGTTTGTTTGTTGTAATACGAAGTAAGACTGATGGCCTTAATCTAAGTTGTCTTGTGGTTGTTGTTGTTGTTGTTGTTTGACTTGCATCCCACTGGGATTTTTGCACACAGCGTTGGTGTACGGTGTTTTTTCTGCAATATTTTGCTGTCTTTTCTTGGATTTTCTGTTTGCACTTAGTCACATATTCACTTTAAGATGTTTTCTTGTTCATGTTTTCGTTTTTTTGTTTGTTGCGGTTGCACCCGATTCAAGAGCCGAATGGCTCACAGGGCTATACCTAATAAATGAACTTGAAACTTGAAACAGGCTGTACTGGGGGCGGTGGGAGGGAGTCGAACTTGGCTCAGTGGGGAACCCGCCGGCCAATTGGCCACCCAGCCGCCCGCTCTTCCCAGACGCATCCAGGATTTTTCAGAATCAAGCACGAGAAATTATATCGTAAGAAACGTATGAATAACAGTGTGTTCTGCTGTTGTTCTTGCAGTTGTCACCTAACGCGTTTTAAGAGATTAACAATGTGGACTTTGCACCCCTAGTTAAGGCTCTTCTTTTTTTACAAGCTCGCAAAGGTGAAAGGAGAGAAAAAAAATAATGGAAAAGCTGCTGTTTATTTTCGTCAGCCAATCGGTGCACGTAGTCACATGGCCGTGCACACCAGTAAACGGGCGACAAGGTGGTTAGGGTTGGCGGATCACGTAGGGATGGGGGAGGGAGGGTAAATCGCGCGCGTTAAACGCACACACAGCCTGCGTATTTGCTCGAAACGTCACAAAAGCGGAGTCCAATTTGTTCATTCAATTCACACGTAGGATTTTCAGGACCATCGTGATTCGTAATTGTTTTTCCTTTGGATGAGATCGTGTAGGTACGATGTCAATGTTTTACTTTACCAGTCGACTACCCGACAGAGCCGATCAATAACCAATTATTGTTTTTTGTTATGTACACGTGTATATATATTCGTGTTGAACTTATTTCACACCGAACATACTCAAACCGTGCTAATCGGAGGTGCGCGGTGGAAAGGTTATAAGCAAAAAAAAATGGAGTTCTAAAGAGATTCGTTTTCAAACTCGATGAATTAAAAGTGCATAGCTCCAGTGGCTTCCTAATATCGGAAGGAAGAGCGTTCCAGACGGCCGCAGAAGCGCATCTGTAAGCGCCACGCGATGCGGTGACCACCGTCTTTGTTTGATGGCTACAGACAAAAGCCGCAGCTGCGGCGAGGATGACCGGAGTTTGGTTTATGCACCAACCCGCAGGCGTTCTGTCAATCCACTGCTGGATGAGGGCCTCCCCACGCTGTGCAGCTGGCGGGCATTGTTTAATATCGTACTCTAACCATTGCCGAGCAGTGTGGGTTGGTGAAGGCGCGGATCATCGACGTGGGAGCTTAGAAGTACAGGAAAACCCCGATGTGCCTCTCTCTCTCTTTCACATCGTTTCGCAAATACGTCGCCACTTTATTCTTAATACCACTGCCGGATTTGCGTCGCCTCGACCCCACACTCACGTCGCTGACAGCAGCACCGCCCGCCCTTTCTCGTCATCCGTCCCCTCTCGGCCATCGCCTCCATCACCCACTACTACCCCGCAAATCGCTTCGATTCACGTCGTTTCGATGTTCTTCGTCGCACCTCTCACGAACGCATCCCCGACGTCAACCGGTGTAATGCAATGGATCTTGCCGCACTGCTCTCTGCTGCCCGCCACGTGACCCCGCAGCGGGCAGCCTATATCATCGCCTGGTTACGCGTGGTGGTCGCCCATCTGTGACGCTGTCCAGTCTGAACCCTGGCTCAGCCTTCTGAGATCTGATGAAATGTGAACGTCAGCCGGGCGGTTTATAGTCACAGGTGTTATTTATAGACGAAGAAAACGAAATGTATCTTGGCCACATGAAGCTATCGTGGGCAGAGGAGGCACAGCATGCAGCCAAGGACAGGAAAAGATGGAGAGAGATCGTTGTAGCCGCATGTCCCATAGCGGATGAAGTGGAGTAAGTAAAATGAGATGGAGATGATTTCCTCCCACATTTAAACACTCATTAAATTGGGACCTTTTTTGGCAGTAGCAAAGTATGAATCTCTCCAGTGCTGCCGCGGTGGTTCACTTTCTGCCCCGCCTCCTTCCCCCCCCTTCTCTCTCGCCCCGCCCCCTTATCTCTCGCCCCGCCCCCTTTTCTCTCGCCCCGCCCCCTTCTCCCCCCCCCACTGCCGAGGCCTATATAACCTCGTGCCACGGCAGATCTCTCGCCTACTTCAGCAGTTTTTCCTTGCCGTGGTTGTCCCACCTAATGACGATTGCTTGTGTTGCGTTCGAAACGTCGTGATCTATTATTTTTCTACCTACGTGACTTTATCGAAAGAACCAAAGAGTATGGATTCCTGCAGTCACGAAAGCTTCAAATCAAGATATGAAAAACAGGTTTTACCCTTTCCTGCAATAAAACAGGTGTTAAGATGTTCAAACGCACGTACTCTGTGTGGTTAATGCAGACTTGATTCCTTGCAAAAGGTTTCTATTTGGTGTTTGAACATCTTAACACCTCCTGTTTCATTGTTTGAAAGGGTAAAACCTATTCTTGTTTTTTCATACTCGTTAAATTGCCGATAACACGTTCATACTGGTAGGAACCTCCTGGTTACACCAACCCACAGGGGATTATTGTGTCCGTCCATCTGTCGTGCAGGGAGGGGCTGGGTGAGGAGGGAGGGGCTGGGTGGGGAGGGGAGGGTGGGGAGGGGCTGGGTGGGGAGGGTGGGGCTGGTTGGGGGTGGGAGGGGTGGGGCTGGGTGGGGAGGGGCTGGTCACCCCGTGGTGCCCTTATAAAACTCAACGTTTAACCTACCCACGCCGGCTTGTGCCCGCCCTCACTGTCGGCCATATTTGCGGAATACACCACGCCGCCGTTGACCCTGGCCATTGACCGAGCAACCCAACGTTCCTACCAGCTCCCTCCGCAGGAATGTGTTATATAGAGGACTGCAGAGCCTGGGCAATTGTTGCCTTACCGCTTGTCTGTGGGTGCTCCCCACGCTTCTGACTCGTTCTCTCTCGACGAGAGCGAGAAAACACCGCACGGCAGCGGAGCATGTGTTACACGTTCAAATTGTATTTGTGCACTGATTAAACGATTGAAAAATCTTGATTTGAAGCTTTTGTGACTGCAAGAATCCATACTCTTTGGTTCTTTCGGTAAAGTCACGTAGGTATATAAAATGAAAAAAATGTAAAATATTTTTTTAAATATATATTTTTATACCTACGTGACTTTACCGAAAGAACCAAATGGTATCGATTGAAAAATATTAATTTATTATGTTCGTTGTCAAATTTGAGTCGTATTTCGGAACATTTTAACGACGTATCAGTACAGTCTAACAATTATACTCACATGTGCTTCAAAGGTGTCTGAACATTAAAGAAAAGCATTCGCAATCAAATTCAAGCGCCAGCTCCTTGTTGTCCTTCCTACCGCACCTTCGTTAAGCGCGGTTGGCTACGCACGGTGCAAAAGAAGTTCAACACACACACACACACACGTACGGTGCGAAAGAAGTTCAACACACACACACAATGTACGTACGTTGCGCAGTATCTGGAACACGTGCATCGATTTGGGAAAAAAAACAGCGTGGTCACATTCTACAAGGTCACATGGTTACGTACCGACTTTTGAGAATGTATCGAAATAGCTGGTATATGACGCGTTACGTAAATATATCTTTTTGTCGATCCAGAATGAACACCTCATTCGAGACCCAAACATCGCCGCACCTCCTGCCTTTCACATTCCTGCTCCTCGAAGCCACTGGTGGTGTAACCATCAACCGCACAAGAACATCAAGATCAGGCCAACGTGCACATCTCCGTCACAGATACATAAAATTAAAGAAAAGCGCGACTCTGGATTTGCAACCCAAAACTATGGACCACATAGTACACCCAGAGATACGTAGATATGCGTAGAGATTCACAGAGACGCAAAGAGACCCATAAAGATACATAGGGACCCGGAGAGTGAGAGAGAGAGATACCTTAAAGACAAGCCACGGTGCGATTGTGGCAATGCAACCCAAACTATGGACCACATAGTACACCCAGAGACACGTAGATATACGTAGAGATTCACAGAGACGCAAAGAGACCCATAGAGATACATAGGGACCCGGAGAGAGAGAGAGATACCTTATAGACAAGCCACGGTGCGATTGTGGCAAAGCAACCCAATCTATGGACCGTAAAGTCAACCCATTGTGGTGTGCGTTCCTTCAACAGAGGAGGAACAGCAAAACGACACGAATTCTCTCTCCTGAAGCACCCCTGCGTCGTGGCCAACAGGCCTCGACATTTGGCATTTAGCTCCTGAGCATATTGCAGCCATACGCGTGACTATAATTGTGTTTTATGTAGAAACATAATGGCTAAACATAACTTCAGAATCATGATACGTCATTTACGGTTGTTTGTCCATTACACCAGATAAGGGGACGTTTTACCGGGGGTTGGGTCAACATTTGTTTTCGCATTTCCCTGGTTTTGTCCACAGGAACAAGTGGCGATAAGAACACGGGAACATTGCCTGCCATACGAATCCCCATCACCCACCTAAAAAAACTAAACGATTTTCCTTATTTTACCAGGTAAGGTCCACTGAGCTAAATGGCTCTTTTTTCAGAAGCGAGCTGGCCACAAATGATAGCTCAACGAAGTGGACATTTACAGCAGTCAAATACTCTAAACGCACGTTTCTAAATGTGGAGGGAAAACAGGAAGACCCGGGGAAAAATCCACGCGACCAAGGGGAGAGAGAGAGAGACACACACAAACTCCAAATATACAGCAGCAGGCGTCACGGTCGGAATCGAACCCACGACCTCCTGCCCACCAGGCGAGGTAGTCAACATCTCCTAGCCACCGTGATGATGATGAGAGAGAGAGACACGCAAACTCCAAATATACAGCAGCAGGCGTCAGGGTCGGAATCGAACCCACGACCTCCTGCACACCAGGCGAGGTAGTCAACATCTCCTAACCACCGTAATGATGATGAGAGAGAGAGAGACACGCAAACTCCAAATATACAGCAGCAGGCGTCAGGGTCGGAATCGAACCACGACCTCCTGCACACCAGGCGAGGTAGTCAACATCTCCTAGCCACCGTGATGATGATGTGAGAGAAAGAGACACGCAAACTCCAAATATACAGCAGCAGGCTATAGGGTCGGGATCGAACCCACGACCTCCTGCACACCAGGCGAGGTAGTTAACATCTACTAGCCACCGTGATGATAATGAGAGAGAGAGAGAGACACGCAAACTCAAAATATACAGCAGCAGGCTATAGGGTCGGGATCGAACCCACGACCTCCTGCACACCAGGCGAGGTAGTTAACATCTGCTAGGCACCGTGATGATGATGAGAGAGAGAGAGAGACACGCAAACTCCAAATAGACAGCAGCAGGCGTCAAGGGTCGGAATCGAACCCACGACCTCCTGCACACCAGGCGAGGTAGTCAACATCTCCTAGCCACCGTGATGATGATGAGATAGAGAGACACGCAAACTCCAAATATACAGCAGCAGGCGCCAGGGTCGGAATCGAACCCACGACCTCCTGCACACCAGGCGAGGTAGTCAACATCTCCTAACCACCGTAATGATGATGAGAGAGAGAGAGACACGCAAACTCCAAATATACAGCAGCTGGCGTCAGGGTCGGAATCGAACCCACGACCTCCTGCACACCAGGCGAGGTAGTCAACATCTCCTAGCCACCGTGATGATGATGAGATAGAGAGACACGCAAACTCCAAATATACAGCAGCTGGCGTCAGGGTCGGAATCGAACCCACGACCTCCTGCACACCAGGCGAGGTAGTCAACATCTCCTAGCCACCGTGATGATGATGTGAGAGAGAGAGACACGCAAACTCCAAATATACAGCAGCAGGCTATAGGGTCGGGATCGAACCCACGACCTCCTGCACACCAGGCGAGGTAGTTAACATCTACTAGCCACCGTGATGATGATGAGAGAGAGAGAGACACGCAAACTCCAAATATACAGCAGTAGGCTATAGGGTCGGGATCGAACCCACGAACTCCTGCACACCAGGCGAGGTAGTTAACATCTCCTAGCCACCGTGATGATGATGAGAGAGAGAGAAAGACACGCAAACTCCAAATATACAGCAGCAGGCGTCAGGGTCGGAATCGAACCCACGACCTCCTGCACACCAGGCGAGGTAGTTAACATCTCCTAGCCACCGTGATGATGATGAGAGAGAGAGAGACACGCAAACTCCAAATAGACAGCAGCAGGCGTCAAGGGTCGGAATCGAACCAACGACCTCCTGCACACCAGGCGAGGTAGTCAACATCTCCTAGCCACCGTGGCGCAGCTGACTTGTGTGTGCAGGCAGACTGAACCACAAGCAACGGCCGATACCTCTCGCTGAAGCAAGTAATGTGTTGTAAACCCTCCTCCACCCGACACAGCCAAATAATGAAGTACTGTACTTGTATCCCAATTGTTAAATGTTGTGATATTTTCCCTCCAACAACACACCAGGGGTGGTGGTGAAGCTACCATTAATCGGCACGTTTGTTCATCGCGCGGCAACTTCACTAGTTGGCCGTGTCAGGTGGAGGAGGGTTTCCCGACACACATTTTACTGAACGTGATCTGACACAAACATCTAATTGTGAATCATGAAATTGGTCGCGAAAGCCGGCGCGTGTTAAATCGACCAGCTCGCTGACATGTTACAGCGGCGATTGTCCGCACGCGACACCTTCATCATCATCATCACTGTCACCAGCCACGATCTATCGACTCCTGGATAAAAGCCTCCCCAAGACGTCAACATTTCTCCCAGGCTAGCAACGCAACAATCCATCTAAGCTGCCACCTGTGGGCATATCTCATCGCTCCGTCTCCGCGGAGGACGTCCTCTTGGGCGCGTTCCCTCCCTTGGCTGTCGCTCCGATGCGAGTCTCGACCGCACCGCTGCTCCTTCTAGCGACGCGTCCCACACGAGCCCGCTCACTTCGCTCGGTCGTCACGGTATTTCTTCAACCAGGAGGCGGAATCGAAACCTTGCGACCTTTGGATTGGAGGTCCCGGCGACCTCTGAATTGGGGGTCCTCGTGACCTCTGGATTGGAGGTCCCGGAGTGCTTGCTGACCGTTAACCGCCCCCCCCCCCCACCGTGGGCCCGCATCCTACAGACACCATAGGGACAGGCGTGTAATGGTGTACAAGGAGCGTGCAGGGGACATCTGTAAAAAAAATAACCTCATAGCTCATCGGATTTCTCCAGGATAAAGAGATGGTCCGATTCTGATACCAGCTTATTCTCACGAAACATTTTGCCACCACGCACAAAGACATTTGGGGGGTCGGGGGCGGGGGAAGAAAAAAAAACACTCGCCCGAAAAGTCCTCAGGCCAAGAGCACAACGTGATTTCCTTTCCGTAATTTACACTGAACTCCTTTGCCTCTGCTTCGTGTACAAATTACTCGGCGTGCAATGACGAGCAGCTGCCGTGGTGCAATGGTTCAGCGCCGCTGACCCGGCCGGTTTGATTTGGATCTCCCGGCGCGGCAGCTTAAAAACGACCGTGCAAAGTTAATTTGTTTTCTTTTCCAAAAATATTTTATGAACCAAATGATAAGGAGGGAGGGGAGGGAGGGAGGGGAGGGAGGGATGTAGGGGAGGGAGGTTGGGGAGAAAGGTAGGGAGGGGAGGGAGGGAGGGGAGGGGAGGGAGGGAAGGAGGGAGGGAAGGAGGGGATGGAGGGAGGTTGGGGAGGGAGGGGAGGTAGGGGAGGGGAGGGAGGGAGGGGAGGGAGGGGAGGGAGGACCTAATGCCCTCATGAATGCTCTGAATCAATGCCCACTGGAGGAGAGGTACCGTAGTGAAGGGGTTCCCGGTGCAAATTTTCTCAAATCCACCACGACCGCCTTCTGTCCGCCCAGCACCGTCAATGGCCAATCAACGCGCAGCAGCTGAGTCGATCGGAGGGTCACGTGTGGTGGACGTCCCGTCCAGCGTGAAAGAAAGAGTAGGCCAAAAACCACGTGCGTGGGGGCTCTCAAGAGCAGTGGTTCTCAACCGGGGGTAGCGTGGCAATGTCCCAGGGGGAACGTGAGGTGATTACTAAATGTGTGAAATTATATCGTGCATGAAGAGTCATTGGTGGATGATCACCAATATAAAATAAGTACGATATATTTTAAATCAATATGGTAGCCTAGAACAATATAATAGACGTTTGTTCATAAACGCATTAATCAGGAACAAATTACGTCGCGCGTGCAGAGCATCCCGTTTAAAAAAAAATGATTCGCTCGCAGTTACTAGCTATATCAAAGTATGAAAAATAAGCATACGTTTTACCCTTTCTGGCCATAAAACATGTGTTCAGATTTCGATGTAAAGCTTTCGTGACTGCAGGGATTCATCTTCTTGGTTCTTTCGGTAAAGTCACGTAGAAGGAAAGTAATAAAATAATAAAAATAAAACATAATAAAATAATTCTCACGACGTTTCGGCCACAACGCAAGCAGCCGTCCTCAGGTGGAGAACAGGTCTGTCGAGAAGACACCTGAGGACGGCTGCTTGCGTTGTGGCCGAAACGTCGTGAGAATTATTTCATTATGTTTTATTTTTATTATTTTATTATTTCCATTCTACGTGACTTTACCGAAAGAACCAAGAAGATGTGTTCAGATGTTCAAACACCAAATATAAACCTTTTGTAAGTATGCATTAAGCAACGCAGCTGTGAATGATCTGATACGTGTGGCATCGTCTTTGTTCTGTTCGCCTTTGGCGTTCTCTGGTCTGACGCTGGTGAGACTGGGCCCTATAGAAGGCTGCCGTCTCTGGTGTAGGCCAATTAGTTTCAAAGACAATGCCACATATTATCAGAGCGTGTTTGTTTGCATGTTAATGCAGATTTAATTCATTGCAAACATTTTTTTTAAATATTTGGTGTTTGAACATCTTAATACATGTTTTATTGCCAGAAAGGGGTAAAAACGAGGGGGGAGGGGTGTTTGAGAAATGTGACGTCACATCAAAATGCACAACTTTAAGTGAATATAGACAACACGTTCTACTTAATTAAATAGACTTTTTAATACATGTTTTCTCCTACAACATCAGAGTGCAGCGCCACATTAAATACGCACTACAATGACAATAGTTTAAAGCGATTTGAAGCATGTTTGATTTTTTTGGGGGTGGGGAGCAGAGCTTTGTGACGTCATATTTGAGGGGGGGTCTGACTTTTCGTGACGCCGTGTGACTAAGGGGGGGGGGGGGCAAAAATCGTTCAAAATCGCGTGACGTCATTTATGGACGACCCCTTTAACCCGTGCGCGCGGCCGCTCGCTGGACGCGTTTTGTGCTGTGCCACAGTTGACGCTGCGTGAAACGTCCCGGCGTTATTTGCGTATTTTAAGAAACCCATTTTTTTGTTAGTTTGTTTGTTTATGGCCGGTTGTTCTATAAAGCGAACAGTAAAGAGGTTTGTAGAGAGCTGTGTTTGTTTTAAACAAGCACGGTATTGCACGCACCGCACCAATCATAACAGAAGGGGGAAATAAAAAAAAACACGCAACTCTTTTCGATTTAAAGCTTTCGTGACTGCAGGGATTCATCTTCTTGGTTCTTTCGGTAAAGTCACGTAGAATGGAAATAATAAAATAATAAAAATAAAACATAATAAAATAATTCTCACGACGTTTCGGCCACAACGCAAGCAGCCGTCCTCAGGTGGAGAACAGGTCAATTTTACGTGACTTTACCGAAAGAACCAAGAAGATGAAACACGCAACTCGTTCGTCAATAACACCGTGTGTAGGGCTTAAAAAAAATCGAAACATTACATGCGACGTTTCGGGCAATGGCCCTTCTTCACAACACACACAGCGAGGCCAGAAGAGAGGCAAAGTGGAGAAAGGGGGATTGGTGGCGCAGTGATCCACGTACTGAGCTCATGAATCTGCTGGCACCTGAGTTCGATTCCACGGCGTGGCACCAGTTCTGATCACCCCCGCGTCACCCTTCCCCCATTGCACCCGCCTGCAGTGACCAGCGTGGTGAAGTATGGTCAAATAACCCCCATAACTGCCACGACGTAGGGAAACCTTCACCCAGCATTGGGATGACAAATGAAGACGATTCGTGTATCGTAGCTTTGCTAAACTCTTCACACAATCACCTCTTGTTGTATGTGTCACGTGTGTGGAGCGGTGGTGCAGTGATGAGCGCGCTGAACCAGCGACGACGCTTGTAACGATGAGTTCGCTACCCGGCCGAGCATCAAGTGTGGGCAGAGCCTGTGCAGGGTCTGCTCTAGGTCAACTCGGCCTCAAATGAGCTCGCGGTGCGGTGCGTATACATTCAGCACAGGGCGGGGGGGGAGACAAAGGCGGCCGGGTTTGGTTGCTGGCCACACCCACTGCCCCTCGTCTGCCATGCTGCCCGTAATATTTTGGTGATTCGAAAACATATGCTTAATCTAAATTGTCTTATGGTTGTTGTTGTTGTTGGCTTGCACCACATTGTGATTTTTGCACAGTGTTTTCATGAGTTTTTTTGGGGGGGAATATTTGCTGGCTTTGGGATGTTCTCTGTTCATATTTTGTTTGTTGCGGTTGCACCCGACTCAAGAGCCGCATGGCTCACGGGGCTACACCTAATCAATGAAACTTGAAACTAATAGGCACTCGCTAACAGAACCCCCTGCTCCTACGACCCGAATGGCTAAACTCGTCGTACGTTGTGACCTTTTGTCACGCAACTGACCTTTGTCGTGCCGAGACGAAGGTCTCTGTCGTTGGGGAGTGGCCTCGAGAAGATGAAAGGGCCGGCAGGGAGGTTGGGACATGCCAGCTCAGTGACTCCACACCTGGAAATCGACCGCGCGAAGACGTCTATTGACCCGATTCGTGTGCGCGAGCGCATCGCTGCCTCTAAGCAAACAGTCGACATCCATCCCCGGAGTGCTCCGAGTGATTGCCGCTATCTCTGCTATCGCGATATACTGTTTAATAAGTTGCAAGGCCGTTGTTGTGTGCTTGCCACCCAACGTGTGAGTCGATGAACGAGGGCGTGTGTGTGTGTCACTGTGTGTGTGTGCGTGTCAATGTGTGTGTGTGTCACTGTGGGTGTGTCACTGTATGTGTGTGTCACTGTGTGTGTGCGCGTGTCACTGTGTGTGTGCGCGTGTCGCTGTGTGTGTGTGTCACTGTGGGTGTGTCACTGTGTGTGTGTCACTGTGTGTGTATCACTGTGTGTGTCACTGTGGGTGTGTCACTGTGTGTGTGTCACTGTGTGTGTGTGTGCCACTGTTGGGTGTGTCACTGTGGGTGTGTCACTGTGGGTGTATCACTGTGTGTCTACGTGGAAAGCGGTTGTGTAGCGGTTAGCGCGCTGCGCTACGAACCTGGCCACCAGGGTACGATTCCCGCTCATGGCTAACACCAGTGACGATTATCTGAACCGGTCCTGGGCCTCCCCTAGGTCGACTCAGCCTCAAACGAGTACCTGGTGCGATGTGTAAACATCGCCACTAGGGAGACAAAGGCGGTCGGGCGTGGTGCTGGCCGCCCACACCCTCGTGTGCCGTGCCGGCCTTTATAGGTGCTCGCTAACAGCACTTGCCCCTACAGTATGTTAAGGCTATACGGGGGATCTTTGTCTTTGTCTATGTGGGTATAGGGAGCGGTGGCGCAGTGGTTAGCGCACCGCGCCTTGTATCTGGCGATCCCGAGTTGGATTCCCGCTCACAGCCCAACATCAATGACGATTATCTAACCCGGTCCTGGGGTCTCCCCTAGGCCAATTCCGCCTTAAATGACTACAACCACCTGGTGCGGTGTGTAAAACATCAGCAACGGGGAGACAAAAACGGTCGTGCGTGGTGCTGGCCACCGCTCCCTCTCGTGGCCGTGTTGGTCGTGATTCGGGGCTCGCTAACAGCAAACGTACACACACACGTTTCGTGCTGAGCACACACACAATCTCTTCTGTCACACAACTCTTACAGGTAATGCGAGCACGGGGAAGGCGGTACTATATCCTCGGTGTCTTGCCAACAACCCTGCCTCTCGCCACCTAACATTCGCAACCTGGCTTCAGTCCCCTGGGCGCATGTGCAAGCACACCGGTAGGATGGTTCGTGGTTAAACCCACTCCAACCATTATCGCAGTCATCTTGGCCGATAGTCACCCAGGATCAGTGTGGCAGAAGATGCCCGGGTTTAATCTTCCACGAAGCTCATGGTCCACCCTAAACCGCATTTACTGCACAAACCGTGGCAGATGCGGATACCTGATGCACAAATGGATTTTTTTTAACTCTCCAGCAGCGTGCGACTGTGGTCAACCAAAACAGACCGTAGTACAACGTGTAACGACGCAATGCCCCGATCCACAAATACGAATCGAGACACACGAGGGGGTGGGCAGCGACAACACTCCGTCACTCCTGACGCCGTCATCTGGGCTTGACCACGTGCGTGTGACATTGTAAGTCGCTGCTCTGCGTCGACATCAGCAGCCGTGGCAGACATGACCGGCGGGGAGAGAAAGTCGTGCATTGGCGTTGGCCTCGCCCAAGCCCGTCACGTGACCCATGCAGCTCAATAGGCGCTCGCTAACAGACCTTGCCCCAGTGGCGGGTTCTCCCAGGAGCAAAACGTAGCTGCATATGCTACGGGCCCCGCACTTTCAAGAGCCCCCGCGCTAAATGCTTGCAGCTATCAATTCCGGTTCGGTGATTCTGCACTTGCGCTATTACTATAGTACTATACCGCCTTCGACTTTTATGAACGACTGGGTGTTTAAGGTTAGCGATTTGTCGTATTATCTGGCTGTGTAGCAAATGAAAAAATACCATTACTTTATTCTGAAAGTAAAAAAAATTTGTTTTAATATTTACGTGGTTTTTCTTCTTCTATTTAGGGCCCCTTAATAACATATGCCCCAGGCCCCGCACGAGCTTAATCCGACACTGGCCTTGCCCCAACAGTGTCAGGAGGCTGAAATGTGCACGAATGCGCGCGCGTGTCTGGGTGTATCCGTGCGGCGTGTGGGCGTGTGCGCCTCCAATGCGCTCACACAAAAAAAGACAAAGATCCTCCGTATAGACTTCACAGACTGTTGGGGCAAGAACTGTTAGCAAGCAGCACCTGTGAAGGCCGACACGACGACACACGAGGGGGTGGGTGGCCAGCACCACGCCCGGTCGCCTTTGTCCCCCCAGTGGCGATGTTGTTTACACACCGCACCAGCTACTCATTTGAGTCTGAGTCGACCTAGGGGAGGCCCAGGACCGGTTCAGATAATCGTCACCGGTGTTGGCCGTGAGCGGGAATCGAACCTGGGTGGCCAGGTTCGTAGCGCAGCGCGCTAACCGCTACACCACCGCTCTCCACGTAGACACACAGTGACACACACACAGTGACACACACACAAAGTGCCACACACACAGTGACACGCACAAACACAGTGACACACACACAGTGACACACACACAGTGACACACACACACAGTGACACACACAGTGACACATTGACACACACAACAACAACAACAACCGCCATTCGCCACTAAGTGGCGGTGACGTCACCACGACGCTTGTGCCAGGCCATGTGCACCCTGAGGCCACGTGAAGTGTCGAACGCCCGCTGGCAGGAGGTCACGGGGCAGACCCAGCAGGTGCCACGGGTCGACTGACCGAGATGACTGAGATGACTGGCTGATGCACCACCTGTGCCCCCTACTGTGCCAACTTGCTGTGCTTTAGCCACCCGGCGCTCCGCTCGTTGTTGTGAGCGTCGCTCCTCCGCCCTCCGTTGTTGTTGGAGGGCGACTGCCTCCAACTGCCCAGTAGCGTCCTTCACGAGCCTCCTCCACTGAGGCCGATCTTGACACCGCTGGTACCAGTCATCGGCAAGTCCACTCAGCTCCACGTCCTCCTGTACCACATCACTCCATCTCTTCTCTAGCCCGTGCCGCGCCCGTTTAGCCCCCTCGATCCGGCCGAACAAAAGCTGTTTAGGCATGCGGTGGCTGGGCATGCGGGCTACATGACCCAGCCAACGCAGCCTTGCCTGCCGGAGGAGCTCACTGATGGGACTTTGCCCAGATCTTTCAAGGACTTGTGAGCTCCTCACACAATCCAGCCTGGTTAAACCCAGGATGGATCGTAGGCAGGCCAGCCTAAATGTTTCCAACCGGCGAAGATGCTCCACTAGGGGGGTCCACGTTTCGCAAGCGTAGAGAAGGGAGGGAATGACCGTGGCCGAGAAGACCTGAAGCTTCGTGCGGAGCGACAGACCAGGTAGCTTCCACACAGCGTTACGCAACCGATGAAAAGATATTGCCGCTCGACTGATTCGGAGTGAGACCTCTGCTGATAAACTGGAGCCGGTCATAAGCACACTGCCCAGGTATGGGAAACTCTCCACTCTCTCCACAACTGCCCCATCACCGATTGGGAGTTGTGGGGGTGGAGTGCCCGATGGTACAAAATACCCAGGCAGGTGCTTAGTTTTGGTGGGGCTGATGGTAAGGCCCCACCTCTTAGTGGCACGCTCCAGTCTCAGCAGCAGCGTCTCCAACTCCTCTTCTGAATGAGCAGCTATTACCAAATCATCGGCATACATAACGTGGTTGACCAATAGGGAGCCATCCCTTGATCGCACCCGGGCGTCGATCAGCCTCCCATTATATCTGTACCAAATGGTAATTCCCCCGGTACAGCTATTGAAGGCTTCACGAACTACGCAGTCGAAATCGATGTTAAATAATGTGGGAGCCAGAGGACATCCCTTTTGCACCCCAAGGTGTACAGGGAAAGGCTCCAACTCCCGGCCACGTAGTTTTACCCGGGCCCGCTCACCATCATGAAGGTCCTTAATGATCGTGAGCAGAGGGTCAGGGACTCCGAAAGTACGAAGAACAACCCAGAGCCCAGTCCTACTGATGGTATCATAGGCCTTGACCAGGTCAATAAAGCAGAGATGTAGGTCTTTTTGGAATTCCCTACACCTCTGCTGTAGCAGACGGACAGAAAATATGGCATCTGTGCAGGACCGCCCTTTCCTGAAACCGCATTGGGGCTCCGCAAGCCTCTCCTCAGCGTGCCTAGCAAGGCGATGTTGAATAATCCTTGCCAGGACCTTACCTGGCACACTGAGGAGTGAGATGCCCCTGTAGTTGTTACAGTCGGTACGGTCCCCCTTCTTAAAGAGGGGGACCACCAGGGCATCCTTCCAGTCCTGCGGAATCCGTCCAGTGGTCCAGACTGTTGTTATGATGTCATATAGGGCAGTCTGTGCACAAACGCCACCCTCCCTCAGCATTTCGCTTGGGAGATCATCTCTGCCCGGTGCCTTCCCTTGTCTCAGACTCCGGATCGCCCTCAGTACTTCCTCAACAGCTGGTACCTCAGCCAGCCACTCACAGGGGGTGACCTCTTCCAATATTTGAGGCACCGCAGCCTCAGCAGGGTTATCCCCACTTTGTGCCATGATGTTTTCCTGGCTGAGAGATTTTCCCTCCCCCAGGACCTCACAGAAATGCTCAGCAAATCTGCAAACCTGTTCCTGGGGGTCGGAGATTGGATCACCGTTTTTTCCTCTAATGATGGTAATAGGTGTGGCGCTGCAGGTTACTTTTTTGATGGAGTTAAATAGTGATTTGTGATCGCGGGCCACTGAGGCAGACTCCATCTCCTCAGCAACCCGCGACCACCACCCATCCTTACAGCTCCTTACGGCTCTTCGAACCTCCGAGCGAAGGCTGCGGTAAACCTCCTCATTCTCTGACGTGGGATGCTGTAGGCGATGAGAGTGGGCCTGTCGCTTTTTCTCAATTAACCTGAACACCTCCTCCGTCAGCCAGGGTTTCTGGGGAGGTCTGGACCGCGTACCCAAAGCAGCCATTGCAGCTGCATGAGTCACAGTCTTAAACCTCGCCCACACACACATTGACACACAGACGCATTGACGCACACACATTGACACACACACAGTGACACACACACACACACATTGACACACCCACACGCCCTCGTTCATCGACTCACACGTTGGGTCGCAAGCACACAGGACCGGTTCAGATAATCGTCACTGGTGGTTTCAGCCGTGAGCGGGAATCGAACTCGGGTGGCCAGGATCGTAGCGCAGCGTGCCAACCGATCCACTACCCTATATGTGTGTGCGCCTCCACTGCGTACACGCACACACGTCCGCACACTCTCTCGTCACGTACTTGTAAAGAAATACAACACAAATTCTGCCTGCCGTTAATGTTTAACTCGTGGGGGTCAAGGAGAGATCGCCTGATTTCATCAGAGAGAGAGAGACCATCTTCTGTTAATGCACAAACCCCCCCATCGTAAAAGTGGCACCTTGAGCAAAGGGGGCATTTTCCAACCATCAAAACAACGCCCTCTTCCCAAAGCATCCACGAGCCCCGCTGCTGCACGTGGCCGGATAATTTGGACGTTCTGTCTCCGCGCGTTGTGCCCCTCTTCTGCTCTCGGTTAAATCGCACCTCCGTACGGTGCGAAAGAAGTTCAACACACATACATACACACATACATCCACCGTGTTCATTCCAACGCATCCACCCATCAGAGCCCTCTGGCTCCCTCTACTCTTCCTGGACTCCCCCTGTGGCATTTTCACAGCCCCCTTGTTAGTCGTGGGGTCTCTGTGCGAGTCGATGGATTCGTATGTGTGTCTATGGGCCTCTATGAGAGTCGATTGGCAGATGTGAAAGTAATTTGAAAACGGGATTTCTCGATTGAAAACTAATTTCTTTAGAACTGATTTATTTTGTTTAGTTTGTTGATGTCGTTCTCATGCACCTCCGATTAGCACGGTTGGCTATGTATGGTGCGAAAGAAGTTCAACATACATATGTGTGGGCCTATGTTGTGAGCCTATGCGTCTCTGTATGAGTCAATGGTTTTCATTGTGAGTCTATGGGTCTCTGTTGGAGTCTATGGGGTTTCAATGTGAGTCTATGGGTCTCTGTGGATCTATGGTTCTCTGTGTGAGTCTATGGGTTTTCAATGTGAGTCTATGAGTCTATGTGGATCTATGGGTCTCCGTGTGAGTCTATGGGTTTTCAATGTGAGTCTATGGGTCTCTGTGTAAGTCTATGGGTTTTCAATGAAAGTCTATGGATCTCTGTGTCAGCCTACGGGTCTCGATGCAAGTCTACCAATCTATGCTAGGGTCTATAATCATTATTATAGTGTAGGGCTGTTACAGAGAGCCCGTTATGCATGGCAGCCTATGGTAAACAAGCACAGTGGGCGGGGCTACGTCAGTGCACGGGCAGGTGCCCTCTACGACGTCCGCGCTTCGGACGTTACGATCCCCCGGGGCCCCACCCCTCAGGGAGGGGGGTGTATAAAAGGGGAATGTATCGGGAGGCTCGGGAGTGATGTTTAGCTAAAGGAGAGAAGACGGAAGACGTCTTAGAGAGAGCCCTGGACTCCCCCTGGTACGCCGTCCTTATCAGGACCGCGCAGGCTCGAGCCAGTGGCGTGGTACCAGGGCCAGAGCCAGTGCTGGTCTGGACTCTGGGTACCGGGCCCGACTGACCAGTGTCGGGCCAAGATAGCCTCCCCTAGCCCATTAGTGGAGGACTCAGAGGCAGGCTAGGGTTAGCTAGAGAGGTGTGTCCTCAGATAGACGGGTGAGGGGGCCGATACCCCCTCAAATGTGTATGTCACAACGTTGGTGTTAAATAAACAAGTGTGCCTCCAACTCCGGTGTGAACGAGTCGTAAGCGTTACTACATCTGGCGTCAGAAGTGAAACAAAGTACGAACATGGATACACGCCGGACGACTCGAGTCGGAGTACCAGGGGCGGAGGACACCGCTGCAGTTGGAGGGCCCGAGATGGCTGAAGATGCCATCGAGCAGCCGGGGCTGGGTGCATCCACGCCACAGCAGCTGGAGGAAGGGGAGCCGTCGACGGAGGGGCTGAGGCAGGCGCACGCGAAGCTGGCCGAGCTGCTGTACGCCGCAGCCGCCATGCTCGACAACATCACGCAGCTGGGGGCTGCGGGACCGCCACGAGGCGACAGCAGCCAACGACCACAGCGCCTTCCCGCCATTTCAACGGAGCAACATTTTGAAACTCCCGCCATCGCCGCAGCTGCTGTTGAGGGCGTGGCCGCTCTAAGCATCGCGTCCAACGGCGGGAGTACAGTGTCTGCCGCGTCACCACGGGTGCGACCGGCGATGCCATCGCTGCTTCGGGCCGACGCTGAGTCGAGTGAGGGAGACGAGGGAGCGCGATCGTCCTCTGCAGCCGCTGCCTTACATCAGCGACTGCCGCCGCTCAAAGAATTTGTGGGCGAGGAGGGCGACTGGGGCGGCTTCCAGCGGCGCTTCCTCGCTCACCAGGAGATGGCACAGTGGACAGACGCCGAGGCTCTCCGAGCACTGCCAGCACTCCTCGACAGCGACGCCCTCGCCACACTAACATCGGCAACGAAGGAGAGGCGTTCCACGCTGCGGAAGGCGATGCAAGTGCTGTCCGCTGTGTATGGGCCACCATCGGACTGTCGTCAACTCTTTTACGATCGCCAGCGGGGGACGAAGGAGTCGCCCCTGGCGTACCGTACAAGCCTCCTGGCGCTGGCAAAGGAAGCCTTTCCACGAATGGACGACGAGGGGGTCGACGCCATGGTGACAGAAAAGATACTTTTGCTGGCGGACGACTTAGACATCGTCATTGTCGCACAGGACGATGCAGAGATGTGCTCCCTCCAAGCGGCCCGTCTCCTCCACGCAAACCTGTCCTCTCAACGACGGAAGGCCAGCAAGGCGGCGAGCGGGCGCGCCGTCGCTGCGGCCACCCTCCCGGCGGAAGAGGTTTGCGCCATCAACCATCGACGGCAGCATGGAGCGGGAGCGCGGGAGGACCGGGCCGGTTCAAGCCATCTACAACGTCCATCGTCGCCACCAGCGCTTCCACGCTGCTACAACTGCGGCATCCGGGGCCACGTCGCCTCGGGGTGCCGCTCTCCTCGGCAGCGCGGGACGACACCTCAACGGGACGCCGGCCCTCGTCACAAGCTCCACCATCGTAATCCGGCGAGTCGCGGCACCCCTCATGTTTGGCCCACGCACACGCCCGTCGCACACTCAAACACCGCAGCGAAGGGGGGGCCAATATCGCGTACCATGGCACCAACATGCACCGCTCTGGGTACTCACATTGAACCCAGCCAGTGGTCCGTGTTGGCCCATCGGGTTGTAGCCGCGTCGTCGGGGTCGTCGGCCGTTGTGGGTCACATCGATGGGGTGGAGGTGCGCATCCTGGTCGATACAGGAGCATCGGCGACCATTATTTCGGAGTTGATTTATAACATTCTCCCTGCCCAGAGCCGTCCTTTGATGCCTGTTAATGTGCCATTCTTTGCTGCTAACGGGGGTTCACTTGGCATCATCGGACAAATTCGAGCCCAAATTTGTGTCGGGGATATTAAATTATCTGGGCCGATTTTTGTTTCCTCCTCGCTGGCGGTTCCGTGCCTGCTGGGGACGGATTTCCTGGCCAAAATGCCGATTAGGATATTAATCGACCAGGGATGCATTGAGCTCCCATCGGGCCGACGCATGGCGTTTTTGCCATCCCCCGCTACGAGCCGGACGGCGTTCGCGACGGTGCCGGCGTTCGTAGATAGAACGGTGCGCGTTCCTCCGGGGGCGCAAATGTTAATTCCTTTGAGACTTCGGCGGCCCTTCGCTAAGGGCATTGGGGCTCAAGGGGTTCTGCTGGGACCGTCTAGGGCCGGGGTCAGTGGACCTAATTTACTCCCGGCCCAGACCATAGTGAGAGGGGATGGAGAACCCTTCATCGCGGTCCTCAATGTGGGCTCGCAGACGGTTGTGGTCCCACAGGGGACCGTGCTTGCTCACGCAACGCCGGTGCCCTGTGAGGAACCCGTCGCGAGTCATGTCGGCGCTGCCCCTGCACCGCGACCACATTCAGACAGCGATGAAGGGTGGCTCGAGGCGCTTTGCGCGGGATCGACGGACCTGTCAAATTTAGAGCGCCAACGTCTTAAGACACTACTGAGGGAATTTTCCGACGTTTTCAGTCGGGATAAATACGATTTGGGCTGCACTCATCTGCTGCGTCACCATATTGATACGGGTGACAGCGCTCCAATACGCCAAAATCCTTTTCGGTTGAGTCCCGCCGAAAAGGACCATGTCAAATCGGCTGTTGATGACATGCTAGCCGCCGACATCATTTCTCCCTCCAACAGCCCTTGGGGAGCGCCGATCGTCCTGGTTAAGAAGCAGGACGGTTCGTTGCGGTTTTGCGTTGACTTTCGGCGCCTTAATAAAATTACGGTTGCCGAAGCATACCCGCTCCCACGGATGGACGAATCGCTTGACGCCTTGGCGGGAGCGCGATTCTTCTCCACATTGGACTTACTTTCGGGATTCTGGCAGCTTCCTCAGGACGATGATTCAAAGCCTAAAACTGCTTTCCGTACTCCGCACGGTCTGTTTCAATTCAACCGGTTGCCGATGGGCTTACACTCAGCGCCGGCAACTTTCCAGCGGTTGATGGAATTGGTTTTGGCTGGTTTGCAATGGGAGTCGTGCCTGATTTATTTGGATGACGTCATTGTCTTTGGCAAAACTTTTGATGAACATCTCCAGAGGTTGCGGGCGGTTTTCCTAAAGATGCGGGCTGCTAATTTGAAATTTAAGCCCCAAAAATGCCATTTGTTACGCGAGTCGGTGCGTTATTTGGGGCACATCGTGGGGCGCTCAGGTATTTCTACCGATCCCGCCAAAACGCAGTGTGTAAGCTCCTGGCCGACTCCCACCTCAGTGGGAGAGGTTAGGAGTTTTATTGGGTTTGCGTCGTATTATAGACGCTTCGTCGCTAATTTTGCGACTATCGCCAAACCCCTACATGCTTTGACATCTAAAGGGGTTCGGTTCTGCTGGGGTCAGGAGGAGGAAGCTGCTTTTTGCTTCCTTCGGGACGCTTTGGTAAACGCTCCTCCCCTGATTTACCCTGATTTTTCAAAACCGTTCTTGCTCGACACCGATGCGAGCAACACGGGTATTGGGGGCGTGCTCTCCCAGGTGGTTGACGGCGTGGAACGTGTGGTTGCGTACGGCAGTCGGGTGTTGTCTCCAGCGGAGCAACGGTATTGTGTCACCCGTAGGGAACTGTTGGCAATTGTCCATTTCGTCCAACAGTATCGCCCATATCTGTACGGTCGGCATTTCACCGTCCGCACAGATCATGCGGCACTGCAGTACGCCCTGAGGGTTCAACAGCCATCGGGACAATTGTCCCGATGGTTGGAGGTTCTCCAGGATTACGATTTCCAAACCACATACCGTAAGGGCGTTCGCCACACCAACGCGGACGCTCTGTCACGCTTGCCAACCACCTCCGAGTGTGCATGCCTCCTGGGGTCTGGACGTTGCAGGCCTCCAGGGGACACATCGGTACCTGTCTTGGCGGCCGCCAACGACGCAATGGTTCCTAATTCGATCGAACAACAGGGCAAAGATTCCCTGTTGGGGTTGCCCGTCATTGAATGGGGGCGCCTCCAGATGGAGGATGTCTCCCTCCTCGGGTGGCGACGTCGCGTTGGCGGTGCGGCGGGGGGAAAAAGAGGTGCTTCCGACGCATGGGAAATGTGCCAAGGTCTGCTAATGCATTGGGACGGGAAGTCACGTCGACATCGGCTGGTTGTCCCTACTGGGTTGCGGGGTAGGGTGGTATGGGCCGCTCATGAGCGCCTCCTACACCTGGGGACCCAAAAGACTCTCGCCTTGCTGCAACTTGATTTTTACTGGCCTGGCATGACGAGGGATGTTGGGGATTTGTTGGGATCGTGCCCTCAATGTGCACAACGCAAACCGCCGGCACGGGAGTCTAACCCGCCCTTGCAATCGATCAAAGTGTCCAGGATAAACGAGCTGGTCGCTCTGGACATTTTGGGACCATTCCCCGCCACCCCCAGAGGGAATAGATATTTGTTGACGGGTGTCGAGTATTTTACACGCTGGCCTATGGCCTGGCCTCTGGCCAACCAGTCGGCAGCAGCCATCGTGGAGGCCTTTGTTCAGGGTTATGTCCTGGACAAAGGTGCTCCGGAGAGGCTGCTGACCGACCAGGGCAGAAATTTTTCCGGTAAACTACTCAGACAAGTCTGCGATCTCCTGGGCACAAAGAAAATTCGGACCTCCCCATATCACCCACAAACTGACGGGATGGTCGAACGTTTGCATCGCACCATCTCGTCCATGTTATCACAACAAGTTTCGGACTCGCAAACGGATTGGGACCTACAAATTCAGGGGGTCTTGGCGGCGTACCGGATGGCACCCCATGCGGCTACGGGGTTTTCTCCCTTTTACCTCATGTACGGCCGAGAACCAGACCCGCCTGTTCGTGCCCAGTTGCGGATCCCTGTGCCGCAGGGAAAAACTAATCTGGCTGACCACGTTAAATTTAATCTGGACAAATTGACCGAGGCACGGGATGCTGCAATGCAAAACTCTGACCTCCGTCAGAAGGCAAATGAGCGCCTCAGATTGAGTCGAGCGCACATGCTGCAGTGGAAGCCGGGGGACAAGGCATGGTTGCACTGCCCCCAGGTGCCACTGGCAACCTCCTCTAAACTGGTGCGGCCGTGGCGGGGCCCTGTGGAAGTGGTGGAGGTGTTACGTCCGCAGTGCGTGCGCATCAAGTGGGGGAAGCGGCGATGGTTCGTGCACCCCTCCAGATTAAAACCCTTCGCTGCGGTACACAACCCCACTTCACACGCGCGTGGCCAAACATGTGGGGGGTCGGCCGACTTGCTGGGTCCGTCTCCGTCGCTCTCACCTAATGCCTTGCCGGCTGTGCCACCTTCAGGAGCATTAGGAGTGACGGGCTCACGCCCGATCACCCCTCCTGCGGATGCCGAGGGTCACGCGGAGTCAGAGGAATGCTCACCTCAAGACGGACAGTCGCCACCTGATGGTCCGCCACGCGGGGTTACCCCGTGTGAGGGGCCCGCTGCAAGGACGCGCGCTAAAATGCGCAAACTGTTGTGAGGCCGGAAAATGTGTACATAGCTGTTGTGTTTATTGGGTGTTGTGTGGATGGTGTGTTTCCCGCTCCTCGGATGTACATATGTTGGGTTCACCGTTTGTTGTGTGTGCGGGGTGGGTTCCCTGCTGGTTGTATATAAGCTGTTTTTTTTACGGAATTCGTATTTATTCGGGGGGGTGCGACGGGTTGTTTCTCATCTTGTTGTTGTGTCTTGTTCTGGTTCCTGTTATGGTTCAAAAATAGTGAGGCACACGTGAGGGGGTGAAGGCACCTTTATTGTCAAATTTTTGTATGTTGGCAGCCGGGACGGCTGCATGCTATGTGGGGGGGAATGATGTAGGGCTGTTACAGAGAGCCCGTTATGCATGGCAGCCTATGGTAAACAAGCACAGTGGGCGGGGCTACGTCAGTGCACGGGCAGGTGCCCTCTACGACGTCCGCGCTTCGGACGTTACGATCCCCCGGGGCCCCACCCCTCAGGGAGGGGGGTGTATAAAAGGGGAATGTATCGGGAGGCTCGGGAGTGATGTTTAGCTAAAGGAGAGAAGACGGAAGACGTCTTAGAGAGAGCCCTGGACTCCCCCTGGTACGCCGTCCTTATCAGGACCGCGCAGGCTCGAGCCAGTGGCGTGGTACCAGGGCCAGAGCCAGTGCTGGTCTGGACTCTGGGTACCGGGCCCGACTGACCAGTGTCGGGCCAAGATAGCCTCCCCCAGCCCATTAGTGGAGGACTCAGAGGCAGGCTAGGGTTAGCTAGAGAGGTGTGTCCTCAGATAGACGGGTGAGGGGGCCGATACCCCCTCAAATGTGTATGTCACAACGTTGGTGTTAAATAAACAAGTGTGCCTCCAACTCCGGTGTGAACGAGTCGTAAGCGTTACTACAATAGTATTGGTTTTATCAAGTACCTTTCATAACGAAATCTCAAAGCGTCATGTACAACAAAAAAATTGACTCGCAAGTATAAATACATTCCAAACGAAATAGAATAAAAGTTGACAATATCAATAACTACACTCGCAACATAGATCAAATGAAGAACTACAATAAAAGGCAACAATAAAATAACACACAGTACAGCTAAAATACAATAAAACTACATGACATGCTAATTAATTTAAAAAAACATTGTTTTTTTGAAATTGGATTTCAACGTGTATGTCGAATTTCTTTCTTGCCGTACGTAGCCAACCGTGCTAAATCGTAGGTGCAGAGATGCTGACAAAGTCACTGTCCATCCATGCACACACACAGACACACACCCAGAGTGGCAGAGTTGCTCAACACAGTCCCGGTACAACGATCGGCGAGAGCGTCCCCCCTCGTTGAGACCGCGGCGTGGAGAGCGGTGGCCTCAGAGCACCAGGGAGCATGACACCGCCCCTGCCACCCCGAGGATGAGGAGTGCCGCGTGAGAGGAGGTCACCGAGCTAGATAGATGCCAGGCCATTCAAAGCCACCGTGTTTTTTTTTTGCTGAGCACCACCGCTAACCACGAAAACCGTACGGTGCTCCTCCGTCAACCGTTTCAGAACGGCAAACCGTTCGCTGCTGCGCCCACACCTCCCCCTCCACAAGCGGAGAATTCAAAGACAACCCACACGGCGTGACTGCGGCCCACACGAACCGGACAATGTAACCACCGCATCGTGAACAACTGCCTCCTACGCCCGCTCTGCGGCGGATCGAGCAGTATTTGTCGCGCTGACTCCCGAAGCTGTCACAAGACTCACAGAAAATTGTTTTCTTTTTACCCTTTTCTCTGGCAACAAAACTGACACCTTTTTTTTTTTACAAGGAGTCATGTTTGCATTGACCACAATACCTGCGGTCGCAATGCAAACAAAAAAGACAACTCTGATAATGTATGCTATGTCCTTGAAATGGATTGGTCCACACCCGAGACAGCTTTTCTTAGAGCCTAGTCTCACATGGTGTTGGACCAGATGACGCCAAAAGGCTCGCAAGACTTGAACTTGGACGCGTGATTTACGCAGACTTGCCATACGCTAGAAGAAAACTAAAGATAAAATAAACTTTGGCCCACTGAGCTGTATAGCTCTTTCGCAGAAGCGACCTGGCCACAAATGATAGCTCAGCGAAGTGGTTTATCGTGTGGAAATGTATAGCAGACAGATACTCCAAAACGCACGTTGATCCTAAATGTGGAAGGAAAAAAACTGGAGGACCCGGAGAAAAATCCATGCGACCACGGGGAGAACACGCAAGCTCCAAATATACAGCAGCAGGCGTCAGGGTCTGGGTCAAACCCACGACCTCCTGTATACCAGGCGAGGGAGTTAACATCTCGCCACAAATTAACTCTATCCTGTTCATACACAAGAGTTCATTTATAATAAAAATAAAACACTTTTTATTTTATAATGTTTTATTTTATTTTATTATTTCCCTTCTACGTGACTTTACCGAAAGAACCAAGAAGATGAATCCCTGCAGTCACGAAAGCTTTAAATCGAAATTTAAGAGTTCATTTAATCAACATTTGTATCACCTGAAGGGGAAATGTACCTTCCGTACTTTCACCCAGATCGATGGTGTCCAAGAACTGCTTTCACATGACGATCATTTGCATCGCAGCATTCAGTTGGTGGTCCACTGTGTTTCAAATTAAATAATAATAGCCTGATTGAGTACTGGAACAAGAGTGTCCCGGGTATCGGTATAAGGACCAATTTATGAGATGTTAAGTCTTTAAAAAATGTATTTTAATTATAATTGTGATTCTTGAATATGTTTTGATATAGTTGTAATGTGAGGTTATAAACACTCAGTCTATCCTGCCCTTCAGTTGCCTGGGTGACAAGTGCGGCGAGGTTTTTGCCCAATCCTGGCCGAGCAGGCTCAACAAACTTAATAAAGTATACTAAGCCAAAATAAATAAATTCCACTCTGAATTCCGCCAGGAGCCAGTGCAAAGATGCCAACGTGTAGGTGTAATATGCTCAAACGTCTCGTCAAAGACCCGGGCGGCTGAGTTTCTGCACACACCGTGGCCCATCGAGAGCGATCGTGAGATACGCCGGCAAGCGACGCATTGCCACAGTCGAGTCGGGGGGGAGATGCAGGCGTTGCGTCGGCTTCTCAACATTAGCTCGAGCAGGGGTCGGTAACCGAAGTGACAGGATGAGACATTTTTTTCGAAAATTCGGTAAAAAAAAAAACAACACAAAAACTCCGTAATATTTCGAGAGCTGCAATGCAATGTGAGTAACTTCACGAAGCAGTAGAGCCGTGCCGGTTGCCAACCCCTGAGTGAGAGAAAGGCACACGAGCAGAGACGAGCAACGCAGCGGAGGTTGAAAAGGGACACCTTTACAGAAGTTACGGGATATGGGCCTCAAACGCCAGTGCAGGGGTCAAGAATTACCCACAAGTTGACAATAACGGGACGGGGTTTGATTACAGTGGCCGTCAATAAGTAGGCGAACGTTATCACATTCACGGAGCTGACGTGGCGAGCCAATGAGCTTTAACCTCAGCTTTGTCAGAATTTAACTTTTAAAAAATGTCGTCCGTTTCTTGACATCATCTGAATCAGTGGTGGGCAACCATCAAGCCGTGCAGCTCCTCGTGGTGGCCTGGCCTCGGTGTGTCTAGGGGGCAAGAGTGGGCTCATGATTGGTGGACACGCGCAATGTCAAGCATGTGGCCCGCTGTGGTGAAGTAGGGCCACTAATATGGCCCGCTGACCCGTCTGCATTTCCCATTGCTGCCGTAGACTCAACACTGCACCATAGACTCAACACTGCCCAGTCTCAACACTGCACCACAGACTCAACACTGCACCACAGACTCAACACTGCACCAAAGACTCAACACTGCACCATAGACTCAACACTGCCCATAGACACAACACTGCCCATAGACTCAACACTGTCCATAGACACAACACTGCCCATCGACTCAACACTGCCCATAGACATAACACTGCCCAATAACTCAACGCTGCCTATAAACCCAACACTGTGTGGGGTCATGAATGGTGCACAAGCGCTATTTCCAGCGTGCGGCCCGCTCACGTAACCCACCAACTATTGTCTGGGTTTCCTATCAACTGATCTGAACAGTGCAACAGAGAGAACACAGCCAATTCTACGTTTGGTTTAGCAGGGACATATATTCGGGGCACAGTTCGCGTAAAGCTGGAAAATAATTCCACGGCCTAAAATAACGTGACCTCGTGGCAACGATAAGTTTGCTGAACAGAATAGGCTCCATGGCGGAGCCCGGAGGAACACCAACTCAAACTGCATTTGTCGCAGCTGAGCATCGTCCAATTTGCACAAATGGTTTTCTGCCAGCTGGATTTGATTTAAACCAAGAGAGAGAGAGAAGGCGAGTTCCAGCAACAACAGTAACAATTTTATAGCCCGTGTAACACAATGCTTCAATGGTCTTTAGTATAGAAAGCAGCACTGAGGTTTAATGAAGCTAGAATAGGAGGACATCCAGAGTCACCAGCCTCTGACGATTAGCACGGTTGGCTACGTACGGTGCGAAATAAGTTCAACATGCATACATTCGCAAACAGAGCAAGAGCTATTTCCATGCTATGCATTGATCTGAAAACAGACTGAAATGGTTCGGAGAGAATATATGATGATCAACGGCTCTGTATGTGTGCATGTTGAACTTCTTTCACACCGTACGTAGCCAACCGCGCTAATCGGAGGCACGGGGAGGACAACAAACTAAACACAAAAAGCAGTTCTAAAGAAGTTAGTTTTTAATCTAGATATAATTGTTCATAGCTCCAGTGGCTTCCTAACATTGGAAGGAAGAGCGTTCCAGACGGCCACAGAAGCGCGTCAAGTGAGACCAAACCAGTTCAGAAGGGCAAGCCATTCCATGCGAGTCTACGGACCTCTGCGTCAGTCTGTGGGTCTCTAATCTGCATAACTCTTCAAATTTGCAATTTATTTCTCTCTTCTAAATGTGTGACCAAGCCATCTCTGTGTCGCTTCAATTACCTTGAGAATGTTTGAAATCTATTGTTCATTGTTCCCGACATTTTCCCTCTCGGTTTGACTGCCTGCTTTCTTTCGCATACAATCCCCAAAAACTCTCTTCGAAAACCGATTAAAATAAATGGATGAAGAGCGTCTTGTTGAATGTTCCTTGAACTTATTTCTCACCATACGTAGCCAATCCGTGCCGATCGGAGGTGCGTGGGAAGGACAACAAAATGGAAAACAGCGTTGGCTTGTTTAAACTGAAATTTTATTGATAAAATAACACGGAGGCCTTAAAGGGAAAAAAAATCGACATTTTGGGCAATAATTAAAGTATAGCCCATTATATACATTTTTCCTTTTGAGGTTACTATGCTATTGACAAATGTGTTGAGTTTTTTGTAGTTGTTAATTTGATGCAAGGGGTGGTACCATAGTTGGCGCACTGCGTGATTAACCTGGCGACCTAATCCATGAGGTTTTTTTTGGGTTAGATCGCGTAAATATTAATGTGTCGTTAAACCCGCCACCACACGACACAGCCAATTAGCAAGGTTTGTCACGTAAACACATAATGCCAATTCGTTAATAGTTCAGCAACACCGGTGTGTTGGAGAGTGAACCCACAACATTTACAATTCGAGTGAGATGTTTCGCCGGTAATGACAACAACCAGCTTCATCAGGCGACAGCCAGAGTTGTGGAGACATCCTCCTCCTGTTTCGTTTCGTTTCCACGTTTATTGTTGACGCGACAAACCTTGCTGCTTGGCTGTGCCGCGTGTTGGCGGGTTTAACGACGCGTTTATATTTACGCGATCTAACCCCCCCCAAAAAACCCTCAATCATGGATAATATTGGTCGCGAAAGTCCTACGAATGTGTTAAACTGGTGACCTAAGTTGAATTCCCGACAGCTGGCATCAGTGGGCGAGCGATACCTGAATTGTTCCTCGCCCTCCCCTACCTCCTTCATGAACACGCAGTGGCCAGTGCAGTGAAGTATGGTCAAACAACCCCCATTGATTGACACCACGTGATAATGGCCTTCAACCAGCTGCGGACTAAGAGCTGTTCATTATCATTAGATAAACGAGGTTGATACCGTCAACATAACACAATGCGAGGGCACAGAATAACACATTTGTACGCTCTTTGTATTGTATTTATGAGTGTAAATATTATATACAGCAAATGTATTTAACTTAAAATGTATATCTTTTCGTCAATGTCAATAACTCATCGCTCTGATTTCCGTTACATATGTACAGTTTACAATGTACAGATTATTCTACTCAAACGCTTGTCTTTTAATGAGATTTTCCAGATGTTGGTCAACAGCCAGTGGTGGATTTTCCACATTCCTCTGGCGGGGACCAGGTTGTCCTTTGTTGCGAGCCCAGAACGGCGATGTATGCTTTAATCCAGCACAGGAGTTTGCGGATCACGTAGAGATTTGTCAATCTACCAAACTCGTTTAGGCTGTAGGGTAGCCAGGAGGTCGCAGAACGGCAAGCTGAGTTCATAAACCCATCTTTGCGGACTTTTGAGTGTTATGCATCCATAAGCGAGGTGGTTTTTTCCCTCGGTTTTTCTGTTTCTTTCCCAGCGCTAAAGAACATTTTTTTTTACATTGAATTGGTCAAATACCCCAATGTAGGACTCTCCTGAAAAGGAGGCTTTAGACTCTTTTAGGCTTTCCTGGGTAAATTACATCATCATTATGCATCAGTTCCATGGGTGGGCACTCAGCCGGTAGTGTAAATTCCACTTTCCTATGGCTTAGACCAGTCCTTCCAAAATCAACTCATGTCCATCTCCACCGCTGCACCTATGCACTCGAGTAATGTTGCAGTAATATTACAGTTTTCAAACACTTGAATTTAGCATTCAAAATATTCCTCAGAGATCAACGAGCAGATTCAATTATTTCACATCTCCAAAATGTCTCACTTTGCAACGTCAATTTGATTTGTTCATGAAAATAAATAAAGAAAAGTGGCCCCGATATTGTCTCAGAAAGCACATCACTTGCTACGGACGTGAGCCGTGGGAGCTAACGAACAACTCGCAATGGATTGACATCGCTCTCGCAGCAAGGGTCGTGAAAACGACTGTGCAAAAACAACTCCACACTGTGTATCCACGCGTAAATCAAACATTGTCTAGTCCAGGGGGTGGGCACCCTGCAGCTCCGTGACCGCGTGCGGCTCTTCAAGGACTACTCCGTGAAGTTATTTATCAAGGACCAGAGGTCGCAACCGGGTACCCGATACCCGTACCCTACCCGATACCTGGCTACCTGTACCCGGCCGGGTACGGGTAGCCGTTTGCGACCCTGGTGCGGCCGGGTACGGGTACGGGTAGGCCGTGAGTCCCTGGTGAGTCACCGTTTGTCACTCATTTCGGGTAGGGTACGGGTAGGGAACGGCTACCCGTACCCGGCCGGGTATGGGTAAGGGTACCCATTTGCGACCCTGGTGCGGCCGGGTACGGGTACGGGTAAGGAATCAAAACCCGTTTGCGACCTCTGTCAAGGACCCACCGTCTCGTATTCAACACGGTGCATTGCTGCTCTTGAAATCTTGAGCTTTTTTTACGAATTCTAAAAAAGTGTCTCTTTTTGTTACTTTGGGTGCCGACCCCTGGTCTCGTTCATAAGCCTCTCGGATTTCCAGACCAACATCATTAAAGCAGCATTCGCGTTTTGAGCAAGTAAACTCTGGACCGGTTTCAACCTTCTGGATCTCATCACCAGTCAGGCTCACGAAGCAAATTCCGCCGGATTACCAAATGTTATTGTCAAGAGCACTCCGTATAAAATATGAAAACCCGTTCGGCGCAAAAAGCTACACCGAACAGCAGTATGTGTGTAGTAATGGCAAGGCTCTTTATTCAACCAATGGTAGTGTAACTGGTATTGGCCAAAACATCCCCCGTTATCTGCCAAGTTATCGAATTGGGATCACACACAGCAGCAACATCGTGCCCGACTGCCAACTAAGTAATTGTTATTTTACCAGGTAAGGCCCACTGAGCGATATAGCTCTTTTTCAGAAGCAACCTGGCCACAAATGATAGCTCAATTAAGTGGCTTATCGTGTGAAAATTTATACCACGTTGATTCTCAACATGGAGGGAAAAACCAGAGGACCCGGAGAAAAATCCACGCTACCACGAGGAAAACACGCAAACTCCAAATACGCAGCGGGCATGAGGGTTGGGATCGAACCCACGACCTCCTGCATAACAGGCGAGGCAGTTAACATCTCGCTATCGTGGCACCACCAAAAACCTGGCAGGGCCCTTCTTAAAAAAAAGAGTCTTGAGACTCGGTGAGGCTTTCCTCTCCCGCAGCCGCCCCATCGGTGTCAGCGAGGTCCCGCCGGCCCAACTCCCTCCCCTCCCCTCCCTGTGAGCGTTTGGTCTGAACGGCTCTGTGCCAGACATTGTTGGCCGTTCCGTTGGCATGGCGCTTTGCACGTTGTGTGTTTTTTTTCGAGCACGTGTTTGCTGCGAGGGCGTGTGGTGGTGGGGTGGCGGGGGCAAGAGGGGGTTCAATATGCGACCGCACCCCACACGCAGTAAACCGGAGAGGCATAAACGAGCAAGGCCGACGGAAAATAAAAATAAACCCAATTGCGTTTGGGGGTCCAAGGCCTAATCCAGAAGACCTGCTTGGGATGATGGTAAAACTGTGTTGAATTGATTTGTAAAATAAATAAATGTTTCCCCCGAAAACGTATCACACGTGACACTGATGTTAGCCTAGGCTGGGAGTTAACGAACAACTCGCGGTGGCGAGATGTTAACTCCCTCGCCTGGTATACAGGAGGTCGTGGGTTCGATCCCGACCCTGTGATGCCTGTTGTATAATTGGAGTTTGCGTGTTCTCCCTGTGGTCGCGTGGATTTTTCTCCGGGTCTCTCTGGGTTTTCCCTGCACAATGAAAAACATGCCTTTTGAGTATTTGGCTGATATAAATTTCCACATGATGATAAGCCACTTCCTTGAGCTATCATTTGTGGCCAGGTCACTCCTGAAAAAGAGTTTAGTATATAGTATTTTTAAAGTGCTTAAGCCAAAAATGGATACACCGATTTATTTACACGCAGCGGCGTTAAAAATCATTACGATATCTTGCTTCCATTAAAATATAAAAGTTTTGCTATTCTCTTTTTTTCTTTTTACAAACGCGATCAGCCACACAACCTTCTGGGAGTCCACAATTTCAGCGACAGTGGAATTCACGCAAGCAAAACTCCGGACCGGTTTCGAGATTATGCGTCTCATCAGAGAGCCCGGCTCGTTTGAACCAATGCTGGCGAGCGGCTAGATGATTGTCGGCAAGAACCTTTATCTCTTAGATAGTGGTCGTGGTTCGACGCAACTGTACGTGAGAAATAACACGAAATAATCACTTGCGCCGAAGGCCGTACGGCTCGAGGAAGGTAAAAAAAAAAGTGCCTATATTCGGCACGATGACGCTCATGATCGTTTTGCTTTTGTAAAAAATCCTCTAGTTAAACCAGGGCATGTAACACACCAGCGGTGAGTCTGCCGATCACCAGCGCAGCAAAACCTTCCAATAAAATGCATTCCACAAAGGGTCCCGAATTATCGACAGCGTTACGTTGAGACTCGTACGCATTTAAACGGTGCTAACGGCTCAAAGGAACATGGGACGGCGCTATCGTCCGTTTAAAGTTCCGCACAAGTGTTGGAAATTCCACATTTCATGCAGGGGGTGGCCTGTCCATATAGGCAAACGAGGTAGTTGCCTAGGGTGCCAAATTAAGTGGGGGCCATCAAATTCGAGAGATAAAAATAAAAATGTTGAAAAAAAATAACAACGAATTAATTATTTCAATTCCTGTGCGCGTAGAGGGAATATGAATTGTAATTCATTTCTCACCATTTCTGATAATTTATTCGTTGGACAGATGGACGGACGAACCGAATAATTACTCCTCTGTTTGAAACAAAAATACGCTTACAAAACTTTAAACGTAAAACAGGGGATAAATGTTTCTCACTTTAGCAAAAAACCTCAGCCTAGATCTGCCCTTGGGGTTTTGGAGTGGGGGCACCGATTGCGTGGTTCGCCCTAGGGCGCCAGTTGTTGGCATGAGTCGTTACAAAAAAAGAACAACCACCGTTGACCTTTCTCGACTTTGGACCGGGATTTTAACTCGCGACCTTTGCACCGCGAGTCACGCATTCCAGCCGCAGGAACACAAGGTCAAAACGCTTGCACAAATGTCTTCTTGTACAGTTCGAATTATTCGCTAATCGTTTCACAGAATCACGTCCAGCCATGTTTGGCAGTACGCGTCGTTAAATACCTCCGTTGGGGGACGAAGCGTTGATCGAGTGATGAGCGTTGGCCGAGTGATGAGCGTTGGCCAACTTCAGTGGCGAGCGATGATATGTGTACCACCGATTAGTGCGGTTGGCTTTGTACGGTACGAAAGAAACTAAACTATTTTTTTATTTTACCAGGTAAGGCCCACCGAACTCTAAAGCTCTTTTTTTTCAGACGCGACCTGGACAAAAATAATGGCTCAATGAAGTGGCTTATCATGTGGAAATGTATTGCAGCCAAATACTGCAAACGCATGCTTCTAAATGTGGAGGGAAAAACCCGAGGACCAGGAAAAAAAATCCATGCAACCACGGGGAGACCATACAAACTCCATATATGCAGGCGTCAGGGTCGGGACCGAACCCACAGCCTCCTGCATATTGGGCAACGTAGTTAGCATCTCGTCCTGGGTCCCCTGATGCCCAACCAGCACTGGCGAAGTATGCTCACGTAACCAACCCAACGATGGGCACGGAGCGGGTAGGCCACGGGGGCTCCGAAGCCGCATGCGGCTCTTGAAGGACCGCTTTGTGACGTTACCACCATCTCGTAGTCACCACACAGTGCATTGTGGCCGGATTATTGAAATTTTGAAGGACTTTTTTTCTTTTTACCAAGTAAAAAAAATTGGCTCTCCTTGTTGTTTTGGTTTCTGAAGCCTCAGGGTAGGCCTTCACTCCAACAGCTGATTGACAAAGGGCTGTACATGATAACATTTGCATTCTCTTTATCAGTACGCTGGCATGGCAAGCCACCTCTTTCGCCGGACAGGGGGAACGAAGGCCCCGGGGTGGCAGTTGGGCCGTGTTGGGGACGGGGAGGGGTGCGTGGGGGGTGCGAGGCGGAGATTCGTCAAAGCGCGCGTTCCAATTTCCCCAAGGCGGTTTCCTCTTCGCAAGGGTAACGCTTTGGGAGCGACAGAGAGGGCCGGGCTTCTCCCTAACGAGCTCCAGCCCCATAACCCCTCCGACCTCCTACTCCCCGCCCGCCCCTCCCCGGGGGATAAACTGCAGAAGTGAAACGATTGCCCCCCGTCGTGCCGTGGCCAGTCAGGTCCGGCCGGCCGGACGGACCAGGCCTGCACGTAACTCGTGTCGTCTTCGCGTGGGAGACACAACGTCTGGCCGCGTTGTTTAGAACTCGGATACACCACACACACAGCATACAGAGCTGTATGTATTACAGTGTGATGGATTTCTTTTGCACCGTACGTCGCCAACTGTGCTAATCAGAGGAGTGGTGGAAGGAAAACTAAACACGAAAAGCATGATGGGAGCTACTCAATCAGTTCTGAAGGCTTCTAGCCCTATCAGCCACAGGGGAAACAGACAAGGTGCAAACGGTATTGGGGAGCACCTATTAAGGTCAACTAAACGAAACTTTTAAATTTTACCAGGTATGGGCCACTGAGCTTTGTAGCTCTTTTTCAGAGGCGACCTGCCCATAAGTGATCACTAAACGAAGTGGCTTATCACGTGGAAATTCATAGCAGCCCGATACTTGAAAACGCAAGTTCATTCTAAACGTGGAGAGAAAAAAACCGGAAGACAAGAAATCCACACGACCAAGGGGAGAGAGGCACGCAAACTGCAAAGACACGGGCGTCGGGGCCTGGATCGAACCCACGACCTCCTGCATTCCAGGCGCCACCGTGGCGGGATATCAATGAGGCCAGCGCCACACCGAGTCCCTTTGCCTCGCACTGTGTGCCAGGCACTCACTTGAGGCCAAGTTGATCTAGGGGAAGGCCGGGACAGTTTCGGATATTGACGTACCGCTGATGATGGCGCTCGGCCGGATATCGCACCCAGGTTTCACCAGGACTGCCGCGTCACCGCTCCGCACGCAGCGCGCCCCAATAACGAGCGCGCGCACCGCTCAGGAACCCTCTCACGGGGTTAAACGGTCGAATTGATTCATGTTTGAGTCGACGCAAAAATGTAAAACGAAGTTAACCTATGCGTGAAAAAAAAAAATAAACCTTTCAACTCCAGTTACGTTTATTTGCTGGAACATTTATTTTCGCCGGTTTTACTTCGAATTGCGCACAGACGCGACGATGAGAAGTCCCAGTGTGGCATTGCCAACGCTTTCATCACCATCTCCCGGGGGGTATTCTGGACCGTACCGAGCGTCGTTGGGCACGACGTCCGACGTTCCGCTCCACGTGCTGGTACGGCCATTGCCAGCCGCTGCTAGACACGAGGGATAACGCGAGCTGCCCCGTTCGCTTCCTGAAGAGGCTCCCGCCAAGCAGGACGCGGAACGAAACGTCGGGACATCATGGCGAACGAAGCGCGGCAACAACTTGACAGCGCGTGGTCGCAGAGTTTCGCGCAGTGCGAGCGCGAAAAACCCCACGCGGCGGCTTTTATTTTACGCAGCTCAGCCATGGGTGAAGGGTGGACCCGCTGGGCCTAATGGGGCACTTCACAGAGCTGGAGCCACGGTCGTCGTAACGGCGCCACGCGTGACGGCTCTCGACGCAGCGGTCGCGAGTTCAAGGACGCCCCGAAAAAGCCTTGGGGGCAAAAAAAGTCTCGAATCACCAGCTCGGTTGGGCAATCGATGGCAGAGCGGGCAAACCTTAACAGTGCATCCACGCTCACGGCAGGTGCGCGTTGCTGCGGTGGCATCATCGGTGGGCAGCTTTTCCGCCTGTGGTTACAGCGGGTAAGAATCTGTTATTATCGTTCCTATTTTAAATCGCCATTGCTCAGCACCGGCCCAAAGGTCTCACCATTGCAAGCGCTATTGAAGATTTAATTGACGGCGTTGATACGTTCACCGAGTTGAGCGGTTTTTGCGGAATGCTCCATGGACGCAGAAACTCCTCCGTCTGCGGAGCCGCGAGCGCTGCGAATGATACGCGATGAGCACGACACGCACTGAGCACGGAGCACTGAGAACCAAGCGCCGAGCACGAAGCGCTCAGCACAAATCACACCTTCCACTCCCGCGAAGATCGGGGAACTGTCGCTGAAACTTCGCCTGAATTATTGATATTGGAGTTTTTATATCCAATATCGCATTTTGGTAGTTTGCGTGTCTCTCTCCCCGTGGTCGCCGTGGATTTTTCTCCCGGGTCCTCCGGCGTTTCCCTCCGCGTGTAGAATCGACGTCACGCGTTTCGAGTATTTGGCCGAGATTAAATTTCGACGTGATGAGCCACTTCGTTGAGCGGTCATTCGTGCCAGGTCGCTTCTGAAAAAGAGCCTCAGTGGGCCTTACCTGGTAAAATATAAATAGTTTTTTTTTTAAGTTACGGTCAACTTCTGTACATGCGCTGGCAGCAGTTACAGGCCGCGGGGTCCGGGGCGGCCCATTCCTCGAGTCCGGAAAACAGTCACCCGTCCCGTCCGGAATCGGTGCAAAGCTTGACGGGCGACGGAGCGGGTCGCCGCGTCACCCGCGCTTCGTCGCGGCACATCCTCTCGCTCTGGCGGGATCATGCCGGCGGACGAGCGGGCGGGCGGGCATCACACGGCGGTCTCCCCCGCGCCGGGCTTCACCCACCCGTCCCTCGCCGCCGGGCCCCTCCCGCCGCGGCCCTGCGGGATGGCGGCGGCGGCCGCCAGGCAGCGTCCCCACGCGCGCGCCGTCTTGCCCGACGACACCCACAGCACGGAGACGACGGCCGGCAAGAGCGAGGCGGCGATTCGCAGGCACGCCAGCGCCACGGCCGCCACCACCTCCTCCCGCTCCTCCTCGTCCTCCTCCTCCCCCTCCGCGCCACCGAAGTGGAGGTCGCCCGGGGGCAGCAGCAGGTCGCGGGCGAGGCAGGCGAGCCAGGCGGCCTGCAGCGCGCCCGAGAGCACGGCGAAGGCGCTCAGCTTGCCCGTGAGGCGCTCGTGCTTCTCCTGCTTGCGCCCGTCGCGCCGCAGCTCGGCGCGGATGCGCGTCAGCGACACGATGCTGGCGCCTGCGTGGGACGGCGGTTGGCGTCGTTAGGCAGTTGGTGGCGAACCGACGAGATGCAATCACGTCACTATCCATAATCAACGTTTTTGGGTTTAGATCGCGTTATTTATAAATGTGTCGTAACCCTCCACCACCCGGCACGGCCAATCAGTAACAAAATGTGTCACGTTGACAAAAGACAAATAGTTCACTGCTTTAGCCCACCGGTGTGTTGAAGAGTGAATCCACAACATTTACAATTTCTGAGTACGACGTTTCGCTGCTAGAAACTCGTACTGTAGGAAACCAGCCGCAACTTGGATATACAGACGGTGACTCCAGAAGATGATGATGACACCTCAGGACAAATCCTGTGGACCTCTCGGACCCTGACATCATCTACTGCTGCATCTCACGATGCTGCCCAGTGGCCATCGTTGCGAAAAGAGATTTATTTTTCGACGGGAGTTGTCACCCGGTTAAATACAGTACACTTCACATCACCGACTATTCTCAATGACGACGTTCTAAGAACAGTCCTGAGCCAGATCAATTCAAAACCTTTTTTTTTTTCACGTCAAATCATGCACTCCCACAAGACCGTGTGGGGCTGATGGGATGTGTCAAAATCACTTTCGTATGTACAGTCAAACCTTGGATTGCGAGCATAATTCGTTCCGGAAACGTGTTTGTAATCCAAAGCACTCGTATATCAGTTGTGATCACGTGACGCTGGGCAGACAAAGCGTATGCACGCACTACTCGTATTGCAAGACCTCGCTCGTTTATCAAATTAATATTAATACAAAAAAATTCTCATCTTGCAAAACACTCGCAGACCAAGTTACTCGCAATCCAAGGTTTTACTGTATTCTGTGCGCTGAGAGACATTCTTTTGGGAAGGAGGCGTATGCGGTACTGCTTCTTGAGCCAAGGACGAAGGTTCCCCCCCACCTCTGGCTTAGTTAGGGAGTCTCTGGGCGTCTTGGTGTGGATCACGGTGCGACTCCTCCCACTGCCTCTCCCTGCCATCCCGCGAATCGTCGCGATTCGATGCAAAAGTTCGATTCGATTTCGTCGGCCCAGTTTGTGTTCTCCATCTCATGTGCCCGGTGTGTTCCCTATCCAGTCTTGTAGGCCTCACCTTGAACTCCCCCGTCTCGTTTCTACTGCCCAAGAGGTAGTCTCTCTAGCACGCTCTATTCACCTGGAGGAAACGTAACTCGCACTTTGAAATCATTGACTCGATTGTCAATAATTCATTCTTATGCCGTACCAATCGTTGCGTGCGTATCGGAAGCGAGCAAAGTGATTTTACTCCATGCCTGCTCAGTGGCCTAGACTCACCCAGCAATTAACAGCAAGAGGGGCTTGTGTTTTTTATGGCGCTTACGTGCAATGAATCTCGGAGTACCGTTGGAAACAACAAGAGGACCGGTTTCACTCGTGTCAACTGTGCGTGCACACCGAGCTTGGCCGAAACTGAATCGAATAAATTCTCCGGTTTGTTTTGTGTGGTCGTTGGTGACCAAGCTGAGACCATAACGCTCACAACAACCGAAAGCCTGGTGGCTAAGCCACGGGTGGTAAGGCCCACCGAGCTATGTAGCGCTTTTTCAGAAGTAACCTGGCCACAATTGGTGGCTCAACAAAGTGGGTTAATCACGTGCAAATGTATAGCAGCCAAATACTCTAAACGCGTGATGTTGATTCCAATTGTGGAGGGGAAAAAAACGGAGGACCCGGAGAAAAATCCACGTGACCACGGGGAGAGAGACAAACAACCTCCAAATATGCAACGGGAGTCAGGGTCGGGATCGAACCCACGACCCCCCGTATACCAGGCGAGGTAGTTACCATTTCGCCACCACGGCACCCAATTCAAACCCAGGACTCTCAGCTGCTCTGGTTTAACATCTCTGCCAAGGCCATTATGAATCACCCGCGAGAGACACCCAACCCCCCAAAGCTTGAATCCGGTACCGAACGCAGATTTTCACACCGCGCAAGCGAGCTGCTATGGAGGCGGTAAAGAGCCAACCGGGCGCGCCTGCTCAGGACGTGCGAGGCTTCTGGCCTCTTGTGAGGCCGGAGTTTCACGGTTCGGTTGTTCTCTGGCTCGGCTTGCCAGATGGCCAACGGAGAGCCACCCACGCCGCACGAGCGTGGTTTGGATGTGCCAGTGGAAAGGAGCTACAGAGGTACTGACTCATTGACCTTGACATCGCCATTATGAAAAATCGACACTAATTGTATGCATGTATGTTGAACCGCAACATACATAGCCAACAGTGCTGATCAGAGGTGCAGAATTGATGTACTTGTGTAATTTGTACCTACATACTTTTTATTCATATGTGGTGACTCGCTTAGCTTTACCATACTTTGCACTCCTATCGTGTTGTTGTAAATTTCTGAGCCCGTGCTCCTTCTGGGCATCTGTGAACAAGAACTTCACAGCTCATCGGATTCATCCTCCTGCTGTGTCAATAAAGATTCTGATTGTGAATGTACAGGCGTGGGTATTACCACCGCTCCCAAGACATCCGCTCGGCGTGGAAGAGTAGGCAGTGGCATGAGCAAACAGTTGTAAGGCTGCACCTTTACCTTTGTTTATCTAGTCAGCAAAGAAATCGATTCATAAAAGCCTCGTCTTATTTATATTTCATCTAATATATTACTCATAATGTTACCGGCCTTTGCAAACCCACTGCTGCACGAAGGCATTCTATCCGCCGCAATCCGTCACGTGTTTTTTTTTTACGATACTTCACCATGCTGGGCCATGTGGACGTAGCCACCGGGACCCCACCCCCCAAAGTTATACACACAAAGCGTTTACCGTACCCATGAAGACGGCGCCCGCAATGAGGTACAGGGCCAGCGGTGCCAACACCAGGCCGGCGAGGACCCCGAGGCTGTCCGTGCGGACCCGGCAGGTGCCGGTGAGGGCATCGGCCCGCACGGCGCGCGCTGCCAGCACCCCTGCGGCCTGCAGCGCCGGCAGGGCCCAGGCCGCCGCGTGGAAAAGCGCGGCTCGCTGAGCCACGGCCTCGGGGCCCCACTTGAGGCCCGCCGACAGGAACCAGGAGAGGCCTGCAGCGGGAGCCGTTTGGGTTGTTAGGCGGTTGACGTTGCCGCGCGTCACCGCGCCGCTCGGCGCGTCTCACCGTGGAGCATCACTACGCCCGTTGAGACGTAAGGTCAACGATACTACCCACGTTGCTAGGTACCGCATCGGCGACATCGAGTTCACCAGATTGCACCCACTCGATGGGCTTTCGGGTTGTGTGTTCGGCACGATGTCCAACGTTTCGCCTCCACCGTACTGGGCGCTTCTTCAGCGGGCGCGACCTTCCAACGGGCGAGCCGCTCACTCAACTGCTGGGCCACGCAGCCTCACATTCCACCCTTGAAGATGAGTTAATAATAACGTACGTCATCGGAACGTCGAACGTCACCCTGCAACTCGCAAAGGGTTAAGTGTAGTTGTCTCGCTGTAGGGGGGCGATGTTGTCGCTGTGTGTAGTCTCAATTCAGTAATTCCCAGGTAATCTTTCATTTGGACCACAACTCTGGGCACACATTTACTTACTATTTTCAAAATGACGTCACAGGAATGATTAGACAGCGCTTAGTATTTTTAAAGTTAAAACACATCGCAGTATTAACCAGGGCAGTCTGCCGGGATCCGAACCATGAACCTCTGCAGACAAGCGGTGACCGCACCAACCGCAAAGGCAGCGTCACCGCCACGAATGAGTTAAGCCTCACGCAGGCTGGGATGCTCGGCCGTGGGAGGCCTCGGTTTATAGGCCTCAGTTTACAGGCCTCAGTTTACAGGCCTCAGTTTTCAGGCCTCAGTTTACAGGCCTCAGTTTACAGGCTTCAGTTTACAGGCCTCAGTTTACAGGCCTCAGTTTACAGGCCTCGGTTTACAGGCTTCGGTGTATAGGCCTCGGTTTACAGTCCTCGGTGTATAGGCCTCGGTGAATGCAGTGGCTCCAGATTGCCGTGGCCGTCACCTGTTATCGTCCACCAAGCTGCTCCAGTCATGGAGGAGTAGAAGATGGCGAGGAAGAGGCCCGCACACGCCGAGTTACTGAGGCCGTCCTGCGTGATGAAGAGGTCGCTCCCCTGCGAGCCGGGACACAGCAAGAGGGACAAAGTCGTCACCGAGGTGGTCACCACGTTGCTCGGGGGCTCAGCAGTTCCGGAGGGCTGAGTAGAAGTTTAACATAACCTTGCTGTATAGCCCGCAACAGACTGTTGGGGAAAGTGCTGTTAGCGAGCACCTATGAAGGCCGGCACGGCACAAGAGGGGGTTGGTGGCCAGCACCACGCCTGGCTGCCTTTGTCTCCCCAGCGCTGACTTTTTTTACACTGCACCAGGTACTTATTTGAAGGCCATGTCAACCTAGGTTAGGCCCAAGACCATTTAACAAACTGCAGAACTAAAGCGATGACATCAGCTTGTGTGGAGGTTTATTGGTGGTGGCAGCTTTGGGAAGCCTCCCCAGACGAGGCCTTCATCCATCAGTGGATTGCCAATGGCTGCCGCTGCTAGTGAGGATGATGATAAAATATTCACATAAAACAGCAAGCCCGCAAGTGCAGTGAGATCATGGTCTGAACTCGGTCACCAATGACCGAGTAAAGATAAAACGTCACTTAAACTTAGGCTTTGCAACTAATTTTGCTGAGCTCCCCTAACCTTAACAGACAGAGGGACGGACAGAGGTAGTGGTCAAACCAGGGGTCGGCAACCTGCTGCTCCAGAGCCGCATGCGTCTCTTGAAGGGCTGCTCCGTGACGTTATTTATTAAGGAACACCGTCTCGTATTCACGCGCACTGCGGCGGCTCTTGAAATATTGAGTTGGTTTCTTTTTACCAAATTCGAAACAAAATGTCTCTCTTCTTCGTTATTTCGGTTTCTGACCCCCCTTGGTTAAACCGCCGACGAGCCGGTGCACGGTACGGCGGGAGGTGGGGGGGGGGGGGGAGCTGTGGCTCACCGCCGCGTCGCACGCCACCCGCTCGTGGCCGAGCGCGAGCCTCGCCACGTAGGCCGCCGCGTGCACCGCGTGGCTCGCAGCGAAGAAGCCCACGGGCCGCTCCGGGTAGGGGAAGCGTGCCGGCTCCATGAGGAAGGTGGCGGCGACCGCGACGGACGCGAGCAGCGCTGCCGCGGCCCACGCGCCCATCCACGCCTCCAGGAAGGCGGCGCGGGGACCCGGCGTGGCCGGAGCGCAGCGGGGGACGCACGCGCCCAGGCGCTGCACGAACACGAAGCGGTCGGGGTGCAGCAGGCCCCCAGCCGAGTGGCAGCTCGAGTCCGAGTCCAGGCCGCCGGGCGACTGCAGGGGGAGGAGCCAGGTGCGGGTGGGGGGAGTCACCAGAGGGAGAGGCAGGGGTCACCAGAGGGAGAGGCAGGGGTCACCAGAGGGAGAGGCAGGGGTCACCAGAGAGGCAGGGGTCACCAGAGAGGCAGGGGTCACCAGAGGGAGAGGCAGGGGTCACCAGAGGGAGAGGCAGGGGTCACCAGAGAGGCAGGGGTCACCAGAGGGAGAGGCAGGGGTCACCAGAGGGAGAGCCAGGGGTCACCAGAGGGAGAGGCAGAGGTCACCAGAGGGAGAGGCAGGGGTCACCAGAGGGAGAGCCAGGGGTCACCAGAAGGAGGAAGGAGAGGCAGAGGTCACCAGAGGGAGGGCCAGGGGTCACCAGAGGGAGAGGCAGGGGTCACCAGAGGGAGAGGCAGGGGTCACCAGAGGAAGAGGCAGAGGTCACCAAAGGGAGAGGCAGGGGTCACCAGAGGGAGGCAGAGGTCACCAGAGGAAGAGCCAGGGGTCACCAGAGGGAGGGCCAGAGGTCACCAGAGGGAGAGGCAGAGGTCACCAGAGGGAGAGGCAGGGGTCACCAGAGGGAGGGCCAGGGGTCACCAGAGGTTGACTACGATCAGAGCTTAAGGAGAGCGTCCCCTTCCCTATAGTTATTTGGCACCGCACCAGCATTGATTCGTAATCCTGTTATCCGTCATCTTATCTGTCATCTTCTTATCCGTAATTCTGTTATCTGTCAACCTGTTATTTGTCATCTTGTTATCTGTGATCTTTTTATCTCTTTTCACTAGGGGGGGGGGGGGGAATTGTGCCATTTGTGTGTACCATAGATACACGGATAAATAATAATTAACATTTTGCAGTGATCTTTAGATACCAAATATATATATATTTTAACCACCTCAATCTTACTGTATTTCTATTCAAATAGCCTGAGCCTGGTGTATATAGCATGTCTCTGTAAAAAAAAAAGTAACAACGTAACTCAGAGGAAGATAACGGCCCCTTCACATACCTATCCCTCAGCGTAGAAATCAACGTGTTTACACATTCCATCAGCCGGCGAAGCCTTCCGGGACGGCATACAGTTCAGCAGCTTTGCTAGAACACGAGCAAGGAGTCTGGAATGGGTTTTGACACTCAGCGTCTCATTCAGCAGAGGCGGGCTCGTTTGGACCAGACAATGGTCACCTGCCAAACCTCCGTAGATGAGGACCCCCGCTCTGTTAGACACGGCCCTGTTTTCGGCCCTTCAAAAGGGCCTTTTGTTTTTAAACGACCTCCATTTACTCAACTCGACTATTTTTTATTTTATTTTACCAGGTAAGGCCCACTGAGCTATCTAACTCTTTTCAGAAGCCACCTTGCTATCACAAATGATAGCTCAATGAAGTGGTGTGGAAATTTAAAGCAGCCAATTAGTCTAAACGGGTGTTGATTCTAAATGTAGATGGAAAAACCGGAGAAAAATCTACGTGACCACGGGCAGAGAGACACAGCAGGCATCAGGGTCGGGATCGAATGCACGACCTCCTGCATACCAAGCGAGGGGGTTAACATCTCGCCACCGATGGCGCCTAGATGATGGTACAGTATTCGTTGTGTTTAAGGTAACACGACAACACGGGTGGGCTTTATTAAATGATCACCTCCCCTTCAACTCATATTTCTCCTGAAGCCCTCTCATCATACTCTTTTGTTTTTTCGGTAAAGTCACGTAGGTTAAAAAAACAAATAAATTAAATCACTTCAGAGGCAACACAAGCTTCCGTCTTCAGGTGAAACCGTCACAGCAAAATTGTTGTATCAAGTCATGGCCAGCAGACGTCGACATTGGCACTTAGCTCCTGAACACACTGCCGCTGCCATCGTGCGTGAGAACAGACTGCGACCTGTGCGATTTCTGATACGGAGATTTTTCTGCGTCTGGGCCGGGCCGTTGCAGCTGGGGACCAAATTCCAGAGGTGTGAGTGTTCACCCTGTCATACACTCCCCTTGAGCTGCCAGCATGGGCTACAGCCGGTACTAAACACAACAGCGCCTGACTCACACTCACAAGGGTGCAAGCTCAAATCCCGGTGGTTTCAGCCCATCGTTCCTTTGGACTCAATAAAACAAGCACCTCATTTTAGTAAAGGCAGCAGTGGGGTCACCCTTCAAAATAGATGTTCGCGTCAAATGGCGTGAGTAATACGTGTGTCGTAAAAGCCCCATCTACACGACACAGCCCAATTAATGAGGTTGTCACGCGAACACAACGGGGCCAATTTATCGCTGCCTCAACAGCACCCACTGCAAGTGCTGCGTTGAAGAGCGATCCACACCACGTGGACGACTTCGCTTGTAGTCGCACCCAGCATCATCAGGCAGTTGCAAAAAATAGTGGCAACTGCCAAAATCAATCGTAATGATTGGCCGTGCCGGGTGGAGGAGGGTTTACCACACACGTCTTACTTGAACCCAACGTGGTAAAGTGGTCATCCCTGTGGCAAGACTGGCCTCCACCATGGGAACTGGGAATTTACACCACACTCGCTCAGGACAACCTCTGCCGATGATCGTCACCCCATTGCTGGTCTGAACGAGAGGTGGAACCCTGACCATTTAACTTGGGTTATCCAAGGAACGGGCTAAGTGAGTTGGGGGGAGAAAGGAGGGAGGAGGAGAAGACTATGGGTGGGACGCGTGGTGCAGGGTGGAGGAGGGGGGCAGGTGACAGAGAAGGGCACTTGCGCCGACCTGTGTGGTGAAGTATGTGAATTGTCGCTTTGAATGGACGCGATGACCTCTTGACCTTTGTAGTGGCCAGGTCGCTGGACACTACAAAGGTCACCCAGAGCCGGAAGAACACCGGCAAACAGAGCAGAAAAAAGTTGATGTGCCGAATAAACACCTAATTCGAGACCCAAACATCGCTCATCCTGGCTTTGACATTCCTCCTCGAAGACACTGGTGGAACAACGATCAACCGCATCGGAACATCAACAGCCGATGTGCACAATAGAATATGAAAGTCAAACCGCAGTTGTGCGATTGTGGCCACTCCTGCAACGAAGGAGGAACAGCGAAGCTACATGAACTCTCTCCTAAAACCCTCTCATCGTGACTGGCAGACCTCGACATAGAGATACATAGAGACCCGTAGAGATACACGAAGACACACAGACACCCATTGAGATACATCAAAGACAAGCCGCAGTAATGCGATTGTAGCCATGTAACACAAACTACGGACCATATAGCAAACCGCTGTGGCCTGCCCTCCTGCAACGAAGGAGGGACAGCAAAACTACGCGAACTCTCTCCCTTCTCGTCGTGGCTAGCAGCAGACCTTGACAATGGCATCTCGCCGTACACATGAATAGAATAGCAAATTGTAAAATGTTTTCAAACACACACCTGTGAGCTTTAGGCCGTCTCCGTGCGTTTGAATTGCCTCTGTGTAATAATTTACACGCTTACGCACTTGTTTTTAAAAGAACAGCCTAGGTTAAATAATAGTTTGTAGTGGTTGTGCCCATGAGAGAGCCTTCACAGTTTAATTAAACTGTATACAAGAGGATTTATTTTTAGGGCCTATTTATCCACTTCCATGTTTATGTTTGCTTCGTGTTGACAGACAGTACGTCATATATAAATAACCCTGACTAAATACTTGTAACATATATAATTAGCTGGTTTACCATGATATTTCATAATGCCTCATATCCAGTATTTTAATATCCCTGAAGCCCTCTCGTCACAGCTAGCAGACCTTGAAATTGGCATCTAGCTCCTGAATCTATCCTGCCACGCGCTGGAGTAGAATGGCCCCAAAGTGAAGCCGCAAGCCACAGCTGAGACTATGAGCCAAGGCCAAGTTAACCCGGAGATATTCTGCGCAGACAAGTCTTCATCATCGCACGTCAATCATTCTCAGAGCTGCAAGGAGCCAAACAATCTATGGGAATAGTTTTTTTGTTTTAAAAGCACGATTTCTTGTGCAGTCATTGATGACTGCACAACTCACTACGAGGATTTAAATCACGGGTGAATGCTTGGGGTGCCACCTGTGCGGTCTAGGAAAAAGAATCAGGATGCAATGTTGTTTCTTTTTTCGGCTTTTAACCACGATTCACATTTTCCACCGATGCGGTGCGTCCCTTTGTGCTCACAACGGTGACGTCACCAGACCCCACGCGGAGTGTCAGAGGTCAAACTTCTGGGTCAATCTGAAAAAAATCTGAATTCAGATCGTCCGAAATTTGGTATCTGGGTTCAGATTTGCTGGATTTTTTGGTAAATATGAAAAAAAACTGGCATATTCGTCCATGCAAGGCACACTCGGTGTTACGGTGAAGTATAAATAAAGCATTTGCTATTGTGCACTCTCATGAGTCCAGTTAGAAATTCGTTTATCCGATAATGTGGATACTTTTAAGTCTCGTCTTAAAACCACATCTTCTTAACTCAGTTTTATTCTACTTCGCTTCTCCTGGAGACATTAGTGGAAGGCGCCTAGCAAATAAATGTAAATTATTATTATTGTTGATCACACATCGAAGGAGGCTCTCTGAAACAACAGCAACACCGTTTTGAGTCTGTTGCAGAACTGGCTCAGACTCGGGGACAGATCCCGAACGTGATGGCGTGTTCCAGCGTCTTTGCGCGAGAAACCCCCGAAACCGCGCGAGTTTGACACGCGGTTACAGCAGCAGGTCGCCGTGGAACGTATTCGGAGTCGATTTGGGTCCGCTGAAGTTCATACGCCACTGATCGGTGAGATAGGATGGATTGATGGAGACTCTATAATAAACCTTGTGCCGTGCGCGTGTTCGTGTGTTTCACTTACACTGCACATATCTAACGGCTAACCTGGAATAATTAACGTACAACCACTAGCGTGCAATGCATGACCTATAAATGGGAATGTAAAACCTGAACCAAGGCAGCCTCTTTGGTAAATTATCAACCTCGAGGGGAGGCTTCCCACTACCGCCAGCTCTCACTGCCCGCTTGTGTACATGTATCCACGTGTACATGTATCCACGTGTACATGTATCTACAGCAAACACAAATAAAAGCGCTTTTGATTTGACACATCCCATCATCCGCACGGCCTTCTGGGCGTAATGTTTTTGTTTGGCAGAATTGGTTTTGATATGAGCAAAGTGTGCACCGGTTTTGACATTCACTGTCCCATCAGCAAGTCAGGCTCGCTCAAAGCCAATGCTGTTGAACTGCCGTGTGTTAATGGGGCAAGGGCTCCTCTCACCGTACGTAGACAGCCGATTAGCACGCTTGGCTACATTCGTTGCGAAAGAAGTTCAACGTACATACGTGCAGACGTGCGTCCTGTTTCCGGCCCTTGAAAAGGGTCCTTTGTTGGCATTTAGGACCCTCTCTGTTAGATACGGGTCCTTAAGCGAATGCTGCTGATGCAATCGCTCGCAGAAGCCGGTGCGGCCGATGGGATGAATAAAACAATAATTTGTTCACGATGTGGAAAGGCAGAAACACGAAGGAGGTTTTCGTGGCTGCACTCTCTCCGATGCGTTGCTGGGTCGTGCCGCGCGCTGTTCAGCACCATGTCCGGCGTTTCGCTACGCATGCCGGGAGCTTCTTCAGCAACTGAGCTGAGCAGCTGAGGCTGCTCAGCTCAGAGTGTCGCTGGCTGCTGCTGCTGCTGCTGTTGGCGGTGTCTGAAGTGAGCCACCTGACATTAATCATGAGCTCTGTCACTTGTGAGCTGCGGTGCTTTGCAGTGATAGTGCACTGCGCGACGAACCTGGCGAGCCCAGTTCGATTCCCAGCCACGCCTCAAACCTCGCTATTCATGCCTCATAACACGAGGGGGGGGGGGGGGCGTAGAACCCGAAAACCCATCGTCCCAGTGGGAGGAATGATTGTGTATCCCGTTGTCAATCAAGATTCTCAGATCATGACGGTTAATCCGCGACAATTTGTCGTGGGAGAGAATTGTTCTCCCCAACGTCAATCATGGCGTCACACAAACAAAGTGAACCCACCACCACCAAATACAAAGATCCTCCGTGTAGCCTTAACAGGCTGTTGAGGCAAGTGCTGTTAGCAAGTGGCACCTATGAAGGCTGGCACGGCACACGAGGGGGTGGGTGGCTAACACCACGCCCGGCCGCCTTTGTCTCCCAAGTGGCAATGTTTACACACCCTGCTACACCAGGTACTCATTTAATGCCGAGTCGACCTAGGGGATGCCCAGTACCGGTTCAGATAATCGTCACTGGGTGTTGGCCGTGAGCGGGAATCGAACTCGGGTCGCCGGCTTCATAGCGAAGCGCACTAACCATTACACTACCGCTCCTCCACCAACATTGCCATCACCACCACTCCCAACACCGCCGCCACCACCACCACCACTGCCACCACCACCAACGTCGCGTGACCTCACCCTGCCGGCGCCGTTCCCCTTGGCCCCCGCGGTCCCGTCCTTGCCGGCAGCGTCGCCCCGCTGCTCCCCCCCCTCCACGTCCTCCTCCTCGGCGGGGCCCTCCATGCACATGTGCTCGGGTTCGTTGTGCGTGGGGAAGCGGTCGCAGGCCAGCGCCGGCGGCCACGCGTACTGGAAGTCGACGAGCACGGGCTCGCAGCGGCGGCGCACCGCGCGGCACATGCCGGCGCACGGCCCGATCGGCTCTGGCACGGCCTCGGCGCACAGCGGGAAGTGGACGGCGCACAGGAAGAACTGCCGGCACGCGACAGACGGGAGGTCCGCCGAGTTAGACTTTCGACGAAAGCGATTTCGGGGGACGCACGAGTAGCGACGGATTGAAGGCCGCCGCGGCACGGAGAGAGGGCCGGTCGGGTGGGCCGGCACCGCCACGCCCGGCCGTCCTTCGTCTCCCAACGCTGATGTTTTATACGTGCACCGCACCGGGTACTCGCATTTAAGGTTCGCGAGGATCGTTCTTCAACTTTTCCCGGTGACGTGAGACAATAACAATTGCCCGCGTTAAACGCCTGTACACCGCGTGACAATTTGACGTTTTGTGCCCTTTGTCGGGTGTTGGAGGGTCTTACGGCATAAATTAAGCCAGAATATTACGTGGCCTACCACAGGATTCTATTATGACGTATCCAATTAGTGGAGTAATCGATTACTTACTTAAATGAACCAAATATCCCAGTTCTACTCTTGAAGCAAGTACAAAGAGCGCAGACTAGCAGAATGAGCTGCGTTCATTTGGCAGCATGTCTCGGACAGAGGGCGGAGAACAGCCCAAGTACAGATGCAGATGCAGTGACGATGAACGTGGCAGGGGTTGCGATGAACACAAAGATGACCGATGGCCGTGGAGCTGAACAAAACCAAACATCCACCGGGCTGTAAAGGGTTGAACATTACCAGCCGTGTATTTGTGTTAAAGCCTTCATATATAAACACACAAGGGGAATTGACAAGGCGCACATTGGAGATTTAGTAATCATGGATTTGAAGTCCTAGACCAGGCCCGGGCCTGTAGGCCGCACGCTTCACGAGGCTTTGGCTCGAGCCGAGACGGTGCCACGACCAACCGCCGTCGCTAGCTGGCAAGGTGGGAAGAGCGAGCGACTTGCAATCACGAGTTCGTATTCTGGTTGACTCAGCCCATCATCTCTCCTTGGTCAATAAAATTAGTTCCACTTTGTGGGTAAGTCAACAGCGGTCGTGCTATGGATAGACTCGCCCCTGCCGTAGGGATGTAACATTTTAAGCAGTGGCTCGAGGCTGTACGCAGGAGTCGAGCGCCAATGACTCCGGAGGAAATCACTTTGACTCGTGACCATGATCGTGACGCGGTACCACCACCACCGCAGCACCACCGCGCCACAACCATCGCACCAACATAGCACCACAACTGCACCATCACTGCACCATCACCGCAGCACCACGACAGCAGCAGCACCACCACCACCACGGCGCTGCCGCCACCGCCAGCTGCTCACCTGGAGCTGCGCAGAGCAGCCGTATTGCACCAGGGGGGTGAACGTCTGCAGCTGGAGCTCCGCGTCCGCCTGGCTCTCGTGTCCCAGGGGGTTGGGCACACGCGTCGCGTTGTAGCCCAGGCCCTGGCAGAGTGCCGCACGGATGGGCTCGCAACGCCGCACGCCAACGCCGGAGGACAGCTCCAGGGCGTCGTCCTCGGCGCGCGCCACCCCGAGGCCGCCGAGGGCCACCGCGTCGTACCGCCCCGGGGGCCTCCCGGCGCCCACGCCGGCGCCCGCCGGGTCCTGGCAGGCGACGCGAACCGGCGGCAGCAGCAGCGGCAGCAGCAGGAGCAGCAGCGGCAGAGCCGTCGCGAACCAGGCTAGGTGCGCCGCCGCCAGGGACATCCTGAGCGGCGACCTCCGCCTCTTCATCGCTCGTCGGGCGAGCGTGGCAACGCCGGCTTCCACTCGGCGGCGCTGTTCATGAAGCCGACGGCGGTGGCCTTTCGTGCAGGCTCGATGAGAAAAATAAAATTATACAAAATAAATATATATACGCTTCTTGTTATGATTTACGTTTTGTTTTTATCAAGGCACGGCAGACCCAGCAGAGAGCTTCAGAACTCCTCCAGTTAAATCCGTTTGTCACGCCGCATTCGACCGCGTTTGTTCAAAGCCAATTGAGAGCTAAAGATAATCATTAAGTCTGACAATTTAACCTGGCGTAGTAGGACCTGTATTTCTGCAGCTAGTGTTGGAGTTTGGTGAGCCGTATCCTGATACCAATTGTAGCAACTTTATTCAGTGCCCCCCCTCTCCCCCGAGTGATTTTATTATTAAGGTTTATCGTTAACATGGCCACTCGCTGACAGCAGCTACCTCTGCTGCACCAGCAGGTGCTTGGTGTAAGTAGGATCAGCACGGCCGCTGGTGACGGATACACGGACCCTCTTGACGCCACGCTGACGCGAGACGCCTGTGTCTGTGTTCGAGTTTTGCCGCGGGCTGCCACCTGTCCCAGTGTGGGTGCTCCGAGCTGTGCACCTCTCTCGGGAGCACAACCACGGCCCAGTTAAACCGTCACACGTACGATCGTACGACGAGCCGATTACAGAACGCCGGTTCCGTTATCACGTGCAGCCAAGGCTGCCACCACCAGCGTGGGTGCCAACGCTCCGGATCTGAAGCGCGCAAGTCTCAACGGTGGTCCTCTCCGTGGGCATGTCGTACGGCTCCACGCCAACGCCCAGGCATCTCGCGGACTTCCCTCGCTTGCGGAATTACAAATGTCGCGGGCAGAGATGAGTCGCGATGGTCTGCGGTGACCGGTTCTTCCCGAAACCTTTTCTCCTTCGATTTCGACAAATCCGCCGACGTCAAATCGGCACGCCGCGGGCCTTCCAAACCGAAAGCGGATCGTCCGCGTGTGGAAAATCAACGCGGCGGTCCGGCTTTCTACGACGACGGGGGCTCCAGCTGACGTCGGTCGTTTAATTCCGTTCACGAAAGTCAACTTCGTGAGCCGCTCCAACCCTGAGCGGCAAAAAAGTGACGGATGATAAAAGTCAATGATTACCGTGCCATTTTCAAACGACGCGTGTCAGCTTTAAAAACAAAAAAAACACCCTGGTTAATATACGACACATTTTATATTATTATTATACAAAATTTGCAATATATACTTAATAGGGGCGTGGGGAGAGAGTGGTGCAGTGGTATACACACACACCCAACGAACCCGTGCAGTTTGGGACATGGCTCAGAGCGGTTCCCACTGCCGTCAGGGCAGCGACGAAGAGAGACCAGGGCTGGCCCTTGGCTCACGACAGGCACTCATTCAGCAGTGGATCGACTGAAGGTCGCTGTGCGTGCGACGACACACGTCGACGGAGTAGTGTGGCTTGGTTAATTATCACTCCGGTGAATGATCAACCCCACACATTGAAGCGGCCCGAATGTGACAATAATGAGCCCAAAAGGACAGCAGTGCTGCATTCACTCGCGAGATTTTAGTGAGCAAAGCACAAGTTCATCTTCTTGGTTCTTTCGGTAAAGTCACGTAGAATGGAAATCATAAAATAATAAAAATATAACATAATAAAATATTTTCTTATGTTATATTTATATTATTTTATTATTTCCATTCTACTTGACTTTACCGAAAGAACCAAGAAGATGAATCACTGCAGTCACGAAAGCTTTGAATCGAAATTTAAAGCACAAATTATTACTTTGTTCAGAGCACCATCGGGCTCAAGCAGCCGTGGCTCTGCTGATGAGGCACTGAATGTCAAAACCGGTGTCAACGTATGCACTCCCAGTGAAGGCTGTGACGCTGATGGGATGTGTAAAATACTTTTTCTGCGCGCAGGAACAGGTATGTGCACGAGGCATAGTCTGCTTTTTGATTTGACAGAGAATGTGGATTACTGAGGACCATATGCATACAGCATATCGTGGATTGACAAATAAATATATTCAAATCCCACTTGCCGTTCGACACTGCCCATCATTCCCGACGGGGTCGATAAAGTGAGTACCAATTTCAGCAACACAACAACAACAACAAAAAACCCTCCAGTGGTTATTCTATGGAAAGGCCACTCAAGGGAATGTGGAATTCCCACCACTTGGCTCTGGGGACGCCCACCATTTCTTTGACAAAGTAGTGGAGATGCTTTATTTCAAATTTATTATAAATCATTTAATAATTATAATCGCAAGCGGTGAAGTACGGGAGGGAGGGACGGAAAATTATTCCGTGAACAAAAAATTAATCCCAGCGGAAAGTGCACGGCACACAGGAAGAACTGCCACACAAAGACAAAGATCCCCCGTACAGAATTGAGCAGAGGGTTGTGGAAAGTGCCCATAAAGGGCGGAAAGGCCGGACAACACCACGCCCGGTCGCCTTTCTCTCCCCAGTGCTGATGTTTGTATGTACAATATGTTGAACTTCTTTCACACTGTACGTATCCAACCGTGCTAATTGAAGGTGCGGGGAAGGACATCAAACTAAACGCAATAAGCAGTTCTAAGAGAAATGAGCTTTCAAACTTTCTTTAAAAGCGCATAGCTCCAAGTGGCTTCCTAATATATCGGAAGGAAGAGCGTTCCAGACGGCCGCATAAGCGCATGCAGTTGACCGTCTTTGTTCGATGGCTAGCCAAACATTGGCGGCCATCCCGAGCCAATCAATGTTATACACATCGCAGCAGGTTCGGTACTCATTTGAGGCTAAGTCGACCTAGGTGGGTTTGCAGGAGGGTGGGGGGGGGGTCCAGAACAAGTTCCAATATTCGCCGTCACCGTAATTGGTGGCTAACCACCGCTCGTATCCCCACCGTCCATCGAGGACGCCTAAAGTCAAACAAGTCCTACAGCGAACACCGCAGAGTGACAACTCTCACCTTGAGTGAGCGAGCGAGTGAGCGGCTGAGTGGACTCACGGGAGGGGGATGTGGCCGTGGCGGGGTGAGAGAGGGGAGCGAACCAAGCAAAAGGTGACGGCACCCCCAAGCATCCCAAGGCCCCCCCCCCCCCCCCCAGATTCAAGTCATCGGAGGGTGTGGACTGAATAACAGCTCGAATTCAAGTTCCTAGTTCGTTTCGTTGAACCCAGCAGCGACAGAACTTCAGCGAACACGGAGGGACGGACAGACAGGGTCGCATTTGCAAGGGGGACCGAACACGCACCGTCAACCACAGCGACACAAAGTCACAACAAAAGCCGTGCAGTACAAATGCCCATAAACACAACGATCCATAAGAGGATTTTTTGGGGGGGGGGTTAGATCGTGTAAATATATAAAAGTGTCGTTAAACCCGCCACCACCCGACACAGCCAACTAGTAAGGGTTGTCACGTAAACAGAACGTGGCCAATTCGTCACTAGTACAGCACTAACCGGTGTGTTGGAGAGCCAAGCCACAACATTTACAATCTGAGTACCAATTTATAGTCAGGTTCGCGTTAACGCCGCCCGTTGCAAAAGTTGTCACGGGTTCGACCCGTGCGGCCCGCCCTGATTAATACTGCTGCTGCTGCTGCTTGCAAAATCAAATTAGCCACCTGCTGTCAAGGTGTGGGGGCCGTTCAAGATCCAGAGCCGTCACTCACAAGAGAGGACCATCGTGCCCCTTGCATGATGATGATCCACGTTTCGGAGAATAAAACCAAACTGTCCGCAAAAAAAAAATGGGTAGTCTTCAAACATCACTCATTGCCCCTTGCTGCTCAAAGAAATACACTCTGCAGGACCCTGCTGAAAACGAGCGTAACAAATAAACATGAGAATTCATACACACACAGCAAAACTGCACTCTACCTCCATAACAAGTCGCATGGCAATGAAACTCCCCCGTAAAACAACAACACAAATGAAAAGTGGCAACTCTCACCTGTGGCCGCGCGTAACGGGGGGGTGGGGGGTGGTGGCGAGCACGCTCGTAAGCGAGCGAGGCTCACGCGTTCCCTGCAAGTTCTCTTGAGGTGAGAAGACGCGGCGGTGATGGTGGTGGTGGTGGCTCACACAGACAACACACACACAGGTCGTGCGGGGGGAGCTGCGTCCTAGGCTATCGCCCTCCGGATCTACCGATGTTTGGGCTCAACTTTGAAACCCCCAGCACCACCACCACCACCACGTGGGTCCATTGGGGGCGGGCGCGGTTGACGGCGGGCTCCTCCCACATCCAGGAGGGGCGCGGTCATTCCCAGCCAATCGGCGTGAGAGACGATGAGACTCCTCCCCCTGTCAGTCCCCTCCCCCAACCACCAACCCCCCACCAACCCCCCATTCCCCCCACCACCCCCCCCAACAAAACCCCCCACCAAATTCCCCCATCAACTCCACAACCTCCCTGACCCCCCCCACCAATCCCCCCTACCAACCCCCAAACCTCCCCGACCACCCCCCCACCAATACCCCCCACCACCCCCGCACCAACCCCCCCCCAACCCCCCATCCCCACTCCCACCCCCACCGCCGAATGAAATGATGGATTTGTGCCCAGAAGATTGTTCCAATGATGGTTGACGTCAGTGGTTCTAGTAGGGACCATCCATTGAGTAGGTACGCAGAGATCTGTCTAAACTTGACCCCTCCCCCCCCTCCCTGTACGCACGCCCGACCCCCCCCCCCCCCGGCGAATCCTATAGAACGGCCGATATTTAATCCACGCAGAAACGATCAAGGATTAATAATATTAACGTGTTGAAGCAAGCAGATAGTCCACCGCCGGCTGCATTAAAGAATGACGTTGCGTGCCCTTAAAACGTCGCGAGGTTCAAACTCCGACTGGACCCAGTCGAACAGGTTACGTATTATAGGGATGTCGTCAACACATCGGTCTGCTGTAACGAGGGTTAGTACTGATGTCCTGGCAGCAGCAGCACGAACAGAGCACCGCGACAGCTACAATCTTGAGCCAGCGGCAGTCTGCAGCGAGGCCAGATTGCAGGATGTGTGATCATCCTCCATGGTGGGGCAGGCCGCCAGACGATGTCAGACTCACTGCTGAGCTGCGTGAGAGCTGCAGTCAGGGGCACGCTGGCACGCAAGTGACACCTCTCCCACAGTCCCACTTCTCCCGGCAGGACTTGTTGTCTGACAGCTGAAGACACTGAATTGTGGCTCATGTGAAGGCCAATGTAGACATTATTTTCTTCTTAGGTTTTTTCGGTAAAGTCACGTAGGTAAAACATCAAAATGAATGAAAATAAAATTCATTTTGATGTTTTACCTACGTGACTTTACCGAAAAAAATGAATGAAAACCTAAGAAGATGATTCCTTGCAGTCACGAAAGCTTCAAATCTAGACACATTATTATCGAGGCTTCACCCCCCCCCCGGTTTCATATGCGTACATTGTCAGTAGACCCCTATACGCAAGCGTACGCATTTGGGTTAAGCACCCTCCATGCGTACGCACTGAGTGGATGGCATCTTACTCTTTACTGCAGCCTTACACCCCGTGGTCTCAATAGTTAATAAGATGTTCAATGTTCTTCTTGGTTCTTTCGGTAAAGTCACGTAGACTTCTTCTTGGTTCTTTCGGTAAAGTCACGTAGACTTGTTCAAAATATTAAATGTTAACGAATGCACAGGTGTAAGATTAAACACTGGTTGTAACTTACATGCCCGTGCTTAATTTGTGTTTTCAATTGTTTTCAAAAAAAGGTATTGTTTTCAATACCTTTTTTAAAAAATCTGGCCATGTCTCGCACACCCGCCCCCCCCCCCCCGAAAGGGCATCTCGCTTCCCCAGGGGCACGTGATGTACCCCAGGTGAAGAAGAACCACTGGTTTACATTGTGACCTCATCACAACACAACCATTCATACCACGTGCCAGCAACCTTTAATACAAATTCGTTTATTGAGTAATCGATGGTTAATAATTGAACGGATATTAATAGGTAACTATTCATATGGCAATTTAAAACGCTTGTTTATTTTATTTATGCGGTGTAAAGTTCAGTCTCCAAACTCCTATCCACTATCTCGCCTTGTGTGCTAGCTAGAAAGGCCCCAATTGGTCAAAACGTCACCCGATTATATTTTACCTTTTAAGGTCAACGCAACGCTATTGACAAATGTAGTGTCTGTGTGGAGTTGGTTTTGGTTTGTGGGCTCTGGCAATGAGCTCGGAGCACACAGCACGTAGCCACGGCCACAAACGTCGACATGGATTGTATCCACCCGTCCTGTGGTGAGTGCAAGTTAAGAATGAAGGAAGATGTTCCAAGTTTATTTTGTCTAACCAGGCGAGAAATCGATAGACCACGATATATACATTTTGCAAGGGGTGGCCTGGATTACCAAAATGGCAAAATCAAATCGACGAATATGAGGCACGTTTGGTTTACGCGACAAAAATTGATAATTAGCTGTGTCGGGTGGTGGCGGGTTTGACGACACATTTATATTGAGGGAAAGAAACCCCTTTATTATGGAGACAAAAAAAAAGTATCGCAACGAAGTAAAGCAATCAAAACAAAACGACTCGTGTGAGGAATCAAACATATTGCAAAACGTAACTCAACATTCAGCTTATCTCCAAATTAATATCACAAATAACAAAACTAACCTACAGGGCGAATTAAATAGAGGTTGGACTCACAGGACGAATCTGATGTCAACTCAACTGTCTCGCTGTTCGGAGAACAAAAAAAGCGAGCAACTTTTAGTGAAAGCGTACAGGTTAAAACGAAAACAACTACGCGACTTTACCGAAAGAAGCAAAGAGTAATTCCTGCAGTCACGAAAGCTTCAAATCAAGTTTGAACCACCTCTACGGGGAGGATTTAAGTTTTTTTTCTCTCTCTCTGTGTTTCTGTTTGTCAAATTTCACACTTAACTTCTAATTTAGCAATCTTTGGAAGAACGTACCGGTAATCAACCAGGTAGGGTGTTGACTGTTGTGTTAGCCGACTCTCTGTGTTGTATTGCATTGTATTTCTAAGTTCACTAGGTTTGTTGTATACATGATGACGATTGCTTGTGTTGCAATCGAAACGTCGTATTCTATTATTTGTTTTATTTTCTACGTGACTTTACCTAAAGAACCAAAGAGTCATTCCTGCAGTCACGAAAGCTTCAAATCAAGTTTGAACTCACCAGTGGATAACTCACTGCCTGTGATCACTCGTTACACGTACGGGTTGATAGTTGTGGCTTTTTCATGTGTTCATGATTTCACGAGTTGTTGCTACACAACTTGTTTTGGATTGGCGAGTGAGTGTATGTGTGTGTGTGTGTCCTCTACGTTTCTTTTTAAATCCTTTATATTAAGTTCGCTTGCTTGCTTACGACCGTGCAAATCCTTCGGTCGTTTTTTAACCCACTTCCCGTGATCCAATCGAGCTGACATTTTCAACACAGACTCGTTGTGCGTGACAATTAATGTTCGTGAAATTTGTTTTCCAAAATCTTACACTTTGTAGGACAAAAATATTATATTTAATTACCAATTGCTTAATGGTGCAATGCAATCATCTGATCCATAGGTGGCAGCCATCTCAAGCCAGAGGACGAGAGGACTCTAGCCGCCACGCATATAAAGGATTTATAGTGAAAAACTTTGTTTTTACGGGTTATACTTGTTTTCTCTGCGATGCGTGTTGTACCTGGCGTCGAGTCTGATGACTCGTTTTCAGGGGTGGCCCTCAGAGTTTTGGCAGTAAGGGGAGCGACAACGTTCCTTGCGTTTCACCAACGGCGTCATTTTGCAGGTAGAGTTTTCACTTTCGGGCCCATGACGCCGGCACACAATGGGCCTTAACTCTTTTCGAACCGTGTTATGTCAGTGGTTCTGCATCTTTACTTCAGCCAGGCACCCCCTTTGGTTCTCAATCGAGAAAAAATGTTTATGTTAATAAATATATAGGGTTTGATGAAACTAATTAGTAGTTACTTACGTGCCCGCGCTCAATTTGTGTTGTCGATGATTTACCTTCGAAACAAATCTGGCCATCTCGTACCCCAGATTAAGAACGATCGTGTTACGGTGTATTTACACGCCCAAATGTATAATCATACGCCGGTGTGCGCTCTGTCGCTGAACACAGCCGCAGTATTAACCAGGGGTGGCCTGCCGGATTCGAAACGCGACAAGCGACCACCAACACGCTTCCCACTCGGCCATGTGACTGTTCACGCATGAAGCTCGGTCTGCCTGTAACAGGGGGCACACGGTAACTCTCCTAACATTACCCTCCCACCCCCAAAATGAGCACAACTTTAGCGTAAAGTTGTGTTTGCTCAGTTTAACACGTGGCAGGCTTTCGCGACCAATATTATTCATAATCAACGTTTTTGGGTTAGATCGCGTTATTTTTAAATGTGTCGTAACCCTCCACCACCCGACACGGCCAAACAGCAAAAAATTGTCACGTTGACAAAAGACAAATAGTTCACTGCTTTAGCCCACCGGTGTGTTGAAGCGTGAAACCACAACATTTACAATTTTTTTAGTACGACGTTTCGCTGGTAATTGCATCCAGCATCATCGGCAATTCGCCATTCTGGCAATTACCAGCGAAACGTCGTACTCAAAATTTGTTTTATGTTGTGGTCTCACGCTTCAACACACCGGTGGGCTAAAGCAGTGAACTATTTGTCTTTTGTCAACGTGACACGTTTTTGCTGATTGGCCGTGTCGGGTGGTGGAGGGTTACGACACATTTATAAATAAAGCGATCTAACCCAAAAACGTTGATTATGAATTGTGTTTGCTCTTAAGAACTTACCCTAGGTAAAAAAAAACGCGGACAAACTGATGGTAGGATTGTCCAAACCTTGGCGGATGTAAACCAAAGATCAGCGCAAAAAGATTTCACCTTCGCCGACGAATCAACCCTCGGATTGTTGAAGATTTACAGGGCCGGATTAAGGCACGGGGGCTTCAGGGTCTGCAGCCCAGGAGCCTCTGGCAGATGGAGGACCTCCAGAGATTAAGTGAAACGTTTTGATTTGAAGCTTTCGTGACTGCAGGAATCCATACTCTTTGGTTCTTTCGGTGAAGCCACGTAGATAGAAAATTTATAGATAATTATCTACGTGACTTTACCGAGAGAACCAAAGAGTAAGTGAAAAGTTATTTCATTTGTGAATGCTGCATTTTATTTGTTAGCCGTATAAAAATAATAGTTTAGTTTTCTTTAACTTTTGTTTTCCTTCTGAAAATATTACTGGGGGCCTCACAGTACCTGTAGCCCAGGGAGTCTACAGCATCTTAATCCTGCCCTGAAGATTCACAAAACAAAACAGCATCACCACCTCGACCACGCACAGACGGCAGCACGCGTGCCACTCCCGCCCTCTGCTGGTGGCGTGAGTGAGCGCGTGCATCGGGGGGACCCTTGCACCGAACGTGCAACTTTACAAGATTACACATTCCTGCGGAGGGAGCAGGTAGGAACGTTGGGTTGCTCGGTCAATGGCCAGGGTCAACGGCGGCGTGGTGTATTCCGCAAACAATATGCCCGACTGTGAGGGCGGGCACAAGCCAGCGTGAGTAGGTTAAACGTTGAGTTTTATAAGGGCACCACGGGGTGACCAGCCCCTCCCCTCCCCACCCAGCCCCACCCCCCACCCAGCCCCACCCTCCCCACCCAGCCCCTCCCCACCTAGCCCCACCCCCCACCCAGCCCCACCCTCCCCACCCAGCCCCACCCTCCCCACCCAGCCCCTCCCCACCCTCCCCACCCAGCCCCTCCCCACCCTACTAAAGTAATACAAAAATTACTACAAAAGACTTAGAAATTAGTAAGTTTGTGGGGAATAATAGCCATTTGCTGTATTTTTGATGCAAAAGCATTAACGAAATAACACTTACTACCCGGGAACAAATTTGTGTTACATAGTGCAATCAATACGTGTAGTGACGTAATGGAGTCACTATGGCGCTTAGCGCCAGCTTGTCACAAGATTGGAACTGTGCGTCTTGAGTCTCTCTCTGGCACCAGAGTGGGTATGGCATGGAAGCGTGCACCAGGGGGCATGGTTCTGGTGACGGTCAGAGAGAGGGCAAGTAATGACGTGACACTCTGGGTGAACCCGAGAGGGCACGTGACCGGGACAGGGTAGCGAGGGGGCCCAAAGGGTGGCTCGAGGGACACGTGATGAGTGGCCGAGAACCTTCTGGTGAGATCCAGAAGGGGACGTGGCCGAGGGCGGAGTGAGGCCGCGCTCCGCGGCAGAAAGCCGAGGTCTTCTGGAATCAGCCCGCCAGGCGACGTCTCTTTGATCTCCGGTCGTCACGTGCGGCATCGTGGGTCAGGCAGTGAGTTACTGACCCGGTTGTGTAGTTACCCTGCTGGGGTCGAGTTAACCCGTTGTACTGGTAGGAACCTCCTGGTTACACCAGCCCACAGGGGATTATTGTGTCCGTCCGTCGTGCATCAAAAAATGGGAGGGGTGGGGCTGGGTGGAGAGGGGAGGGGCTGGGTAGGGAGGGGCTGGGTGGGGCTGGGTGGGGAGGGGCTGGTCACCCCGTGGTGCTGTTATAAAACTCAACGTTTAACCTACTCACGCCGGCTTGTGCCCGCCCTGTCGGGCATATTTGCGGAATACACCACGCCGCCGTTGACCCTGGCCATTGACCGAGCAACCCAACGTTCCGACCAGCTCCCTTCGCAGGAATGTGTTAACGTTTAAGTAGTAGCCCTGTTGGGACCGTGTAATAAACGTGTTGCCTCCAAGTTCAAGTGTGTGCCTCCGTGGAACCCACGACACATGCATCGTCTTTGAGACTATCTCCTTTATGGTCCAGTCTCAGTAGTGCAAGACCAGAGAACGCCAAAAGGCGAACAGGACACAGACAATGCACTTTTCAGAGCATCACAAGTGCGTGTGGTTAATGCGCACTTGATTTCTTGCAAAAGGTTAATATTTGGGGCTTGAACATCTTAAACACGTATTTTGTTGCCAGAAAGGGTCAAACATATTCTTAGTTTTCATACTAACACCCGCTTGCAGCCCGGTTCTGCGGACACGCTCGAGACAGCCGCCACTTGGGGTTGGGTGTCCCCTTGGCTCGACTCCAGCAGGAAATAGAGACGAGCTGTGTTCCAAGGTGCTTAGTTGCCGTGCAATTTAAACAAGTTTCCTTCTACGTACAAATTCAGGAGCCTCTCATTGGAAAATGTTAACGTCTATTGAAACTGGGGTGCGCGCATGAAAAAAACCGATGAACACAGGCTCCCCTAAGCGCACATGTGCGCACAGACATCGAATTAATATAATTAGAAACTCATTTCAATGCAAGATTAAAAAAAAAGTAATCTGCCAGATGCAGAAACTGTTTCTGCCCTGCACTAGTTAAGAACCGAGAACAAATTCTGTTTGATCGCTCCGCTCGCTCTTTTGCTCAACTCGGCTGGTCAAGTAACCGACCGTCAGCCACAACACCTTCACGCTCGCTCCACTCGAGTCGAATCGCCTCCACAAGATCCACAACGCAGCGCCTTAGCAGATGCCTTAATGACAGTTGGCCCACTGGATTCAAAACTATTAAAGCAACTTCTTGAAAGAAAATTATTTTCAGAAATTACTCTTTATCGCAGTGTTCTTCACTAATTTTCAGAGGGGGGCCACCACACGTTTGGAACCATTGGAGGGGGGTTTGACAACAGCACGATGATGGGGGTGTTTTCACTCCATGTATTGTGGGGGGCCGCACTAAAGGCCACCAGGGGCCCCCATGGGGCCTTGCAATGAAGAACATTGCTTTACCGTACAACGAATCAGCGAAATACAATACACAAGTTGGAATCGGCGAGATATTAAATGCATTGAAATGTTTCATGAACACACACACTCGGTAGTTCGCTTAAATGAATATGCATACAGATTGCTAATGACAAAACAATTCCGCAACAAAAAAAAAACGGAACGGCTTCTTTTATTGAAAAGGTATTCACAAATGTACACTCGTCCCTATTCACTTTCTCCCCTTTCCACCCCGACTACTCTTGCCACCTCTGCCAAACTTGCTCCCCATCTTGCCGGAGAAAGAATTCCGCCCTTTCCCAGCCTGTCCCTTCTTAGAGCTGCCACCGCCGCCGCCGCCGCCGCCTCTGCCTCCTCCTCCTCTGCCCGATCCTCCGGACCTCTTCCCAGCACCCCTTCCTCCGCCGCCACCACCACCTCCTCTCCTCCCGCCCCTCTTCTTCATTCTCTCCAGAGCCGCCTCCTTTTGCTCCTCCCGAATTTGCTTGTTCACGGCCTGAGCGAACGCGTCCACACGCATGGGGAAGACGATTAATCCAACTTCTAAACAAAGCGTTTGTTGACACTGCTGCTGCCACTGCGTTGGCAATGGTGCACAGACACAAATACGTCAATATCACTGTGGCCTTAATAATACACATAATAGGTGAAATTTTGGGCAATGGCTCTTCTTCATAGCACTTCTAAAAAGACCTCATTTGAAAGAGCAACTCTCCTGGTTCTCGTGGGGTCCTTACACTGTATTGCGATGTCCTCTTTAGTGGGGGCGAGTTTTTAGTCGACAGAATTTTCTAAGTTCACGATGCGACGATTATTGCGGTACCATTTTAATTGTGTTTAACATTTTTATCGTCTGGGTTTTGCGCTTTGGAGTACAAATACTGCTTAAAGTTTATATTCAACTGCTGTTCATTCCTCAAAGGCCTGCCACCAGTCTTTATATTCGTTACAACTTCACAATCTACAATGCTTACAAAGCACATGCTCTCGGAAAACGTTGACGTCATAAAACTGGCATGCCATCATTTTATCTGGAAATGTAACGGGTAATATCCCATTGCTTTTCAGGACTTTAAACTATTACTGTGAACGTTATTGTTTTTGTAAGCAGTTCTTAAGGAGATTAAATGTTTGAAAAATTTAATGTGCCACGAATAGCCATTCCCATCGTGAAATTTCCACATCTCAGGGGCGACACGGCCGCTTACGATGGTCATCTACACCTGGCCAGGTATACTCAGCGGAAGAGACAGTGGCTAGCTATCGGAAAGGTGGAGTGTTTAATTCCTCATCGAGGGGTTGACTCGATCTATCATCCCTTCTGGGGTCATTAAAATATCTACCATTTTTTTTGTGGGGAAGTCATCAGTGGGTTGTCCCAAGGAAAACCCACCCCCGACATAGGAAAGTGGAATTTCCCCCAGTGGCTCAAGGCTGTAATCAGATGAGCATCGCCTCAACGTGTGCTTATGTTGAACTTCTTTCGCACCGTACATAGCCAACCGTCGTGCTAATGGGAAGTACAGGGGGGGGGTGGAAGGGGGAAGGACCAAACTAAACACAAAGAGAAGTTCAAAAGAAATTCATTTTCAATCTATATTTTAAAGTTCACAGCTGCAGTGGCTTCATTTTAGCAGATCACCGTTACCGTTTCAACAGTTAGCGGAGGATCACAGCAGCGCGGCGAGCGAGACCGATCGCGACATCAAAGAAGCCCTAGCGGCACTACACATCACAAAGCAGCCCTCCCCTCCTCGGCTGGTGCAAAGTGCTCACCATACACATCAATCATTTGCTATACAAACACATTTTGCCAGACGACAGCAAACGCAGAGTGAAACCAAAAACCACGAGCGTCATACGCATTTCAGACTTTTGCCATTTCATCGATGACCAGGACAAGATCGTCCAAATCAAAATGCTTGGAAACCCGATTGAATCTTGGAATGAGTTGATCCAAGTGTCAAATCCAAGATTGCAACAGAGCTGGCTCCATGTTCTGACACAAATGCAGCATTAACCGTGTTGCCTGCTTGCAGAGTTTTCCATCAGCCCTAGACTACTCAGCCTCAAGTGACAAAATCAGATAAAATTAAGTCCCATAGGGTCATGATGGCGAAATGGCCCAAGCGCTAGCTCGTTCTCCGCTCGCTGCGGAGGTTCGAATCCCACTGCCGGCTTGGTTAACGCTGCCGGTGTGCTAAACATAAAAATACGTGCTCCGTCTATTTCAGAGTGAACGCCAATGATCCCCGTGAAGTTGTTCGCAAGAGAGGGCCCCCATCATGTGCCGGTGTCAAGGTCCAAATTAACAAAAATAAAGCCACAAATGACCCAATTGGAATATACACAGCAACCATCATCCCCCTATTGTGAAAACGTGGGCAGTACCCTCCTGAAGAAGAGTCTTGAGACTCTGTGAGAGGCTTTCCTGGGTAAATAAGCGTTGTCATAATAATCCACCCAGCTTCCTCTAGGCGATGGTCAAGACCTACCCTGGTGATGTCCATCTTGGGCTTCTTGCTGTTCATGGCTTTCAGCAGACTCAGTTGCTGCTCCTTTTCCTTGGACAGGTCTCCAACCAATGGCGAGAACTGCACCACACGCACGCACACACGTTATACGTACATCGTGATGAATTTTTCCAAAGAAAACAAACGTACCTGCGAGTTACTGAACTGTATTCACACGAATGTTTGTTGAACTTCTTTCGCACCATACGTAGTCAACCGTACTAATCGGAGGTGCGGGGGAAGGCCAAACTAAACACAAAAACAAGTTCTAAAGAAATGAGTTTTCAATCTAAATTTAATTGTGCATAGCTCCAGTGACTTCCTAATATTGGAAGAGCATTCCAGACGGCCACAGGAGCGCATCTGAAGTTGTGCTGAGTGAGACCGAACCAGTTGAGAAGGGCAAAATATTCTGTGCAAGTCTACGGACCTCTCCGTCACTCTACGGGTCTCTAATCTGCATAACTCTTCCATTTGCATTTTATTCCTCTCTTCTAAACGTGTGACCAAGCCATCTCTGTGTCGCTTCCATAACCTTGAAGATTATTTGTAATCCATCGTTTATTGTTCGATACATTTTCCCTCTCGGTTCTAAAGAAATTAGTTTTCAATCGAGAGGATTTAAAAGTGCGTAGCTCCCAGTGGCTTTCGAAAATTGGAAGAGCATTCCAGAAGGCCGCAGAAGCGCATCTGAAAGCGTGTGTTGCAGTGACCGTTCTTTGTAATAGCAACATAGGCCCCTACTGTGAAACCAGTCCAGTGTGAAACACAGTGCCTGCCTCCGCGACAGCCTTGCACTATTACAATGCCGCAAATGCCAAATCTACAAAGTTATTCTTCTTGTACAAAGCATCCTAATACAACTTTTTCCTATCGACTTTGTCAAATTGCTCAACAGTTTAATCAGCCTGCTTAAACGCGAGATTTAAGGTATATATATTTTTAAGATATCATGAAACCTGACATGGGATGACCAACCAATGGTGAGCCGTTAACACTGGAGGTATTTCCATTTTTGCGGAGCTGAACACACAAAGCCACATGGCGCAGACACTTGTGCGCAAAGCGCAGCCTTCACAGGATCAACGGTTTCCTACGCGCCATATGGGATTGAACATACATGCACTTATTTGCATGGCTGCTGATGTTGATGTAGAGCCACGATAACATTTTACATTGAGGTGGTTGAGCCAGGTAATTGCGTCGGAAGTAGCAGAGTGCATCGCTGGTCTGTGATGATGCCACCCCTTCATATTTGCGAATCAGTAATAGAGTCATTAAATGTTCCATGGTTTGTTTCTGGGTGACCACAGTCACACACGGGAGAGGTTTTAATTAGCCAATTGTCACTATCGGAACCTCATTTGCCAGTAAAAATATGATAATTGGTTTTTTACCCATCTATCTGGCAACAAAACTGACACCTTTTTACAAAAAGTCATGTTTCCATAGACCGCAATACGCACGAGTGCGCCTTTTGGCGTCATCTGGTCCAACCCATGTGAGACTAGGCTCTAAGGAAAGCTGTCTCGGGTGTGGACCAATCAACTTCAAGGACAGTGCATATTATCAGAGTTATGTCTTTTGTTTGTATTATGACTGCAGGTATTGCGATCTATGCAAACATGACTTTTTGTAAAAAGGTGTCAGTTTTGTTGCCAGATAGAAGGGTAAAAAACCAATTATCATAGCCAATTGTCCTTCAAGTATCCGCATCTGCTGCAAGGTTTGTGCAGCGGATATGGTTTAGGGTTGTTGCCCATAAGCTTCGCGGAAGATGGAATCCAGGGATCTTCCGATACACGCAGTGCTCAGAGCCACCTTCAAATCAGAACCACTATTTATCCTGGAGAAATCCGATAAGCTACGCGGCTCTCTTTCACGGATGTCCAATGTATGCGAGCACATCTCCACGTGTCCAACAATGATCGGGTTAATAATGTGCCAGCACATGCCACGAGTAGCAGTAGTAGTAAATAAACAGAGAATGCCTGAGGACACTGGAACCAGAGGGCAAGCACCCACCTTTCTCTTCTTCCCTACATTCCGGGCCTCTTTTTCTTTTGGCTGAAAAGTAACGAAACAAAACATCAGTCAAACAACGCCTTGGTCATCATCGCCCTTATTTCAGCACAGCACAGACATGAACCGCTGTGGGTTTCCTTCCACACGTATGAACACACTCATTCATGAAGATGGCACAAACATCCTGATTATAGGACCACAGAGCTTTGGAAATTGTTGCCGCCGGTTCTGGCTGCCTTCCCCCTGCTTTATCTGTCGTTTCCCGTGCCTCCGTTAAAATCTTGCGCGCGTCATAAATTCTACAGCGTTCCAGGAGATGCAATTTGCATGGACGGCTGCATAAAATACACCGGTATATTTAATTATCATATGCGCGGTGAAAAGTGTTTAGGGATGGCCACAAAAGCAAAACGCGCATGTCCCTTAGACCAGGGGTCTGCAACCAAAACACAAAGAACCATTTTTTTCGAATTAGGTCAAAAAAATATTTCAAGAGCCGCATTGCAAGTGAATACGAGACGGTGGTACTTAATAAAAAACCGTCACTAAGCAGTCCTGAAAGAGCCGCATGCGGCTCCGGTGCCGCAGGATGCCGACCCTGCCCATGGTAAACTGGACTTCCATGATGAACTGGACTTCCAAGGTCAGGGGTCAGCAACCAAAATAGCAAGAAGAACCAATTTTTTTCGAATTCAAAGAGCCACACTGCAGTCCTGAAAGAGCCGCATGCAGTTCCAGAGCTGCAGGTTGGCGACCCTTGCCTTAGACTCATCAGCCTAAGCCCCCCCCCCATCCCCCGGCCGCCCCCACCCCCCACTCCTGGACAAATTGATTTCCATCATCACTTATTTAAACAGCCAGATTCTGGATCCTGTTGTGAAAGGGCAAGAGCCCACAACAGACACCGCTCGGCCTTGTCGGTGCATTACAAATACACGTACGAGATACATCGCGCACCGTTAAGGTGGATTGCGAGTTATTATCAATATGAAATAGACAACGGTCCGTGTCACCACGTTAAACCATGACAAAAATCCAAATGTTTTAGCGCGAACATTTCACAATGTTCAATCACGACCGCAACTCGGCTTACCAGTTTGTTCTGAAACTTGCCGACGGAGGCCGTTGCCCTCTTGGCCACGTAGATGGCTTTCCCAAGCTGCAGCGACAAGCACAGACACAAGAGCGGCACACGTCACGTCACCTGGAAAATTGGGGCCTGCGTTTTACTCATTCGGCGAATATGGTGGCGGTTTGTCCCCCGCACTCCTGACTGCCCCACCCCCTCCTCAATCACTGCCGCCTCTCATATGTGGCCAGTGTCTAGACTAGCGGTGGCCGATCACGTCGATGATCGTGGGCCCACAAGTGGATGGCAAAACATTATTCGTGGATCTCAAGACAAATCATGACAAGCGCGCGCGTAAGCAACTTTCAAAACGGCTCACGGCAAGTAAAATCACATAAGAAAGCATACATTAACTTCTACCAATAGATGGCGTTAGTACTTTACGGCTATTGTATACTACGGGGTTAAATCAGGGTAATTGTTGGTCAGAGCGTTGTGGTGGATCGCGTAGCCCGTTGAAATCCACCAACATGGATCACAGCGCTCGCTCTATTGGCCTTGGCTCGTCTAAACACAACCTGCGACGGCACAGGGGCCGGTACACGTTTGTTTGTAACGCAGCTGAACACAACAGCGAGGGAACCGCAGGATGGGAGACGCATGGGTCGAGCACTGTATACAATGTCGTCGTTTAAAAGAGACAAAGGTTTTATCTTCATCATTATCAGCAATGATCAATCCACTGCTGGATGAAGGCCTCCCCCAGTAGTTGCCATCCTCTCACATTTGTGCTGTCTAACAATCGACCCAAGCGCTAGAAAATTTGACCATTCTCACTGCGACATTTCCTGCAAATGCGGTCACACGTTCGCACGCCGTGTAAACCCACACCGCACTGTCACTGTGTTCTGGTTGTTAGTGGCAGGAATGCGTTTCCCCCCCGGCCGGTGCAATGCCAACGAGCTGCCGACCGACAACGGATTTATTAAAAAGGGTGGCCGTGCATCGCAGAGCTTGTGTGAGATGACGCGAGTTTCTCCTCCCGCGACGAACACTGAAGTGCAGATTGGGTTGTAGATATGCATGCATGCTGAACTTCTTCCGCACCGTAACGTTGCCAACCGTGGCTAATCGGAGGTGCGGGTTAAAGAGGAGCAACTCACATCGTCGCGGCTCGGCTTCTCAGGCGGCGTGGCGCCCGCAGCAGGTGCTGCGACACAACGAAGCACCAGACGATTATTTACATTTTACATCATCAGCAATCAACACGTAAAGGGGAGACACTAGGGGACTAGAGGACAGAGTAAAAGGGCAGGGGAAGAAACCACAACAAGTGAAATAAGAGAACGTCACTAATACTTTGGGCAACATTTACGCTCTGCATTTTTTTTATGTTCAGGAACTTGAGCTTTTCACTATTTGTCGCACGTGCTTTAAGTATTTTACAAAGTAAACTCTCAATGCTTCACGGAGCACTGGGCAGTGTACTCTTGACTTTTGGTCGGCCTACCCAGTGGTGGAAATGTCTCAGAACTGGATCATCCTTTCTGCAAGATCAACGACTGCTGGTGTACCACCACGTGGTGCATCTTTACCCCCAGGACACCCAGCAACACAAAACAAATTTGGCCGCACCCTGCTGATGAGGCCAATAGTCAAAACCAGTCAAAGTTTTGCCTGCTTATACAAACTGGAAAACACTGGTCTGGAAGAGCATAATTGAAACAGTTCAATTTTGGGGCAATGAGATATAGATGTCCTTATCCGATTCGTAATGGTTTTTGAGTTCGGCCACGTTATGGATCTGACCAAATTTGTGTCGTTAACACCCTCTACCACCCGGCAATTACATTACCATGCGTACAAGCGTTTAACGTGGCAATTATTGTTTTTCACTCAAATGTATCAATTAATTATCCGTGTTTACTTTATTTTCAGATGCGAACAGCGATACCCATGCAGCACCATATACATGTAAATACCAACGGCATATCAACATTTTTTTCTCTCCTTATGAGCCGTTAACATCCCAGGCGCTAGGGGAAAATGCCTCCTCCTCTTCATAGTTCCTTCCAATATTCGTGACCTTTTGCGACCTCCAATATCGAAACGGAGTCTTTGTTAGCATCAACTGTGCCATGGTGGCGAAGCGTTAACTACCTCCCCTGGAATAGAGGAGGTCGTAGGTTCGTCCCTGACCATGACGCTTGTATATTTGGAGTGTCCATGTTCTCCCCGTGGCCGCATAGATTTTTCTCCGGGTCCTCTGCTTTTTCCTTCCACATTTAGAAACATGCGTTTTGAGTAAATATCCACATGATAAGCCACTTTCATTGAGCTATCATTTGTGGCCAGGTCGCTGCTGAAAAAGAGCTATACATAGCTCCGTGGGCCTTTCCTGATAAAATAAAAATAGTTTAGTATTATAGTTTTCATAGTTTAGTTTCAACTCCGTCCCCGACACGCGTGTGCGTCGACGCGGGAGGCGGACGCGTCTGCGACGGCAAGCGGCCACACGCGGGCGTCAGCGGCGCGCGAGCAGGCGACTTACCACTCCTCTTTACCCCGCGGGCGATGTTGCGGAGGCGGTTCAGCTCGTTTTTGGCCACGCGCTCCTTCTTGGCGGTGATTCTCTTCGCGAACTGATCCTCGTTGGGGTCTGGGAGAGGAGGCGCGGCAAACACAGGGCGGTGAGGGGGGGGGAGAGGCCAAGCTCACAACCAACACACGCATCCCTCGCTCGCCCCGTTGTCACGTTCACCTACACGTTTTACGCGCATCTCAGAGTCAAGATGAGCGCTCTAATACGATAAAAATCGTACACCCGACAAAATCACCGATCAGAGATTTGCCCATATACGGAAGTGGGCGTGGCCTTGGCCGTAAGGGGCGTGTATTGGCCCATATATGGTATTGTGGATCGTTTTTCGAGATTAAGTATCGATTCCACTCAATTACAATTTGCGGGTTAATAGCTGTGTCGATTCAATGCCAATCGATCCATGGTTCGAGTCACGTGACACACCCCCTTTATTTGATTGGCTAATATCAGCAAGGATTCATATTTTTAGGTTTTTTCGGTAAAGTCACGTAGGTAAAGAATTAAAATTAATAAAAGTAAAATAAGAATAAAATAAAAATCACGACGTTTCGGAGGCAACACAAGCTTCTGTCTTCAGGTGGAACCGTCACAGCACGATAGCTGTGACGGTTCTTTACCTACGTGACTTTACCCAAAAAACCTAAGGATATAATATCAGTAAGATTGGTGATTCCGTCGCAGTCCGCTTTTATTGTATCACAGCGCCCTTGAACTCGCGTGGACTGACATACCATGCGCCAGATATTTTTGGGTGCACAATACAGTAGACCCTCGTTATTCATGAACTTGCCATCCGTGATTTTGGCTATCCACAAACCGCATCTGGTACTCTACACGACTGCATCGAGAGAGAGAATATGATGAGATACAAAGTGATGAGATATAAAGTGATGAGATATAAAGTGATGAGATACAAAGTGATGAGATACAAAGTGATGAGATACAAAGTGATGAGATATAAAGTGATGAGATATAAAGTGATGAGATACAAAGTGATGAGATACAAAGTGATGAGATACAAAGTGATGAGATACAAAGTGATGAGATACAAAGTGATGAGATACAAAGTGATGAGATACAAAGTGATGAGATACAAAGTGATGAGATATAAAGTGATGAGATACAAAGTGATGAGATATAAAGTGATGAGATATAAAGTGATGAGATATAAAGTGATGAGATACAAAGTGATGAGATACAAAGTGATGAGATATAAAGTGATGAGATACAAAGTGATGAGATACAAAGTGATGAGATATAAAGTGATGAGATACAAAGTGATGAGATACAAAGTGATGAGATATAAAGTGATGAGATACAAAGTGATGAGATACAAAGTGATGAGATACAAAGTGATGAGATACAAAGTGATGAGATACAAAGTGATGAGATACAAAGTGATGAGACAAAGTGATGAGAGAATGTGATGCAAGAAAGTGATGAGACAATTTTGATGTATTTATAGTTTATTTATATAGTTATTTAAAGCAAATCATTTAAAAGAGAGGTTTTTGAAGGCCAATATCATTATCCGCAAAATGTTCTATTCACGAGCATCTGCGGAACGTATCCCACGCGCATACCGAGGGAATTCCGTAAATGTGTCAAAAAATTCCCTGGGAGCGGAGCCAACAATGAGCATTCCCGGGGCATTCCCACAGCCAACCAATGCGAGAGGACCGGCCGTGTGACCACTGTGCCCCTCTGTCTTGTGGCTCCCGGCCGTACGAAGATTTAGAAGTGTGGCTCACAGGATCGGCAACATTGGCCGGCCCTGCACACGGGGGGTGCAAGGAGATGCTGCTGACCACTCACCGACATGATCCGGCACCTCGATGAGCCAGTCCTTTGTGTTGTCGTTGGCGCGTTTATAACCCCAGCGTGGCCGCCACTCCTACACACACACAGCACGGAACACCCGCCACACCCTGCTAGTTTAGACCAAAAAATTAACCCGTAAAAACTAAGTTTTTCACTATAAATCCTTTGTATGCGTGGCATCGGTTTTATTTTATTATTCATTTCTGTTTTTCTTGAGTAAGAGTTTCATTTTAATGACATTGGTATTTTAAATAAAATATGAAAAAAAAAATTTCCTAAAAACTGGAAAATTTTGGGAAAAAATTTTCACGAAAATAAATTGTCACGCACAACGAGTCTGTGTGCAAAATGTCAGCTCGATTGGATCACGGGAAGTGGGTTAAAAAACGACCGAAAGATTTGCACGGTCGTAAGCGCGCAAGCAAGCAAGCAAGTGAACTTAATATAAAGGATTTAAAAAGACAGCTGAAGCAGGTGCTGTTCGGCGGGACCTATTCAGGCCAGCATCACACCTGATGTTAAACGACATTACCAATGCATGTGCCGAGCCGACCATGACACTGATCACCTTGCTGAGGCAGCCCTGAGATCTGTTGGGGGCTGCCTTCGTCACGCGCTGGCTGTCCCTGGGGCTCGCTGTTGGTTGTTGTTGTTGGTACCGAGCCCAAGTTGCTTCATACCTTGCTTCTCTCCCATATCCCCCTGCATGGCTGCTGTATATCTGGAGTTTGCGTGTCTCTCTCCCAGTGGTCGCGTGGATTTTTCTCCGGGTCCTCCGGTTTTTCCCTCCACATTTATAAACATGCGTCTAAGAGTATTTGGCTGCTAAAATATCCACGTGATTAGCCACCTCATTGAGCTATCAATTGTTGCAAGGTCACTTCTGAAAAACAGCTGTATAGCTCAGTGGGCCATACCTGCTATAAGTTCAGTAAAGTAAAACCTTGGATTGCGAGTAACTTGGATTGCGAGTAACTTGGTCTGCGAGTGTTTTGCAATACGAGCAAATTTTTTTAATATTAATTTGATAAACGAGCGAGGTCTTGCAATACGAGTAGTACGTGTATACGCGTTGTCTGCCGAGCGTCACGTGATCACAACTGATACACGAGTGCTTTGGATTACAAGCACGTTTCAGGAACGAATTATGCTCGCAATCCAAGGTTTTACTGTAGTCAGTAGTTTCATGAAAATGTTATTGTCAGCGGCATAAAACGACGACATAGTTGAACCCAAACATAATTAATTATTGATCATCGTTTTCAAGAGGAAAACTACGTTTGAAGGACTACTCGTACCTTCTTCTCCTCGTCCCACACGCGCCGGCTCTTCTTTCTGTTCTTGATTCCCTTCAAGCTGGCGAACTCTTCCCAGCGCGTAGCCGGACGAGCCTTGGGGATCTAAGGGGCACATAGCACAGCGATCAAGTTGAGCTGGTGTTGACGATACCGTATTTCTCTTGATTACAAGATGCTCCGGAAATTAAAATGGACCCCAGACATGTGCCCAGTGTCAATAAAGTTATACAGAACTAACAAAGATCTCACATATAGCCTGAACAGACTGTGCTGTTAGCGAGCACCTATGAAGCCCTGTACGGTACATAAGGGGGTGGGGGGGGTGGCCAGCACCACACCCAACCACCTTCGTCTCCCTAGTGGCGATGTTTACACACCACGTTAGGTATTCATGTGAGGCCGAGTTGACCTAGGGGAGGCCCCGAACCAGTACAGATAATCGTCACTGGTGTTGGCCGTGGGTGAGAATCGAACTCGGGTCGCAGGGTTTGTAGCATAGTGCACTAACCGTTACACTACTGCTCCCACAACTAATCACACACACACATACGTATCGGATTATAAAACAAAACCCACAACTTTTGCGGGGGAGAAAAAGTGCCTCTTAAGATCTGGAGGATATGGCAAACCGTTGCTAGGAACCACTCAGGATGGAGCTAACACCACTGGCATCTACATGATGCCTCAATTATCGCCGAGGTCCCGGAACACAAGAGGAGATGGGCACAATGACGCCGAGAATAATTGTGAAATTGACATCACACCCACCGGCCTCTCCCTGGGCACAGGCGTCGTTGGGCTTGGAAGCTGCAGACAGTGGGAAGGGGTGGGAAGAGAAGAGCGTCGACAACAATTAACCGTGATGAACAAAGACACGTGCAGGAGGCTACGCTGCAGGAGGCTACGCTGCACGCGGCTTGGAATACAACACTCTGGAGGCAGAGAGGGTTGGTGGATCGCACACAAACCCCAGAAACTCCCTCGTGACCCGTGAGTGTCGAAGGTCACCATACCTCCTGGCTCGTAACAGGTATGGCGGTTACAGCCAGTGGTTAGATTTTTATGCCGATGCCATCTGTGTAGGATCTGAGGGTTAACCGCCCTGCACGCATGGCTTTACTTCAGCTGCGCAGGATTCCTCGCTAATGTAGTTGATCATCGATTATCCGGCGGCTTCGGGGGGGAACGTGGTGGCAGATTTTCAATAACGCCGGATAATCACTCCACCACCATATTGAAATTAGATTATTTTTGCACATTCCTGCATAACATTAGATGTTGTATACATGTTTTTAAAAATTGTTTATGATATGAAATTAGTATAAACACAGGCAAAAATAAATATCCCAATGTAAAAAAGATACCGCATTTATTGCACCGTACTTAACACTCCAATCTCGAAGACTTTGCATGGAGTGATGTACGTACTATGGTGTTTCAACGACACGACTGTTTGACACGCACTTTTCACTGGATAGCATGTACACGGTGACGATCGCTGGACTGGTTACAGCCTTTGGAGTGGTTTTGCCAGATCGGCCTGGGACCACTCATTCATGGGTTTGGCCAAATACAACCAATATAGGCCCACAGAGCTTAGATAATTGTTGGCACAGGCTTGGGAGGCCTTCCTGCATTTCTGTAGTTTCCTCCACGTCAGAATAATTCTGTCTCTGAAGACGAATAACAAGTCCGCGCGTTCCAATTATAAATGATTTACATTATCCTGGCTGGCTTGTGTGACGGTGGATAGCTGCGTGGGAGTGGAGAGACACTGGTGACACTTCATTACTCTCACATGGTCTCACATGTCCAACACAACCAGCCCAAATAGAGCGTCTACACAGCAGACCAACCTCAATTAACCCTTTCCCATTCCGAGGCTACTGCAAGTTGCAAGGTGTGTGTCCCGTTCACCGCTGAATCTCGGAACGTGCAAGCGGTTCAGTGTTAATTTTATTTAGAAATGTATAGCACTGTTTTTAAAGAAATTGTACTCACCGCAGAGAACTGTAGCGACACAACCGCACTCTATGATAGCTGGTGCCATAACGCCCTACCGCATGGCCTTGTGGGAGCCTCGGTATTGATGAGGTAATTTTATTTACGTTTTTCTTAAGGTTCCGTTTCAAATCGGAAGAAAAACTGATGATTTACACGTACATCATTAGAACGGGAAAGGTTTAACTATACATCAGTTCCAATTCCATTTTTAACTGTAATAAATATGCACGACAATCTCCATTGCGAAAGGACTTCACAACACCACGTTTCATACTTCGTGCCATATATATACACCAGAGGTGGGACAAAGTCATTGTTATGCAAGTCCAAGTCGAGTCGCAAGTCATCAAATTCATGACTCGAGTCTGACTCGAGTCCAAGTCACATGACTCGAGTCCACATCTCATAGGTGGGACAAAGTCATTGTTATGCAAGTCCAAGTCGAGTCGCAAGTCATCAAATTCATGACTCGAGTCTGACTCGAGTCCAAGTCACATGACTCGAGTCCACACCTCTGATATACACGATGCACACACCGATTATGGCAAGGTGTGGTGGGGCACAGTTGTGACGCATCACGTTGGAGGCAGGCTTAAATGGCTCGTGCAGGTACCACGGTGTGTCGCTGCGGCTCTTAAAACTCGCTGGCCTAGTTGGTGACCAGCGCTTGGGTTTGTGAACCCATCGGTGTTGAACATCTGCCATTATTCCCGAGTTGTATTCAAGTTCTCCATGCACTCCGCTTTCCTCCCAGATTCAAAACATTGCATACAAATGATCACAACAATCCCATTATAGGATTCTCTGAAACAGTCTTGAAATTCAAATTCAGCTTTCCTGATGAAAGGAAATACATTTTTGGTCCACCGAGGCCAATTACTTTTCGACAGCCAGCGTGAACGCAAACACAGATGCGTCGTACTGGCTACACACATTCAGGTCACATGGCCTACCTTTGCGATGATGACGTCATCAACGCGCTCTGTCGGCAATTTCCAAATCTCATTTATCAGCAGCTGTGTGTTGTCTCTTGCCAGGGCCATCAGGTAACCAGCGCTATCTTTCCTGTAAGAAAATGCAGAGGCAATAGAATTTCAAGTTTAACAATTATACGTCCACATTTTTCAAGGAAAATGACAGTATTTATGACCGAGGCGAGCAAGGCACAACGGGACAAAGATAAGCATCTGCCTCATAGACAGTGCTTAGGGTTTCGGATATCAGAATAAACTTTAGAGGCTGGTGTTAGGGTTTCAGGATAGCGTTTAGGTGCTGGGGTTAGAATTTAATTCTAGATTAGAAGTTTTCGTGACTGCAAGGATCCACTCCTTGTTTTTTTTGGTAAAGTCACATAGATATAAAACAACAACAAAACCAAAATAAATAAATATTTCATGTTCAGGTTTGGGTTTCAGGGTTTAGGATTAGTTTTAGGGACAGCAGTCTCAGCCATTGCATGAAGGTACAGCATAGGCCTGCCCACCTAACAGTGTACCAGTCTCAGGCTAGCTCAACAGTGGGCAACCTTGATCTTAATGGTTGGAACATCCACCCTACTTATAACAGGTGTCGGGCCATCCAGAATCCAACTTTTGTCTACTTGCCTTTCCAACAGGTGGCAGTCATTTCATAATTTCCGATGTATATGTACCATTTAACTTTTTTCGAACCGTACGAGGCCAACCGTGCTCATCGGAGGTGCGACAAATGACAGTTAAGAAAACGGCAGCGATGATGATGGGGGGTGGTCGTGGCGATGATGGTGACAATGAAATTCATGATCAGGCTGAAATCTGCCCGTGCCCGGCACACCACTCGCTTTGGCTGTGGCTGTTGTGGTCACGTGCCTCCTCCAGGCTACCAGCAACATGGAAGACATTCAATGGGAAATTAACACCGGTGATGACGACGGTACATTTTACGCACGGGGACGGTAACGGTTATTGTTGTTGGGGCTGAGTCGACCCCGACCGAGATTGTGAACTCAAGCTTCTCATTTGAATCGTCTTACTTCTCCATTCACATCGGACACACGCATGGGCATCATTTACACAGAGACCCAGGAACCAGCCAGTCTCCCAGCAGCACCACCACCAATCACCTTCATCCGGATTAAGGGCGCTTTATAGATGTTAAGGATTACTTTTAGAAGACCGACGACTTGCCCTGTGCTGTAGTTTTAAACAAAAGTTGATTGTGCATCTTATAAACCCGGTAGGCGTTTGTGTGACCAAATGTGTAAACTATTGCCACCGGGCACAAAAGATTTGGGGTCAGGTCTTACTTTCCAGATGGTCTCCTAATCCAGAGAATACGGCGATCGATTTTTTTTTAAAGGAAAAAAAATAGCATGCAATTTATTTAACCAAATATATTTGGTTTCCGCTGTTTCGTTGAGTGGTGCACAAGTACAATAAACAAAATAAGCTCATCAAATTCGTCAAAGATCGCGCCCTGAAAAAGGAAAATATATAATGGGCGACGTTTTGGGCAATGGCCTTATATTGGATTGTGTTATTAAAACACCCCTACACGACGTTGAACGCCTATTTACCCAAAGCTGCGCCTGGACATCTTGAGGAGGCCCTCATCCAGCAGTGGAGTGACTCAATGTTCTTGGTTCTTTCGGTAAAGTCACGTAGAAGGGAAATAATACAATAATAAAACATAATAAAATAAAATTCTCACGACGTTTCGGCCACAACGCAAGCAGCCGTTGTGGCCGAAACGTCGTGAACACGAGAGGGTAGGTCCTTAAAAAGCCCGCAGTCTGCTGACCCGTGCCCGTGACGCCCCATCTATCGTCAGCCATGGTCTCAATCCACCGCTGGATGAAGCCGTACCCAAGCCACCACCACCACATCTGCGATGTTAACAATCTACCCAGCGAGCATCCCCAGACGAGCTAAAGCAATTCCATCGCTCCATCTCCTGGGCGAACGAAACTCTCTCTCTCTCTCCAACGCGTTCTCGACTGTTGGCCTGCCACTCAGCACATTATTAATGACCATCGGTAATTCTACCATCATCATCAACACCATCATCAGCGACAACCCCCTTAGTAAGTAGTCTCCCTGCACTCGTGTCGAATCGAGCGACTCAGCAGCAGCGGAGACTGGCAACACGTGGCCACCACGTGGAGCTCGCTGCATCCCATCCCGACCACCTTTAAACTCGCCACACACGCGCACACCTCCCACAACCGGGGGGGTGGGGGGCCGTCGCTCACCGCAACTCGGCCAGGTCGAGGGGGTTCTTGTCCACCGCCGTGAGGTTGCCCAGGTCGAACTCCACCTCGATGTCCTTGTGCACCGTGATCCGACGGAGCCGCTCGGCATCGTCTCGCTCGGCCTGGGCCAAGACGCTCTCCACGGTGGCGGCCATCGCTGATGCTGTGGGGGGTGGGAGGGAGGGGAGGGGGCATCGCGCGCGGCATCATGGGTAGCGGGTTGGAACGCGGTGCCAGAGCAGAGGCTAAAAAAACCTCTGTGTATTGAAGCCCCGCCCCCCTACAGGATTCAGATTGCAAAAATTAGGATAAGGGGCCGTCCATAAATGACGTCACGCGATTTTGGACGATTTTTGACCCCCCCACTCATCGTCACAAAAAGTCAGACCCCCCCCCTCAAATATGACGTCACAAAGCTCTGGCCCCCCTCCCTCAAAAAAAATTGAACATGTTTCAAATCGCTTTAAACTATTGTCATTGTAGTGCGTATTTAATGTGGCGCTGCACTCTGATGTTGTAGGAGAAAACATTTATTAAAAAGTATATTTAATTAAGTAGAAAGTGTTGTCTATATTTACTTAAAGTTGCGCATTTTGATGTGACGTCACATTTCTCACCCCCCCTCGTCACACATCGTCACAAATGTCTGACCCCCCCCCCCAGGTGCGTGACGTCATTTATGGACGTCCACTAATACCTTATTTTTATTTTGTTTTATTTTTCTACCTCCGTGACTTTACCGATAGAACCAAAGAGTATGGATTCCTGCAGTCACGAAAGATTCAAATCAAGATTAAAACCTTTTTTCTGTTTTGCCAGTGTCACAAAGTATGACCAAAAATAATATTCGGTATTTTTTTCGCTTTCCTGCCAATAACGAAAAAAAACACAGGTGTTAAGATGTTCAAACGTCAAAGAGAAACCTTTTTGTTTCTGGTCACCCCGAGCTATAAATGCCCTAATGGTGGCATTGTCTTTTTGCTGTTCGCATTTTGGCGTTCTCTGGTCTGAGACGAGGCCTTAAAGAAGGCTGTTGTCTCTGGAGTAGGCCAATCAGTTTCAAAGACAAAGCATATCTCATCAGAGCGTGTTTGTTTGCATGTTCACCATAAGTATGTGTGGGTAATGCAGACTTGATGCCTTGCAAAGGGTTTCTATTTGGCGCTTGAACATCTTAAAACCTCATGTTTATTTGCCAGAAATGGTAAAACCTATTCTTATTTTTTGGGGTCTTTCGGTAAAGCCACGTAGATAGAAAAAAAAAATATCACGACGTGTCGATCGCAACGCAAGCAACCGTCATCATATATACAGACATAGACACACTTTCAACCCAGAAGATGGGTACAAACTCAGCAATCACTGGAAGGACGTTATCAACCAGTTTCAGTCATAACTGGCTGTAATGTTTCCATTTTAGACCTGGCTGCCCTTTAATTGGTGGAAGCCCACACAACCAGGACCATCACTACCCACTACTACCATCACCGCTAGCAGAAGCCCTTTATTAGTGGAAGTCCACCAATAAAGGGCTATTGCCTTTAGAGGCTAACCCCCTTTTCCCTGATGACGACCGCTTATGTTGCGATCGAAACGTCGTGGTTTTTATTTGTTTATTATTATATTTTTTATCTACGTGACCTTACCGAAAGAACCAAAAAATATGTAAAACCTCCAGTTGAGAGGTTCACTCTAGTGGGGTCAGATCAGAGGTAATACCTCCAGTTGAAGTTCATTATTGTGGGGTCAGATGAGGTAAAACCTCCAGCTGAGAGGATCACTCTAGTGGGGTCAGATCAGAGGTAATACCTCCAGCTGAGAGGATAACCCTAGTGAGGTCAGATCAGAGGTAAAACCTCCAGCTGAGAGGTTCACTGTCGTGGGGTCAGATCAGAGGTAAAACCTCCAGTTGAAGTTCATTATAGTGGGGTCAGATGAGAGGTAAAACCTCCAGCTGAGAGGTTCATGATAGTGGGATCAGATCAGAGGTAAAACCTCCAGTTGAAGTTCATTATAGTGGGGTCAGATCAGAGGTAAAACCTCCAGCTGAGAGGTTCACTGTCAGAATCAGAATATGTATTTTACTTGAGGAATCCGATGAGCTATAAAGCTCTTTTCACAAATGTCCAGTAAGGGTGAGTCAGAACGTTACTATGGTAGGGTCAGATCAGAGATAAATATCCTGGTGAGATGTTCACTATTGTGTGGTCATATTAGAGGTAAAACCTCCATGTAGCGATGCCATTCATGCAGATTGCATCTCACACGCTTAAAATGTGTAACAGGCGGTGAGCCAGCGCCCAAGCTCTGCGGTCCTCCATGCCAATGAATTGATGAGTGTTTAACCTCGAGAGATAAACACCCAGAGGACCCCAAAAAAGGTGCAACACTCGATCGCATCCAGATGGAACAGATGGAGACTAGTCCACATTGTTTCTGTTCCACAATCTCTTAGCGAGCCAGGGTATGGCACCTCAGTGACGCCCACGGGAAGTGAGTTTTTTGTTCAGTTTCTTTTGTAAAGTGTCCACACACTCGCACATGTTCTATTACAACCCCTCGGAACTGCGACCAGTGTGAAAAGACGTCCACTTTTCCAGTGATGCAGAACAAAAACATTCCCAAGGGCAAAAATCTAAAAATATATATATCATATATAACCCACATTGGATGGTGCGGCCTGAATTAACCCAGCATCGGTGCTGAATACAAAATACGTGTTGACTTTAATGCGGCGCGGCTCCTGTGTGCACTGTGACGCTGCCAACAGATCAGAGACCAGAGGGCACGCCGAGGGTCCGTATGGATGACAGGGGTCGCATGATGCAGCGTGGCATGATACAAATCAATGGCATCATCTCTGTGTTGCAAATCAGTAAAGCATCCACACGTCCCGGTTTGGTCGAAAGAGAGAAATGCCCTTTTTTTTCTCCGGTCTCCCGAAGCATTTGTGAAAATCCCGATGTGAACCCCCCCTGCCCCCTTCCACGGAGGATGAGTGATAGAAAAACCACGAGCCCTCTCTCGTGAAGCTCTCTCGTCGCGGCTTTACAGACCTCGGACATTGTGATTGGTAATTTGGGCTGCTGTACATATTGCCACGCACAAGAATATATTTTAGTGACGGTTTGAAAACACTTTCGGCGAATAGTTTGCGGCCTCTGGCGGCGTGCAGGAATTTTAGGTACAACGCAATGATATTGTGCAGGATTTAAATGAACACGGTAAATGGCTTGCGTACGTGTGCATCATGTGTTTGATGTACAGTTTGCTGTATGTTAGATGACAATGTGGACACCCGTGCAAACGAGGGCTTTTCTAGGTAACAAAAAAAATCAAGAAGCATACTCCGCCTGTAACTGGCGTCCAGAAGCATTTGGGAACGTTGGGATTTTGTCCCATTGTGTGTTGAGAGTATTTGGCTGCTATAACACTTCCACGTGACAAGCCACTTCGCTGAGCTATCATTTGTAGCCAGGTCGCTCCTAAAAATAACTAATAGCTCAGTGGGCTTTACCTGGTAAAATTAAAAATAGTTTATTTATTTTGAGTGATTGGCCTACCTTCACTATATTTTTCACTCCCGTTATGTTTTTGTATCGTTTGTTGTTGTAATTTTATGACCCGCCGCTAGTGGCCATCTGTGAAAAAGAGCTTTCTAGCTCATCGCATTCCTCCATGAGAAAAAAATAGTCAAAAGTCTGATTCAGATGATGCGGGCAAAGAGTGGGCGGGGCTACCTGAGCAGTGGGCGGAGCTACCTGTACTGTGGGCGGAGCTACACGAGTAGTGGGCGGGGCTACCTGAGCAGAGGGCGGGGCTACTTGAACAGTGGGCGGGGTAGTGGGCGCGGCTACAGAGCAGTGGGCGGGGCTACCGGAGTCATGGGCGGGGCTACCTGCGCAGTGGGCGGAGCTACCGATGTCGTGAGCGGGGCTACCTTGGGCAGCGGGTGGGGCTACCGGAGTCATGGGCGGAGCTACTGGAGTCATGGGCGGAGCTACCTGCGCAGTGGGCGGAGCTACCGGAGTCATGGGCTGAGCTACCTGCACTGTGGGCGGAGCTACCGATGTCATGGGCGGGGCTACCGGAGTCATGGGCGGGGCTACCTGCACTGTGGGCGGAGCTACCGATGTCATGGGCGGGGCTACCGGAGTCATGGGCGGGGCTACCTGCACTGTGGGCGGAGCTACCGGAGTTGTGAGCGGGGCTACCTGGGCAGCGGGCGGAGTCACCTGAGTGGTGGGCGGAGCTACCTACGCTGTGGGCGGAGCTACCGGAGTCATGGGCGGAGCTACCTGCACAGTGGGCGGAGCTACCGGAGTTATGGGCGGGGCTACCTGGGCAGCGGGCGCAGTCACCTGAGTGGTGGGCGTGGTTATGTAAATGTGGGCGATGCTGCCAGTGGGAGGTCACCACGTGTCCGGGTTGAGTCTCCCAGAAATCTCGACTTAAAGGTTTCGTGACTGCAGGAATTCATATTCTTTGGGTCTTTCGGTAAAGCCACTTAGGTAGAAGAAAATAAAAAAATCACGACGTTTCGATCGCAACGCAAGCAATCGTCATCAGGTGAAAAGCTAGCGATCGAAACGTCGTGATATATTTTTTTTCTATCTACGTGGCTTTACCGAAAGACCCAAATAATTTGTCTCCCAGGAATGTTGCCTTGTCTCTCCATCTCCCTCGTTCCTCTTATTTCCTCTGCTCCGTCTTCCCCGCATTTAGATCACAGCTCGGGCGTTTTAGATCCATTCGTTACTGTTGTTGTTGTTTTGTTGAAAATATTCAACTTAAATATACAATAACAAAAATAATATTTTCGTCTCGTAACTAGCACAAGTACACAAAGCCAAGGACCCCCCCCCCCCCCGCCGAATACACAATTTCACACAAAGACATCCCACATCTAGCCTTGAACAGACTGTTGCGGCAAGTGCTGTTAGCGAGAACAAATTAAGGCCGGCACGACACGCACAACACACGAGGGGGTGGTGGGACCAGCACCACGCCCGTCCGCCTTTGTCTCCCCAATGCTGACATTTTATACATATCGCACTGGGTACTCATTTAAGTCTGAGTCGACCTAGGGCAGGCCCGGAACTGGCTCAAATATTCACTGTCGCTTTACGGTCGTGAGTGAGAATCAAATTCAGGTCGCCGGGTTTGGAGCACAGTGCGCTAACCCTTGCGCCACGACTCGCCACAAGTGCACACAAAGACAAGACAAAGACCTCCGTGTAGCCTTCATAGACTGTTGGGGCAAGTGCTGTTAGCGAGTGGCACCTATGAAGGCCGACATGGCACACGAGGGGATGGTTGGCCAGCACCACGCCCGGCCGCCTTTGTCTTCTTAGTGGCGATGTTTTTTTTAGACACCGCACCAGGTACTCATTTGAGGCTGAGTCGACCTAGGGGAGGCCCAGGACCGGTTCAGTTGGCCGTGAGCGGGAATCGAACTCGGGGCGCCGGGTTCGCAGTGCAGTGCGCTAACCCTTTCACCACCACTCCCCACACAAGTACGCACGCGCTCACGAAAGCTTGCATGAGCACAGGGATTCCATACTTAGACTCACACACCCACACACAACCACCTGCCTTGACCTCGAGTGACCTGCCGACAGGAAATTGGTTTTGCAGGAAGCTCTGGTGGTCCCTTGGGCTGTCATTTGTTTTAGAGTGCCGCGTATCTCAATACGACCTTGATGAATTGATTTACTTTTTAATATAAAACAATACCCGGCACTGTATATCAACATTGGTGTACGCTTTACGACGGTGTAATAACGCAATAATGTGTCGTCATATCCATCCTGTCTGGTGTGTACGTTATACATGACGTAGGATGTCCAATTATGACAACAACAACAAAAGCACCAGAAAATTAATCTCATGGCCTTTCAATACAGGTGCATACAAAGGTTGTGAGGAATGTCACGACTTCGAAGTTCAAGAGAGAACGTGGCAGGAGAGCGTTTGTCGATGCATTCGGGAAGAGGAGGAGGTGGCGATGGGTGGAGGAGAAGGATAGGGTTAAGCGACATGAAGGTTAGGAATAGGAGGAGGTTGTGATAGGTGGGACACGGTGTGGAGGGTGATGGATAGGGTAAGAAACTTGGAGGTTAGGAATAAGAAGAGGAGGTTGTGATGGGTGGGACACGGTGTGGAGGGTGATGGATAGGGTAAGAAACTTGGAGGTTGGCAATAGGAGGTTGTGATGGGTGGGACACGGTGTGGAGGGTGGAGGATCGGGTAAGCAACTTGGAGGTTGGGAATACGAGGAGGAGGTTGTGATGGGTGGGACACGGTGTGGAGGGTGATGGATAGGGTAAGAAACTTGGAGGTTGGCAATAGGAGGTTGTGATGGGTGGGACACGGTGTGGAGGGTGGAGGATCGGGTAAGCAACTTGGAGGTTGGGAATACGAGGAGGAGGTTGTGATGGGTGGGACACGGTGTGGAGGGTGATGGATAGGGTAAGAAACTTGGAGGTTGGCAATAGGAGGTTGTGATGGGTGGGACACGGTGTGGAGGGTGGAGGATCGGGTAAGCAACTTGGAGGTTGGGAATACGAGGAGGAGGTTGTGATGGGTGGGACACGGTGTGGAGGGTGATGGATAGGGTAAGAAACTTGGAGGTTAGGAATAAGAAGAGGAGGTTGTGATGGGTGGGACACGATGTAGAAGTTGGAGGATACGGTTAGCAACTTGGAGGTTGGGAATAGGAGGAGGTTGTGATGGGTGGGACACGGTGTGGAGGGTGGAGGATAGGGTTAGCAACTTGGAGGTTGGCAATAGGAGGTTGTGATGGGTGGGACACGTGTGGAGGGTGGAGGATCGGGTAAGCAACTTGGAGGTTGGGAATAGGAGGAGGTTGTGATGGGTGGGACACGGTGTGGAGGGTGGAGGAAGAAGATGGCAGCTGACTGAGCCGGACATTGGAGTGGCACCCAGAGACCGGCGACCAAGTGGAAGAGAAAACCTGAAGCCGCACGCATCGTGGCGGTAATGATGTGAGACGGAACATCTTGTTCATGAAGGCGTCCAGAGTTGTTTGGGTGCAGCAGCCGAGGAGGGAAGCGATGGTGGTGATGCGATGGGGTCAACGTCAGCGACCTTCGTGACCCACGTGATTTCGATCTTGATTGACCTCGCGATTACTTTTTGCGTTGAGCAACCTTTATTCGTAAACACGCTGTAGGCTTTCGCGACCAATATTGTCAATAGATCGTTTTACTCTTCGACACAAAACCGGTGTTCTGAACCAGTAACGAATTGGCATGCTTTGTTTACGTGACAAACCTTACTAATTGGCTTGCGTCATGTGGTGGCGGGGTTTAACGACGCATTTATATTTACGCGATCGAACAACAAAAACCTATATCATGAGCCTTTATTCTTATTCTCCCCCCCCGCACCTCCGATTAGCACGGTCGTCTACGTACAGTGTGGAAGAAGTTTAACATACAAACATTCAGACATTATGTCAAGGCATGCTTAGTCAAGACTGGTGTTGCAAATGGTACAGTGGTAGCCACCACATTGACTGGCCCATAGCTCAAGAGCTCTGCAGCAAAACTTGCCGCGGTTATTGCCAATGCTGCTCCCAACAAGGTGACCTGTGACCCAGCACTGTGGAGGCAGCAAGGGTTGGTGGGCATCGCCAAAACGTCGTGAAACTCCCTTCCCGTGAACGTCGAGGAGCCGTATGCCCTGGCTCGCCAGGAGAAGGCAGTCTAGGAAATAACAAATGTAGACTCCACCTGTTCCATCTGTGTGGGATTGAGTGTTGCTCCCTCGCACGCATGTGGTTTTCACAACAGCAGCCCGTAACCCCACAGCAGCCCCTAACACCCACAACAAAAACAACCTGTAACACCCACAACAACAGCCTGTAACACCCACAACAACAGCCTGTAACACCCACAACAACAGCCTGTAACACCCACAACAACAGCCTGTAACACCCACAACAACAGCCTGTAACACCCACAACAACAACCTGTAACACTCACAACAACAGCCTGTAACACCCACAACAACAACCTGTAACACCCACAACAACAGCCTGTAACACCCACAACAACAGCCTGTAACACCCACAACAACAGCCTGTAACACCCACAACAACAACCTGTAACACTCACAACAACAGCCTGTAACACCCACAACAACAGCCTGTAACACCCACAACAACAGCCTGTAACACCCACAACAACAGTCTGTAACACCCACAACAACAACCCGTAACACCCACAACAACAGCCTGTAACACCCACAACAACAGCCTGTAACACCCACAACAACAGTCTGTAACACCCACAACAACAGCCTGTAACACCCACAACAACAGTCTGTAACACCCACAACAACAACCTGTAACACCCACAACAACAGCCTGTAACACCCACAACAACAGCCTGTAACACCCACAACAACAACCTGTAACACCCACAACAACAGTCTGTAACACCCACAACAACAGCCTGTAACACCCACAACAACAACCTGTAACACCCACAACAACAGCCTGTAACACCCACAACAACAGCCTGTAACACCCACAACAACAACCTGTAACACCCACAACAACAGCCTGTAACACCCACAACAACAGCCTGTAACACCCACAACAACAACCTGTAACACCCACAACAACAGCCTGTAACACCCACAACAACAGCCTGTAACACTCACAACAACAGTCTGTAACACCCACAACAACAGTCTGTAACACCCACAACAACAACCTGTAACACCCACAACAACAGCCTGTAACACTCACAACAACAGCCTGTAACACTCACAACAACAGCCTGTAACACCCACAACAACAGCCTGTAACACTCACAACAACAGTCTGTAACACTCACAACAACAGCCTGTAACACTCACAACAACAGTCTGTAACACCCACAACAACAACCTGTAACACCCACAACAACAGCCTGTAACACCCACAACAACAGCCTGTAACACTCACAACAACAGTCTGTAACACCCACAACAACAGCCTGTAACACCCACAACAACAACCCGTAACACCCACAACAACAGCCTGTAACACCCACAACAACAACCTGTAACACTCACAACAACAGCCTGTAACACCCACAACAACAGCCTGTAACACCCACAACAACAGCCTGTAACACCCACAACAACAGTCTGTAACACCCACAACAACAGTCTGTAACACCCACAACAACAGTCTGTAACACCCACAACAACAACCTGTAACACCCACAACAACAACCTGTAACACCCACAACAACAACCTGTAACACCCACAACAACAGCCTGTAACACCCACAACAACAACCCGTAACACCCACAACAACAGCCTGTAACACCCACAACAACAGCCTGTAACACCCACAACAACAGTCTGTAACACCCACAACAACAGCCTGTAACACCCACAACAACAGTCTGTAACACCCACAACAACAGCCTGTAACACCCACAACAACAGCCTGTAACACCCACAACAACAACCCGTAACACCCACAACAACAGCCTGTAACACCCACAACAACAGTCTGTAACACCCACAACAACAGTCTGTAACACCCACAACAACAGCCTGTAACACCCACAACAACAGCCTGTAACACCCACAACAACAGCCTGTAACACCCACAACAACAACCCGTAACACCCACAACAACAGCCTGTAACACCCACAACAACAACCTGTAACACCCACAACAACAGCCTGTAACACCCACAACAACAGCCTGTAACACCCACAACAACAGCCTGTAACACCCACAACAACAGCCTGTAACACCCACAACAACAACCTGTAACACCCACAACAACAGCCTGTAACACTCACAACAACAGTCTGTAACACCCACAACAACAGCCTGTAACACCCACAACAACAACCTGTAACACCCACAACAACAGTCTGTAACACCCACAACAACAGTCTGTAACACCCACAACAACAGCCTGTAACACCCACAACAACAACCTGTAACACCCACAACAACAGCCTGTAACACTCACAACAACAGTCTGTAACACCCACAACAACAGCCTGTAACACCCACAACAACAACCTGTAACACCCACAACAACAGTCTGTAACACCCACAACAACAGTCTGTAACACCCACAACAACAGTCTGTAACACCCACAACAACAGCCTGTAACACCCACAACAACAGTCTGTAACACCCACAACAACAGTCTGTAACACCCACAACAACAACAACCTGTAACACCCACAACAACAGCCTGTAACACCCACAACAACAGCCTGTAACACCCACAACAACAGTCTGTAACACCCACAACAACAGTCTGTAACACCCACAACAACAGCCTGTAACACCCACAACAACAGTCTGTAACACCCACAACAACAGTCTGTAACACCCACAACAACAACAACCTGTAACACCCACAACAACAGTCTGTAACACCCACAACAACAACAACCTGTAACACCCACAACAACAGCCTGTAACACCCACAACAACAACCTGTAACACCCACAACAACAACCTGTAACACCCACAACAACAGTCTGTAACACCCACAACAACAGTCTGTAACACCCACAACAACAGCCTGTAACACCCACAACAACAGTCTGTAACACCCACAACAACAGTCTGTAACACCCACAACAACAACAGCCTGTAACACCCACAACAACAACCCGTAACACCCACAACAACAGCCTGTAACACCCACAACAACAACCTGTAACACCCACAACAACAGCCTGTAACACCCACAACAACAACCTGTAACACCCACAACAACAGCCTGTAACACCCACAACAACAGCCTGTAACACCCACAACAACAGCCTGTAACACCCACAACAACAGCCTGTAACACCCACAACAACAGCCTGTAACACCCACAACAACAGCCTGTAACACCCACAACAACAGCCTGTAACACCCACAACAACAACCTGTAACACCCACAACAACAACCTGTAACACCCACAACAACAGTCTGTAACACCCACAACAACAGTCTGTAACACCCACAACAACAGCCTGTAACACCCACAACAACAGCCTGTAACACCCACAACAACAGCCTGTAACACCCACAACAACAGCCTGTAACACCCACAACAACAACCTGTAACACCCACAACAACAGCCTGTAACACCCACAACAACAGCCTGTAACACCCACAACAACAGCCTGTAACACCCACAACAACAACCTGTAACACCCACAACAACAGCCTGTAACACCCACAACAACAGTCTGTAACACCCACAACAACAGCCTGTAACACCCACAACAACAGCCTGTAACACCCACAACAACAGCCTGTAACACCCACAACAACAGCCTGTAACACCCACAACAACAGCCTGTAACACCCACAACAACAACCTGTAACACCCACAACAACAGCCTGTAACACCCACAACAACAGCCTGTAACACCCACAACAACAGCCTGTAACACCCACAACAACAACCTGTAACACCCACAACAACAGTCTGTAACACCCACAACAACAGTCTGTAACACCCACAACAACAGCCTGTAACACCCACAACAACAGCCTGTAACACCCACAACAACAGCCTGTAACACCCACAACAACAACCTGTAACACCCACAACAACAGTCTGTAACACCCACAACAACAGTCTGTAACACCCACAACAACAGTCTGTAACACCCACAACAACAGCCTGTAACACCCACAACAACAGCCTGTAACACCCACAACAACAGCCTGTAACACCCACAACAACAGTCTGTAACACCCACAACAACAGTCTGTAACACCCACAACAACAGCCTGTAACACCCACAACAACAGTCTGTAACACCCACAACAACAGTCTGTAACACCCACAACAACAGCCTGTAACACCCACAACAACAGCCTGTAACACCCACAACAACAGTCTGTAACACCCACAACAACAGTCTGTAACACCCACAACAACAGTCTGTAACACCCACAACAACAGCCTGTAACACCCACAACAACAGCCTGTAACACCCACAACAACAGCCTGTAACACCCACAACAACAACCTGTAACACCCACAACAACAGTCTGTAACACCCACAACAACAGTCTGTAACACCCACAACAACAGTCTGTAACACCCACAACAACAGTCTGTAACACCCACAACAACAGTCTGTAACACCCACAACAACAGTCTGTAACACCCACAACAACAACCTGTAACACCCACAACAACAACCTGTAACACCCACAACAACAGTCTGTAACACCCACAACAACAACCTGTAACACCCACAACAACAGTCTGTAACACCCACAACAACAGTCTGTAACACCCACAACAACAGTCTGTAACACCCACAACAACAGTCTGTAACACCCACAACAACAGTCTGTAACACCCACAACAACAGTCTGTAACACCCACAACAACAGTCTGTAACACCCACAACAACAACCTGTAACACCCACAACAACAACCTGTAACACCCACAACAACAACCTGTAACACCCACAACAACAGCCTGTAACACCCACAACAACAGTCTGTAACACCCACAACAACAGTCTGTAACACCCACAACAACAACAACCTGTAACACCCACAACAACAGTCTGTAACACCCACAACAACAGCCTGTAACACCCACAACAACAACCTGTAACACCCACAACAACAGTCTGTAACACCCACAACAACAGTCTGTAACACCCACAACAACAGCCTGTAACACTCACAACAACAACCTGTAACACCCACAACAACAGTCTGTAACACCCACAACAACAACAACCTGTAACACCCACAACAACAGTCTGTAACACCCACAACAACAGCCTGTAACACCCACAACAACAACCTGTAA